>NC_050575.1:383947426-384247426 GCF_011100635.1 Trichosurus vulpecula | reverse complement strand
GAGCCTTGGAGCCAAAGAGCCCCAGGGTGGTAACTAAGGGAAGGCACAGCTCCAATCTTTCCCAAGAATTTTGTCCTCCTGTTCCTCTCACATTTTTTGATGCCTTAAAGCTCTTCCTTGGTACAATGGAAGAATCCTAAGATCATATTCCAGGCCAGGCTCTACAACTTGGGCAGTGATCATGAACAAGTTACGTTCTGAGCCTTAGTTTCTCCATCCAATGAAGCTAATGATACTCCCCTTGCCTATTTCACAGGGATACAGTGATGAAGTCTCTTTGCTAAGTTATAAAAATGTACACTATTATCTTTACCCTGTCTGGGAGGCATGCTAGAGGCTGTATACTGTGGATTCCCTCCTTTGTGAAATAGGAGGGTTGAACTTTACTAGACAATCTTTCAGGCCTCTCTCAGGGTTTCTGTGATTCTGGTCGTTCTTTTAATGATGGGGCCAATGGAAGCACAGAGCGGCCAGGCAATTCACAGGGAGAATAAAAGTCTTGGAGTAGCTACTATATAATGGCAGGAGACCAGGATCTGGAGCCACCAAATTGGTGAGTTGAAAACCACCTCAGTGGCCATCTAGCAGGCTGTCAGTCAGACAGCTAGCATTTATTAAGCACCCAGTATACTCGAGGCACTGTGCTTAGTGATAGAGACACAGACAGAGGCAAATGAAATCCCTGCCCTCAAGGCATTCAGTCTAGTGGGGTGAGACAAGACACAAACATCTATGTAAGCAGACCTTAGACTGAGTAAACTGGAGATAATCAAGAGAGAAAAGGCACTGAAATTAAGAGGGATCGGGAAAAGCTTCTCGCAGAAGGTAGGACTTTAGCAAGGAATGGAAGGAAGCCAGGGAAAGCCGGAGGTGGGAGGTGAGGAAGGAGAACATTCTAGGTTTTCCCAATACAAAGGAATCCCCACCAAAATATACCTGACAAGTGGTTGTCTGGCCTCTGATTGAAGACTTCCAAGAAGAGAGAACCCATCACTCCTTGGGACAGCCCATTACTCTTTGGGACTGTCAGTCAACTAGCATTTATTAGGCACCTACTATGTGCCAGGAACTGTACTAAGCACTATCACCTGCCTCTTCCTGAAGGCCATTCCCCTCCTAATGCAGTTCCAGATCACATTCATTTTTTTTGGCTACCCCAACATACGAGCTACCCCCAGATTCTCTTCAGAACAACCTCTGTCTATCCATTTCTCCCTGTCTCTTTATTTGTGGAACTGATTTTTTGCACCCAAGTACAAGAATTTCCTTTTATCCCTGTTGAACTCCATCTTCATAGATTCATCCCAGCACTCTGCCTTGTCCATATAGCTCCTGACACTGTCATCCCCTGCTTCCGCTACTCATCCCAGCTTTGAGTCATCTGCATATTTGATGAGCATGTTATCCCTGCCTTGAGCCAAATCCTTGATGATGAAGTTAAACAACACAGAACCAAACCCATACCCCTGGGGTTCCCATTGGAGACCTCCTGCCATGTCGACACCCATTTACAACCATTCTCGAGTCTCACCATCTGAGCAGATTCACATCTGGGAGATTGTATCATCATCCAAATTCCCATCTCTCTCCATCCTATCAGCAAGAATAGGACAAGATACTTTGCCGAAAGTGTTACTAAAATCTGAGTCAACTGTATTGACCACATCCCCGTCATGGGCTAGTCAGCCTGGGACTAAACTTTTCAGCTTCCTAAGGCAATCTAAGGTTTACCAAGGACTTTCCCCACAATAATCCTGTGAGGTGAAAGGAGCAAGTTTTATCGTATCCATTTTCCGGGGGGTGGGGGGAATGGCTTCAGAAAGAATAAAATTATTCTCCTAGGGTCTCAGAGCTAGTGTCAGAACAAGGCCCAAAGCCAGGTCTCTGAGCTCAGTCTTCTCTAATGGCAGGAGGGACACCAGGTATTTCATAGAGTGTGAGAGTCAGGAAGAGAAGGCAGCTGAGGCCCAGAGATGTCAACTAACTTGCCCATAGTCACACAGCCAATTAGCAGAGGGGCCAGGACCAGAAAACCACATTGCAGATTGCAATGGGAAAAAGGACCTGTATTGGTTCCCTATTACTTGCATGATCTTGGGCAAATAATTTCCCCATCCTAGGCTTCAGTTTACTCATTTAGAGTAAACTAAATGATCCCTGAATTCCCCTGCAGCTCTAAACAACTCTCGGACTCCTGGTCCAGTGCTCTTCCCTCTCTTGTCATTCAGTGGTGTCTGATCCCATGGGCACACCAATACTGTCCATGGGGTTTTCTTGGCAGATCCTGGAGTGGTTTGCCATTCCCTTCTCCAGCTCATTTTATAGATGAGGAAACTGAGGCAAAAAGGGTTAAGCAACTTGCCTCAAGTCAAACAGCTAATAAGTATCTGAGGCCGGATTTGAACTCAGATCTTCCTGACTCTGGCCTAGCACACTATTCTCTGAGCCACCTAGCTGCTGTTCCCTCTATACCGTAATAGAGTTTGCCTTCTGAACTCTGCCCAGTCGGCCATTCCTTCAAATTAGCCCCCTGCAAAGGAATATAAACAGAAAGCCCTCCTTTGGACTGCCATCAACCCTGAAGCAGATGGTGTTCAATTTGAACCTGGAACCCCACCTGGCCCCGCAAGAAACAGACCGTGTCAACTTTTTGGCATGTTGTAAGAGTTGAGCTTTGTTTCTGTAGTTACCGCTGATCAAATAAAATGAACCACTAACGTTGTTAGCTGGGAACAAGGAAGAATGGGGCTCAGTGTGACTCGACAGAGGTATCTGTCCCTCCCTGTGCAAGCTCAGGGCACCCACCCCAGCCACCTGTTAAGGGTCTGTGAGTTATAGAGAGAGGCACTTGTTAACTCGGATAGCGATGATGTTTCTGGGCTCGTTCCACAGCCCCCTAAACACTACTTCTGTTCAAACAAAGCATCCTGGCAGCAAGTTATTCCCCCATCTTGCCTAATGAGTGCAGCTGGTCCTGCTGCAGACAGAGCTAATTACCACTGGGGAATGTATAGTGTGCCCATGTGAGAGCAGTGATTAGAAAGGGAATGCACTGGTCCTTGTCACCCTAATGAGCAACAAACAGCAAATCCTTGAGCAAACACAGAAGTCTTATGGGAGGAGTGAGGAAGGGAGGGAAGGAGGCCTGCCCGGGTAAACAGACCAAGGCACACACAACCTTGGCAACCCCAGCACAGCAGCCAGCGATGCACTCACCAGACTTCCCAGCTGCCTCTCCCCACCCCCCAGAAGGATGGGATGAAGGCCCGGAAAACAGCCCGGAGAGGGTACTGCTGGGATTTGGTAAATGCTCAGAGAGCGATAGTCCATCCATTTAGCTGATGTTCTTGAAGTAAACTTGTATGACTCTTAGGATCCTTAGATGCCATCCTCCTGGGCATTTAGCACAGAAAGCATCAAGAAATCCTGGACCAGCAATTATCAAACTAACTCCCAGGCCTGGGGCTGCTTAGAGGTGACTGTTAGCCCTATCTAGTGTAATTCATTATTTTGGATCCCATGGGGCAAGATTTCCAAGAACCTGTTAAACCTATAATGGTAAGGGGACCAACTTAATTCCCTTCTGCTTGAATACATTTTCCAGGCTATGGATTGGCCTTCTGACCTGACTCACTCACTTTCTCCCTTGCTGGGCTTCCCACAAGGGCTGGGACGAGGATGGCCATGGAAGGCCTCGGCCAAGACCAGTAGATGCCGAACTCCCTTCTCACCCTAGCCCTCTGACACATCACCTCTCTCAAGCATCTGTCGCAACAGAGAGGCATGGCCAGTGGTGTTGGCCCACTCTACTAACTGTAGCCCAGGTCCATGAGCCACACTCTATCCTCACAACCTGTGAACTTTCCAATTCAGGAGACATTCTAGCTCTCCCCTTCCTGTTCACTTTCAGATATGTCCAACTCACCATTCCAATCTTGCTCCACACAACTGCCCCACCTGAGCTCTCCAGTCTAGCTTGACTGGTCTCCACCATGTCTGTGTCCAAACATATCCTGTACACTCTGGCCTCTGAACTTTATTCAGGCCATTCCTTGTGGATGGAAAGACCTTCTTCTGCTTCACTTCTTTGAAGCTGACCTGTCTTTCAAAGTCCACCTCAGTTCTCAACACTTCCCTAGATAGATAAATGGATAGACAGATGGATAGAGATATCTTTAGATGTGTGCACATGTGTCTATATGTATCTATTATATGTATATACATGTACATCTAAAGATAAAGATACATACATGTACACACATCTAAAATAAAGGTATAGGAAAGGGTAGACATATACATACATGTGTGTACATATGTGTGCCCACGCATACCTGTGTGGATACCAGTATACACACATCTAAAGGTAAGGACTGGATCTGTGCTTTATTAGTACAGGGAACTTTATAGAATGAGAAAACTCCCTTGATCAACGCAAGTCGGCCCCTTCTCTGCATCTTATGGAGTCTTAGAGAGTTGTCTAGAGCCCTAAGGGATTAAGTGACTTATCCTGAGTCACACAGCCAAGGTCTGCTTCTGGCAGCATCAAGGTTTAAATCAAGATCCTCCCTGCCTCAAGGCCATCTCTCTCCCCACTCTGCCATTTTATATCATCAAATCTCCCATCTGCCCGACTAAACTCTAAGCTCCCTGAGGCCAGGACTTGTGCAGTGACATCTCCTAGGACATGGCCTTGCTCAAGAGGCTGATTACCCTGGGCCAGTCCATAAAGGCAGCCAGTACGTCGGTGTTTATTGAGTTCCCATGTGCCCAGCATGCATAAGAGCTGCGTGTGTAACCAGGTCAGGACTCCTGCTCTCAAGGGCCTGCTAGCTACTTGGGGAGATGCAACACGGGATCAAGAAGGCATTAGGGACGCTCATAAAACCAGTTGTGGCCAAGAAATGTGACACTGGTTTTCAAGAAAGGTGGGCAGCATGTAGTGGGGAAAAAAGCATTGAACTGGTAGTCAGGAGACCTGGGTTCAAATCTCTGACATTGTAGGCAAGTCATTTGTCTCCCAGGATCTCCAAGTTGGACGGGCCCTCAGAGCTCACCCAACCCACCTGAAGAAATTTGTCCGTACCTGGACACTTTTGCTCATCTAGAAAATGTAAGTATCTGCACATTCCATGAAAAAAAAATACTGGGGTTTGGAGCTAGAACCTGGAATGGAACCGGGAAGCAGCACATTTCTTAACAACCTCTAGTAGGTGCCTTAATAAGTGTTGATTGCTTGACTGCATCAGACAACATGGCTTTGAGACCTTGGGCAAGTCTCCTTTGAGGCCTCAGTTCCTCCTCTGTAAAATGGGAGAAGCAACCTTTGTGTGGCTGTGGTGAGGAAAATTGAACTTAGCAGAAATGTGAGTTACTATTATTGCTTACGGTAGAGAGCTGTTGGGAAAAAAAGATCTGGTAAACTGCAGAGAAGGCTGTGGCATCCTAGGACTATCGATTGTGGATGGCCAAGAACCTCAGAGTTCTTCTTTGACATGTATAAGCCTCTTTTTTGTTTACAAAGCACTCCACACGCCCTACATTCCATTGGAAATGTATTATAGTAGAAAGAATTCTGGAAGAGAAATAGCAAGACCTGCTTCTGAGTCCTGGCTATATCCCTTTTTTGCTTTGTAAGGTCTTGGGCAAATCACTTCTCTCTGGACCTCCATGGCTTCATCTCTAAAATGGGGATAACACAGAATCCTCCACTCTTTCTACCTCACGAGCTTCCAATGGAAACATTTTTTAGTAGGAGTCAAAGAATCCAGAGATCCAGAAAAGTCTGATGGAAATGAGATAGAAATGGTCTAATCCAACCTCCTCATTTCATTGATGAAGAAAATGAGCCCTGGAGGTTAAGTGACTTAGCTATAGTCATACAGATAATACATAGTGAATCTGGGCTCTTTTGACTCCAAATTCAGGGCCCTTTTTCGCAACACCAGCATTTTTCACTCCAGGGGAACAGCTAGTGAGGTCAGTTAATGAGAACATTCCCCAATTTGGCCCAGCTCTACCTTAGATAAGCTTTCTATTTGGAAATCTGTTCCTTATGTAAGATGGGCCTTTTTCCTTAATTAAAAAGAGATTTAAAATATCAAGGGGGGAGGGGCGGGAATCCATCAGTGGCTGTCTCCATTGAGCATTTCCTGGTTTTGAAAAGTCCAAATCTGTTGGTCTTGCCTCTCTCCCCTTCCATAAAGCAGAGCTTTTCCCTTAATTGGGGAAGCAGGGGGAGATTAAATGCATCTAAAAATCTCAGAGGCATTTTTAGTTTTCTGTTGTTTTTTTTTTTAGGACATAAGTCAATTTTTTAAAAATCCTTTTATCTCTTGGGAATTAATGCTATCCCTGAGGTTTCCACTGAGACCCAGGGTGGGCCTGGTCCAGCCCATATTTTAAATGAGGATTATGATGAATTAAAACATTTATTGAGGATCAAATCCATGCTAGGCCCAGGGCTAGGCACCATAGGGGCTATACTGAGAAGAACCACACAGGCTAGCCCCAAGCTCACAACTGAGTTTACGATAAAAAGGCACATACGCATGAAGGTGTCCTAGGACTCTGGCTGTCAATGAGATTGCAATCAGTTCTGCCATCCTGATGGTTCTGGCCAGTCACCCTCCCCCATTCCTGGATCTCAGGTTCCTTGTCTGTAAAATGAAATTGGAATGTAAGCTCCTGGAGGGTAAGGATTGTCTGCCTGTCTTGTTTACTTGTATTTCTATGTCCCGTACTTCATGCCTGACATCGAGTAAATGTTTCATAACTGCTCTATCTATCCATTTAGAGAGTCATCTACCTATCACTTATACCTATCCATATACCTATCAATGTGCCCCAAAGGACCCGAACTGACCCTGCAGAGTAGGGGGGTAGGGGCCACATAACTCCACCAAGGGACCCTTTGCTATGAGCAATCTCAGACGTTTTAATTAACAACCTTTTTAGTTAGCCAAAAATTTACTTTTTAGTTATTAAGAGAAGACGTCTTACAGAAGCAGAGTTTCTTGGCTTAATTGAAAAAAGACTGGACTTGAAGCCAAAAGACCCAAGCTCCCACCCTGGCTCCACTTTTTTTTCCTAGCCATGTAACCCAGGACAAGTCACTTAACTTTGGAATATTTTTTTTCTCATTTGTAAAATGGATATGGTGATCCTTGCACTCCTGCCCCTGCCATCCTCCCCAGCACCTTACAGGATGGTCATAATGAAAACCCTTCATAAACTGTAAAATGCTGTAGAAATGGGGGTGATCTCACTAGGGGGCCTTGTGGAGCCTGGAAGGAGAGTGTGAGAGCTTGGGTCTGAATCTCTGCTCTGTTGCTTACTAATGACGACAGCCAGCATTGACTAGGGCACTTTGCCAATGCTATCTGAGCCTCACAACCACCCTGGGAGGCACTGCTATTATTACCCCCATTTTACAAATAAGGAAACTGAGGCACGGAGAGGTTAAGTGACTAACCTAGGGTCACAAAGCCTGTAAGTGTCTGAGGCTGGATTCTAACTCAGGCCCAGCACTGCATCCACTGCACCCTCTGCCCATGTGACCTTCTTACCTCTCGGCTTCACTTTCCTGGTCTACAAAAGGATGAGGTTGAACTTGCAGATCTTAAGGGCTCTTCCAGCTTTAGGTCTATGGTCCTTTGAGTGAGAATTTCAGGGCTACTTCCCCGAGAGACCAAATTCACAACTTTGCAGGTGATCCTGGAGGCTTTGGAGAGGGAAGGCCGTCTCAAAGAGACTCGGTGTGGTAGCAGGATTTTGGGCCCCGAAAAGAGGGTCTTTCTCAGGTCCCTGATAATAGCACCTTCTTCCAGGGTTACTGTAAGGATCCAGTGAGACAATATTCATAAAGCACTCAGCATGGTGCCTGGCATACAGTAGGGGCTTAATAAATGCTTCTTACCTTCCCTAGTTCCCTTCTCTTTTCCCAAGAGGGTGATATGAGACTATGTCACATGGACAAAGTAGATCTTATGCTTTTTTTGGCTGGGGGGAGGGGTGTGGGATTCCTTCCTGGACTCTCAACAGATGCCTTCATGGGTAGTTGAAAAGCATAGCTTCTTTCCTCCCCCCCCCCCAACTCCACACACACATACCTAGTCCATACCACCCTTTCCTATTTACACCTGCTTTTTGTGAGAGGTGTAATGGAGAATGAAGACCTGATTTCAAATCCTGGGTCTGCTCCAAATTACATATTAAAGTCAGGCAGGTTGATTTCCATCTATGGACCTCCACATCCTCCCCTATAAAATAAAGAGGCTGGATTAGATGACCTCTTAGGGGTCTTCGAGGTCTAAACACTATGATCCCAAGCAGTCAACGGGGGCACTCAAACCAGAGAACCAAAGGGAAAGTGTCCTGGTGGGTGCTGCCTCCACATTCCGTCTCTGTAGGATTCCCAGGCAGAAAAAAATGGCAGCCGCAAGGACAGCACCTTCGCCTACCCATTCTGGGATCCCATGAGAGCTACCCTAACCACCACGCCCCACTCCAGAATAACAGGAGCTCGCAATCCTCCCACAACTCAGCATCCCCAGAGGAGGCTTTGTTCACAGTCAGTGGAAGTGCTGAATGTGAGAGAGCGAGTGAGACAGAATTCACCTTCACGCTCCACCAGCAGACAATTAATTATCAGGTTCTTTAGGGAAGTTTTCCATCTCACAGCTCTTGGGAAGGAAAATAACACAGCACAGTCTAGAGAATCAAGCTGGAGGCCCAAGCTTCATCCTTCTCGTTTTATAGAGGAAATTCAGGCCTGTACATGAGAATGCTACCCTTCCAGACATTTTATAACAGATGAATCAACGAGCATGTATTAATCACCTAACGTGTGCCAGGCACCAGGCAAACACCAGAGGTATGTAGGCAAAAGGGAAGCAATCCTTGCCCTCAAGAAGCTTATGTTCTTTGGGGGAAGACAACACCCAAGCACATATTCTTGGCTTCATTTCCAACCAGAGCAAGAAGAGTCTGCTCTCCCTAGGACTTAAGTTTCTCCACTTTCAAAATGGTGGCGCCACAGCCACATGAGGAATTTGTGTTTGTAAGGCCTTCGTAGGCCTTCAGGGTAAGAGATGTGCCACGGAATAGTAATTACAGCTATGGAGCACACCTCCACTAAAGTCCGTCTCTAATGTCTACTTAGGAAGGAAGCCTGCTTCACCAGGCTGGGAAGGATGTGCTAGCTTGGGAATGGACCACTTGAGGATCAACACTTATCCAATTTCACAATCTTTTCACCAGGGTGGCCACAGGGTGAGACATTTTCACCCATTGTAAGGTACAAAGACCATCTCCTAAGGTCCAGAAGTAGTTTCCATCTGTCTTGGTGGAAGGAGGGCCCACAGTGATGATATCATGGATCTCTACGGTATGGAAGTACAGGACACCTCAAGCCACCTAGGTCAGGTTCATAGGAAGGAAGGAGGGAAGGAAGGGAGGGAGGGAGGGAGGGAGGGAGGAAGGAAGGAAGGAAGGAAGGAAGGAAGGAAGGAAGGAAGGGAGGGAGGGAGGGAGGAAGGAAGGAAGGAGGGAGGGAGTAAGGAAGGAAGGAAGAAAGGAAGGAAGGAAAGAAGGAAGGAAGGAAGGAAGGAAGGAAGGAAGGAAGGATGGAAGGAAGGAAGGAGGGAGGGAGGGAGGGAGTAAGGAAGGAAGGAAAGAAGGAAGGAAGGAGGGAGGGAGGGAAGAAGGAAGGATAGGAGGGAGAGAGGAAAGAGGAAGAAAGGAAAAAAGGAAGGAAGGAAGGAGAAAGAATGGAAGGGAGGGAGGGAGAGGGAGGAAGGACTTATTAAGCACCTACTATGTGCCTGACCCTATGCTAAGCACTTTACAACTATCTCATTTTATCCTCACAACACCCCGGGATATAGACGCCATTTTTGTTCCCATTTTGCAGGTAAGGAAACTGAGGCAAACAGAGGCTAAGTGACTTATCCAGGGTCCAATAGCTAACAATTACATAGTGCTTACTTTGTGCCAGGCATCCTGCTAAGCACTTACCAATAATGATCTTATTTGATCTTCACCACTGGGTGGGGAGGTGTTATTATTTACACTTTACAGATCAGTAAACTGAGGCAGAAAGAGCAGCAGTAGCTTGCCCAGAGTCACACAGCTAATAAATGTCTGAGGTCAGATTTGAATTTGGGTGTTCCTGACTCCAGACCCAACACTGTACCTACCACACCACTGAGCTGTTCATTGGAACTGAGGATATGGTCTCCTGACCACACTCTGGGTCAGAAGTCACCTGGAGAAAAAGCTTAGTTATGTGAGTGAATTTATGAAAAGGAGAAATGCTGGGATGGTTTTCATACCTCTACTCCTTGTCTTGAACATATCCAAGAGGTAGTTACTCATTAAACTTGCATTTCAGAGAAAATGTTGGGCTTGGGTTGAGTTTAATCTGCTATGGTTTGCCACCCATAACTGGAAAGAAGAATGTTGTTGAGTGATGTTGGGAGCACTAGAAATCAAATCAACTAGCATTTATTAAGCACCTACTCTTCGTGTGTGTGTTCAGTAAAGTAGGGCACCCCGGGCATCAATCATATCTCTCAGTACCTTGTAGTTCTGCTATTTCTTCTGTAGATTTGATTCTGTTCCTTTGGTGACCACCATCATCGTTTGAGGATCAATTCCTCTCCACTTTATTTTTTTTTTATAATTTTATTATGTATTTAAAAGGAATAGCAAGTTTTACATAATAGATTTGCATTTTCATGCATAATCTTTTTTAAACTTTTTTGATTGCTTCCTTTCTTTTTTTAATTTTTATTTTTAGTTTACAACACTCAGTTCCACAAGTTTTTGAGCTCCAGATTTCCTCCCCCTTCCTCTCCTCCCCCTCCTCCCCAAGACGGCATGTAATCTGATATAGGTTCCAAATATGCCTCCACATTAAACTTATTTACACAATAGTCAGGGTGTAAAGAAGAATTATAACCAATGGAATGAATCATGAGAAAGAAGAAATGAAACCAATAAAGAAGAAAAAAGAAAAAAAAGGAGAGCAAATAGTTTGCCTCAATCTGCATTCAGACTCCATAATTCTTTCTCTGGATATGGATAGCCTTGCCCATCATGAGTTTTTTGGAGCTGTCTTTGAATCTTGCCTTGCTGAGAAGAGCCAAGTCTATCAAAGTTAGTCATCACAGATTCCGTGTGTCTGTAATCATGTATAATGCTCTCCTGGTTCTGCTCCCCTCACTCAGCATCAGATCACATAAGTCTTTCCAGGATATTATGAAGTCATTCTGCTCCCCATTTCTTATAGCACAATAGTATTCCAATACATTTATATACCACAATTTGTTCAACCATTCCCAATTGATGGGCATCCCCTTGATTTCCAGTTCTTTGCCACCACAAAAAGAGCTACTGTAAATATTTTTGTACATATGGTCCATTTCCCACTTCTATGATCTCTTTGAGATATCGCAATTCCTCTCCACTTTAGCAATGACTAAAAAACCTAATGGAAATTCCTGATTGGATGTCCCATATCATCCTCCACTCCTCATTTAGCCTCCCATGTCCCATCCATTTCCAAGTCCCATTATTTCTGCCTCTACAACATTTCTCCAGTGCATCCCCTTCCCTACACTCACATGGCCAACACCCTAAGTGAAAGCCCCAATCTCCTTTCCTGACTTATGCCAATGCTGCCTCATTGGTCATCTTGCCTCAAGTCTCCCCCTCCTCCCATTCATCCTGCACATAACTCCTAAAGAGCAGATCAGAGCCATCGCCAGTCATCTTGACCTAGGTATGTTTTACCACTGGATTTCCTTGACTCCGGAGGAGCGAGTGAGGCTGATGACTGGGCACAGCTCTGCCTCCCTTAAATCCAGTTCACACACAAGCCAGGACATCACCCCATGATGTCATTGGTCCTCTTTGAGAACAGAGGACAAGCAACAACAACAAAGAACAGACCTGACCATATCACCCTCCTTCTTAGTAAACTCCACTGGCTCCCGCTCACCTCTAGGATCCAATATCAACTCTTCTGTCGAACATTTGAAGTCCGTTAAGAGCCAGGCTCTCAAGCCTACCTTCCCAGCCTTGTTAAACCTTCCCCCGTCCCACATTCTAGAGTCCAGACACTCGCCTTCTTCCTGTTCCTCATACACATCCCTCCACTCCATCTCAATGGCTTTGCACTCGCTGCCCCGCCTCCCTAGGGTAACCATATTCAACATCCCCTCGTAAAGTCCCTTGTTTCTTTCAAGGCTCAGCTCAAGCATCATAATGTTTAGATAGCGCCTACTGTGTACTGGATGCTGTGCTAAGCACTTTACAGTTATTATCTCATTTAATCCTCACAACAACCCTGGGAGGGAGGTGCTGTTATT
This sequence comes from Trichosurus vulpecula, assembly GCF_011100635.1. Taxonomy (NCBI): domain Eukaryota; kingdom Metazoa; phylum Chordata; class Mammalia; order Diprotodontia; family Phalangeridae; genus Trichosurus; species Trichosurus vulpecula. Next base: position 384,235,055 of record NC_050575.1, on the reverse strand, counting down.
ATCCCTATTTTACAAACGAGGAAACTGAGGCAAACAGAGGTTAACTCACTTGTCCAGGATCGCATAGCTAATACGTATCTGAGGCAGGATTTGAACTTGGGTCTTCCTGACTCCAGGATCAGTGTTCTACCCATTACCCTACCTGGCTGCTCACAGAGTCTTAAGAGGTGTTGTAGTCTTCGATGATGGTGGAAGTAGCAACACTGAGAAAATCGTAGATCCTTGAAGCATTTAGTTTGGCTGAAATTTGGGAGGGTGGGTATAGCTCCTTGCCTTGAAGATAAAGAAGGCCGCCCTCAAAGGGCAGGAGAGCGGGAAGACTCCTTAGCAGTCCCCACCTAGAACAACAATATGGCTCATACACAGGATTGTTTGGTGGTTTGGGGTTTTTTCTGGCATATTTTGGAATTCTGCTCTTATTTAAGTGACTGCCTGAGGGTCTGCCCACACACAGGGCAAGTGTGTCCTTGTGGAAGTAGCTGGAGATACTCATTCTCGAATTATCAGATGAAGATTTGGAGCGGGCAGCTTAGAGCTCATCTAGTTGTTTGTGTGACACCCACCCTCCTAAGGTCTGCTATTTTACAAATGAACCAGCTGAGGCCCAGAAAGGTCACTTGTCCAAAGTCATGTGGGTAGTAAATAGGAGAGCTTCAATTTTAACTCAGGTTTAGCCAGCAGGCCCTGTGCTCTGAGCACAGCTGACTTTCATAGACATTCAGGACTGTGCTTGCTGCCTTCTGCCCCATGGCTTGGTGCTTGGCCTGGGGGCTGGGAGGGTATTCTGGGCCCGGCCTGGGTTCTGGACAAAGGAGCAATGCAGAGGGAACAGGGCAAAGCTAAGTCCCTCCCTCAGAATCATAGGATTGGAGAGTCACCAGGTTGCTCAGAGATCACAAAGTCTATTCCAGTCTATTCTGAACAATATCCCTGACAGCATCCATCACATAGCACAATCCCACCTCTTCCTTTTGTCAGCTTGCTCCCACAATCCTCCCCTCTCTGATCTTCTCTCTCTCCCTTTCAACTGGCTCATTCCCTGCTGCCTACAAACATCTCCTTCATCCTATAAAACCCTCACTTGGCTCTGCCATCCCCTCAAGCTGTGCCTCCTCCCCTTCATGGCCAAACTCCTTTAAAAGAAAAAAACAGGTGTCTACATTGGTGGCCTCTCCTTTCTCTCCTCTCACTCATCAGCTCCTTGCAATCCTGTTTCAGAGCTCATCATTCATGCCCTCTCCAAAGCTACCGCCAAATCCTTCCTCAATCCTCATCCTACATGACCCTTCCAAGCATCTGTCACTGCTGACCCCCGTCCTCTTTTGGATGGCGTCTCCTCTCTTGGTTTTCATGACATAACTTTCTCTTGGTGCCCCTCCTGCCTGTATGACTGCTCCTCCCTTCTCAGTGTTTTTTAATTGTCTCCTTATCCACATTCTGCCTTGGGCCCTCTTTCCTTCTCTCTTGGTCACCTTATCAGAGTACATATAGGTCTAATTATCATCTCCATGAAGATTATGCTGAGATCTATCTGTTGTTGTTTTCCAGTCATGTCCAACTCTTCATGACCCTATTTGGGGTTTTCTTGGCAGAGATACTGGAGTGGTTTTGCCATTTCCTTCTTCAGCTTATTTGACAGATGAGGAAACTGAGGCAAACAGGGTGAAGTGACTTGCCCAGGGTCACACAGCCAGTAAGTGTCTGAAGCCTGATTTGAACTTGAGAAGATGAATCTTCCTGACTCCAGGCCCAGCACTCTATCCACTGCACCACAATCTATATATACAGCTCAAATCTGTCTCCTGAGCTCCAATCCCATGTTGCCAATTGCCTATTGGACATTTGGACTAAATGTCTCAAAGACACCACAAACCCAACATGTCCAAAACTAAACTCACAATCTTTCTCCTCAAACCATCGGTTCTTCCTAACTTCCTTCTGACTGTGGAAGGTACCACTGTCCTTCTAGTTACGTGATTCACATCCTTGGAAATGTCCTCAACTCCCACTCACTTTCACCCCATTTATCTAATCAGTTGCCACGTCTTGTCAATTCTTTTCCTATACCATCTCTCGCATTTGCCTCTTTCTCTCCACTCACACAGCCACATCTCTCAAATGGATAATAATGATAACCTCCTAATTGGTTCCCTATTACTTCTAGGATCAAATGCATACTCTTCTGTTGGGCACTGAAAGTCACCATCTGGCTTCAGCCTTACCACCCTTCACGCCTTCTGTGTTTCAGACAAATTGCCCTTCTTAATGTGCCTCACCAAGACATCCCATCTCCCATCCATCTGCGTGCTTTTGCCTGGAAGGACCTCCCTCCTTATCTCCTGTCTTCTTAAAATCCCTGGTTCCCCAAAACTCAACCCAGCAGCTACTTTTTGTATCCTCCCACTCACTTCACTTCTAGTGTCTCCTCTCTCTGAAATTACTTTTGATTTATTTTGTATATACTTATATTTATGTGTGTCGTCTCCCTCAGTAGACTGTCTAGCCAAGTCAACAAGCATTTATCAAGCTCTTGCTGTGTGCCAGGAGTATGTCCTGGGGATATAAAATAAAAAGCCCCTTGCTCTCAATAAATGCACAGTTTAATGAAAGAGATAACATGAAAACAACTGAGCAAACAAGGGATATACAAGATAAATTGGAGGTAGCCTCAGAGGGAAGGCATGAAAGGTAAAGTAGATTTGGGAAAGGGTTCTTTAAAAAGGTGGGACTTTAGCTGAGACTCAAAGGAGAGAAGACAGAAGACAGAGATAAGGAGAGAGAGCATTCCTGACCTGGAGGACACCCAGAGAAAATGTCCAGAGTCTGTAGATAGGACTGTCTCGTTAGAAGGACAGCAAAGAGGTCTGTGGCACTGGATTGCAGAGTACAGGGTGGGAGACTAAGGTGTAAGGAGACTAGAAATGGAGGAAGGGGCCAGGTTATGAAGGGCTTTACAAGTCAAACAGTGGATTTTATATTTGATCCTGGAGACAACAGGAATTGATTGAATAGGAAGGTGACATGGCCAAACTTGTGCTTTAGGAAAATCGATTTAACAGACGAGTCTAGGATGGACTGGAATAGGGAGAGACTTGAGGCAGGGATACCAACCAGCAGGCTACTGTAGTAGTCAGTGTTAGAGGAAAGAAGGGGACGTATACAAACAACATTACAAAGGCTGAAATGACAGGAATTGTTTCATTTTGTCTTTCTCTAGTACTTAGCACTGTTCCTGGTTTCTAGCAAGCATTTGACAAATGCTTATTGGTTGATTGAGTGATTGATCTTCTTGAAGACCTAGAGTGATAGAGAGCTCACTCTCCCCTGAGGCAGTTCATTCTACTTTGGCCATCTCTAATTGTTAGGGAGTTTTCTTTACGTTGAGCCTCAGTCCTCCTCTTTGCACCTTCTGCCCATTCTTCTAGTTCTTCTTTCTAGGGCCAAGTAGGCCAATTCAAATCCTTCTTCCAGATGATGGCTTTCTCCAGATTCCAGATTCCTTTAATCAATACATCCTGAAAGTTTGGTCTTTCCTGAAAAAAATTCCAAACCCTTTTGTTAAGAAAGAAACTCTTCCTGACCACAGTCTTGCTCCAGCTTGTGCCTGGAACCAAGTTCATATTTACTTACTCACTTAAATTTTCATCTGAAATCATTTAGCTTTTGGCTTCTTTTTATTTATCATTTCCATATGTGTATCTGTGTGATTGTTAATTGCAATTGACAAGTTATATGGGTGTGATGGTTCTCTTTGTCAGCCTAGGAAACTCATATTTCACAATCTTTAATACACTTCTGTTATGGAAAAAACATCACAGTTCACTGACTTCCAGGTGCCCAGATTATGAATATCTCCTGTGTACCAATGGGTGCCTCGTAAAGAGCTTCCTCCAGGGTCACAGCTGTTGGAACTATCTTCTGGGCACACCTGGAACCCTTCACACTTTCCTCCCTACAGCAGCTGCCTTTGCCCAATGTAGCAGGGAGAGTAGGGAAGCCACCACTCTTGGTGTCAGGGCTGTGTGGAAGGGACATATGCTCCTGGAACTAAAAATGAGTTTTCCCATGAACACCCTGTCAGACAAGGTGGCTAGGTTCTAGATCAGTTCCATTCATTTAAATATTTATGGAACATCAGCTGTTGGCCTCGACCTTTGCTAGGCACCGAAGATACAAAGATGAAAAATGGTCTAGCTCCTCAAAGGAGCTTTTGATAAGGGCAGATGGAGCATTGAGATAGATTAGCTTACTTTGAATTGAGTGACACTGTAGTACTACCAACAGGAAGCTGACGTGGTACCCAGAAAGATCTGGGTTCAAGTTCCTCCTTTGCCACATACTAACTGTGTAACCTAGACAACTCTTCAATACTAGAAGTTGTGGAGAAGATGCTGACCTATTTTAGCAGAAGCTGTTTCTTCATTCTAGACTTTTTTTATACCAGTTAAGGCACGGGTCCAATCCCTCTCACTGTGAACCAGAGCATTGTAAGTATACATGAAAGGCTATGAGAAATTCATAGGTTTCCAAAATAAGAGCAAGGTTAGAGATCATCTGTTGTGATGCCCTCAGAGGAAATGAGGAGGATGAAGCCTAATAATAATAACAACTAATATGTATGAAGCACCTACTATGTGCCAGGCACTATGCTAAGCACTTTACAGTTATTATCTCATTGGATCCTTACAACAAGCCTGGGAGGTAGATGCTATTATCATACTGACTTTACATATGAGGAAACTGAGGCAAACAGAGGTTAAGTGACTTGCCCAGGGTCACATAGCTAGTAAGTATCTACGGGTGGATCTGAACTCTAGTCTTACTGACTCCAGGCTGGGTGCTGTGTCCCCTGCATCACCTTGCTGCCTAAACAGAAGATATGACATATCTGGAGCCATTCTGGTATTATATAGCAGAGCTGTGAAGATTCAAACCCAGATCTTTTGACTCCAAACCCAGCATTCTTTCAACACATCTTTCTCAAGTACAGAGAGTCCCCTTACAGCCGGGATAGCAGTGGGGGGAATCAGGGAAAAGAGGTTCATAGGATCGTTGATTTAGCGTTGGAAGAGGCCAGAGGTCATTAGCTCCAACTTCTTCATTTTACAGATGAGCCTGGGCTCCAGAAAAGTAAAGTAACCACCCAAGGCCACATAGGTCAAGTAAGTGGCTGAGGGGACATTCGAACCCAGGCCCTAATAGAGGCCTCAGTCCCTACTGGCTAAAGAGATGAATACAATGGTCATAGCTTCATTACAGTCTCTTAAGTTTTCTCATCTGTAAGATGGGGATGATAGTGGTGACTCCCTCCCAGGGTGGTTGTGAGGATCAAATGTGATAATATGGTAAAATGCTCTGCAAACCTCAAAGCGCTACAGAAATCACCAGCTACCATTAAGGCTATTATTGCTGTCCTGTGGTTGTTTCGGTCGGGTTCGACTCTTTGTGACCCCCTCTTTGGGGTTTTTCTTGGCAAAGATACTGGAGGGGTCTGCCGTTTCCTTCTCCAGCTCATTGACAAATGAGGAAACTGAGGCAAACAGGGTGAAGTGACTTGCCCAGGGTCACACAGCTACTAAATGTCTTGGGCTGGATTTGAACTCAGGAAGTTTTGTCTTCTTGACTGGGGGTCCAGCGTTCTAGCCACTGCTCCACCTGGCTGCCCACCATTGCCAATACTATTACTATTATCAGTGTCTTCTAAAGTACCACTCAGAGGTGACTACAGCGTTCTAAACCACCATAATGCACATGGGGGAGGTCACACCTGAGCTGTCACTTTAGAGGAAGGGAGAATTTTCTAGAGACAGAAGAGACCATTCTAGAGAGGAAAGAGTGTGATCACGGGAAAGGAGGGAGGGGAAGAAAGCAAGCCTAGCAATATAGTGGAGCTACCCTGTGGGCCAATGCAACCACTGTGGGCTGGCCTGGAAGCCAACCCACTCTGCAGAACATTGTGAAATGCTCCGAGTGTCAAACAACAGTGAATTCTTGAAACCAGACCCAATATTTAGTTGGGGCCAATGGTTGCTGAGCCCCGCTGTGTCTCTTTTAGGCAGGAGAGGGCACTCTTGAGACATCATTGGCTATAAATTTTTGTGTGTGTGTTTTGCTTTTTTTTTTTTTTTTTTTTCCTCCAAGGGAAGACTGAGCTTGGCCCTGGCGAATTCCCAATCTCAAATCCTCCAGCCCCCATTACCAAATGTCACTGAGTAATGTCCATGTTTGACTGTGGTGTCGGCCCCCTGACTTGTATTACCTGTCAATCTAGGCCGGGCGAAAAGGCTTTGGCTGGAGCCAGACATTTTCAACCCAGCACTATTGTAAGAACCAGCTCTCTGGGCTGATGGAAAATGAACCGTGGCTAGGCTGAACATGCCGGATACGTATGTGCCAGGGCATGAGCACCCCAAGTGGTGATCAGTCTGGGAGGAGTTCTAGCTGAGAACGGTAGGGTCTGGGTGTGAAATGTGAGCCCCAACCTAGGATAACAAAGACAGCCTTTCTGGACCACCTGAGATCTGCCAGGGAGGAGGGACCCTGGCGCAGACCTTTTTACTGGGTCACAGCAACGTTCATGAGGCTCTCCATGGTCACGGAATCATAGATTCGTAAAGAGAGGGAAGGGAAAGGAAGAAGCGTTTATTAAGTGCCTACTACATGCCAGGCTCTGGGCTGTCGTTTTACTTTTTTTGAAAATTTTACAATTATGATCTCAACTATTGTCTCCCACAACAACCCCATGAGGTCGGTGCTCTTACTATCCCCTTTTACAATTGGGGAAACTGAGACAGAGGGTAAGTGCTTTCCCCAGACTCATTCAGCTAGTAAGTATCTGAGGCTGGATTTGATCTCAGGTCTTTTCTTCCTGCCCCAAGCCCAGTGCCATACCCACTGTAGCTCCCGGCTAAAAAGTGTTCAAAAGGGAGGGAATTTAAAGAACAATTAGTCTAACACCCTTATTATGCAAATTAATACAAATGAGGCCCAGTTCAAATTCCACGGTCTACAGGCCTTTCTCCAAGGCTTTCTCCTTCTTTCTGTTTGTGACTCTGCATAGCCCTCCCTCACTTAAATGCAATTCACTGGCATGGTCCTCTTAGAGAATGAAGGACAAACAACAACAGCTTTGTGACCCTGTTTGGAGTTTTCTAGGCAAAGATACTGGAGCGGTCTGCCATTTCCTTCTCCATCTCATTTTACAGATGAAGAAACTGAGGCAAACAAGGTGAAGTGAATTAGCCAGGGTCACACAGCTAGTAAGTGTGGGAGGTCGGATTTGAACTCAGAAAGATGAGGTTTCTGGAACTCCAGGCCCTGTACTCTGTGCTCTGTGGTGCCCCGTAGCTGCCTCATACAGATCTGTACCTTCTCCAGAACTTCGGGTCTTAGTGAGTTGCCTGGGACCAGGAAAGTTAAGTGTTTTACCCAGAGTCACCCAGCACCAGCATGAGTCAGAGGCAGAACTTCCTGATTTGGAGGCCAGGCTTCTTTGCCTCAAGACTTTCTTCAAGGCCACCATACTGTGCGTGAATCACAGAATGTCTGAGTTAAAAGGGGGCCCTGGAGCCCCTACCTGACCTGGGGGCCTCTCTACAACATCCCTATCATGGGCCTGGCCTCCTCATGCAGAGCTAGTGAAGGGGGTGCTCCAGAAACTCTGGAAGCAGCCTGGCCCATGTTTGTTCCTTTTTATCAAGCTCTCTGCGGCTTTCATCTGGTTCTGCCCTCTTAGGTCAGACAGAAGAAGCTGACAGGTTTTATGACCACCCCAACCCCAATGCTCAATGTTCCTCTAATGTGTTTATGACCTTCTGAAAATGAAACAAATTAAAACTGAACATAACACTGTAGCAGTGGACAAAGAGGACCAAGGTGTGGTGTTACAAGTATGACCCCTGGCCCTCTCCACCACATTGTAGAGAGCTGCCAGGGCTTCCCCCAGTCTATCCGTGCCCAGCCATGGGTGAGGCCCTGAGAGGGGCCCCACTCCCAGAGGAGCATAGCCTGCCTCAACCTAGGGCCAATATAGCACTCTGGGTGGTGTGTCCCATGGTTCTGTTCATGTTTGGGCCTCACTCATCCTATCCATGCCTGAGAGTGAGGCCCTAAAGGAGGCAGACTTCCCAAGACCTACTCTCATTCTTTGGGACTTTCCCAGACCATAATTCCCTTCTCTGGCCACCACTCCCCTATATAGTTGGTCTCTCTCTGTTAGAATTTAAGCTCCTTAAGGTCAGTTTTGTCTCACTTTTGTACTCATATCCACAGCATTTAGCACAGTGCTTGGCAGAGAGCAGTTGCTTATTAAATGCATTTTATTCATCATTGCTGTATCATACCTTTGACTCACAAACCTGTGCCATCCATTAACACCCCCAGATCTTCTCCGCAGCTCCCCTTTCCTGCCCTTGCGACGGACGTTTGGTCCCTTAACCAAAGAATAGGATTTTACCTTTCTCTCTATTGAATTTAATCTCACTAGATTAGGCCCCTGGCTCTTGGGATTTTTTTTTTTTTTTTGCTCCTGATTCTATCATTCACCAGCCCTCAGAGTTTTTGGTCATCTACACATTTTTAGTAAGCACACCTTCAACCAAATCATTAATAAAAGTGTTAAGCAGTCTCAGGGCAGCACTCCACTAGAGACCGTCCTCCCAGCTGATATCTACTCATAACGATTATGCCCAACTGTGTGGGCATAAGGCTTTTATCTGTCCATCTTGTCCATAAGATATTCTATCAAATGTTTTGCTGAAACCTGGGTACTCCATGCTCAATCTGTGGCATTACCCTCCCCTACCAGTCTAGTTACCCTATCAACCCTGTAATGGGTTCTATCCTTGGACAAGATGTACATAGAAGATATCATAAACGAGGGCCATTGTCCCCCATGGAGGACCAACCTTGGAGGGTGAATGCCTCGGTGTGACCTTTCCCTCTTTACTGGAAATGTGAACCCAAGTCTCACTGATCACTGGACACTGTAGACCCCAGGTGATGGGCAAGGGTTCTAGCCAGTGGTGTCCTGGACGCACCTCATTCTGTCTGACTCAAGGAACTGCTTGTTAAATTTTTATTGTGAGTCTTTACACCTCAGAAATTGGCAACCACTACATATCAAGCCTAGATATAGTGCTTTGTTGATTATCCAGACTAAAAGTGATGGAGACAATATTAATGATGCTGATTAAACTTAAAAGTGTATGATGCTAGACTTTTTTTTTCAGAGAGCTGGATGTTAAACATTTGCCATCATACTCCCTGGTCTAGCTGCCTCCTGACAATATTATGTGGGTGAAACAGAAAAAACTTTTGGATCTTACTTTTGAATAGATGGGGACCAAAAGCTTTGGGACTACAAAAACAGATAGCAACTAAGGGGTATACCTTCATTTTCTGCAAAAAATGCTGATTATCCCTGAATCTTTGTAAGGCAGGGGGAGACACATGGGAGATCCCTTATTTTACAGAAGAGGAAATTGGAGTTGAAATGGAGAAAGTGGTGTTTAATTTCTCCAAGGAGACCTTAAGCTTCAGAACAGGGACTGTGTCTTGGTCTTAATAATAATAGCCAGCATTTATATTACACCTACTGTATACCAGACACTGCACTAAGCGCTTTCACAAATATGATCTCATCTGATCCCCACAACAACCCCAGGAGGAAGGTGCTATCATGGTCCCCAAAATGGAGGGAGACAGAGGTTAAGTTTTGACCAGAATCCCCCAGCTGGTGAGCGTCTGAGGCTGCATTTGGATTCAGGTCTTTCTGACCCCTTCCCCCTTAGGACATTGATCCATAGATGTGTTCTCAAAATTCCTGGCAGGATGTAAAATATGATATGAATGTTTACTACTATTATTACAAAAACCCAGTTAGCTAAGGGCAGGTAAAAGGACTCCCCTTAGCCCATAGGACCTTTCTTCACTAGCAAGGGATAAACGGTGAAAGGGGAAAGAGTTCTTAGCTTGGAAATGAACCGATACAGGAGAGGCTTCAGTTTCCAAAGGAGAGAATTGATCCCCAGAGCAGGGAGTGACTTGTCCCTGGGCAGGTAGGCCAAGCTGGCTGACGCTGGGAGGACACAGTATTGATAAGGAAGAAGCAGCAGGTGCCCCAGCGGACAGTTGACAGGGGGAGGAGGAAGGGGAGAGATGTCCTGGCTATGAAGTAATTGTAGCAGCTTTGCTTTTAAATGGTTTGTTTTGATCTTGTTTTCCAAGGGCCTTGCACAGCTGAATAAATTTGTTTTAAAATTGAGGTGGGGGAGGGGAAGGAATTGCTGACAAGGAAGACACTATCAGCAAACTAGCCACACTCTTGAACAATTTCTCTCCCACTGTTTATTGTCTTGGGGATACCTGCTCAGGTGTGAGTTTGACCTGGATGACCTCTGAGGCTCCTTCCATCTTACCCAAATGCATGAAGTGGTGCAACCCAGACTCAGCTCCCAGAGCTCTTTGCACCACTCCATGTTGCCTTTGATACAGAGGGTCACTTGAGACTTTGACCCCATCATTTTATAAACTGATACCCAGAGGTTGAGGAGCAACTTGTCCATGATCCTCTGGGTCAACTTGGACTCATTCACTCTGTAGACGAACTATCTTGCTCTCCTTATGTACAAATTTAATTGAGCATCTGGCGTGTGCAAAGCCCCGTGCTAGACGGGAGGCAGCATGCTATAATAGGTATTATCAGGAGACCTCGGTCCTTTTTCTTGCCTTCCCATTTAGAACTAAATGTACTTACAAAAGCCACTTACCTACTCTGTGCTTTGGCATTTCCATCTTTAAAATGGGGATGATGATATTTTGCCTCTGGTCAGCTGTGAAAGAGACTTACAGTCCCCTGATGAAAGGTCATGTTGTTCCATGGACCAGAGTTTGATGGGATTTCATTCTCTTTAATAGTATTAGGAAGGTCCAGCAGCCCCCTGCGGCTTAAGGGCCCCAGCTGCGGTGAGCCCTGCCATTAATCTGCCATGATCCCTACTCCATTTGAACTCAGAAGCATTAAGCCTGAGCATGATAGCCAAACCCATGCTCTTGGCAGGCCAGGAAATTAATCAGATGTTCTGACTGAAGGTTCTGGATGTGAATCCCAGAGTCTCAGAACTGAAGTCAGTTATTTCATCAGCATGGTCCCTCCCTCTGCTGGAGCAAAGCACGGCCCCTCTAGAGCTTAGGAAACATCTCCAAGAGTTGCTATGGCTAAGAAACTCCATCTCCCAGTGGCCAGCCTGCAGATGGTTGATTCTCTCTGCACTTGGCCGGACTGGGCCAGGGACAACAGGCCTACGAACAATGTTGAAGCATCTGCAGGTTGGCAGGATCTAGCTGGAGCTGGAGCTCTGATGGAATGGCTTTCCAGGATCCACGCCATGATGCAATGTCAAAGGAGGACTCTGGTCCTGTTGTAACAACTGAAGAACAATACACGAGATCATTTGGAATATAAAACAAGTGATATCCCAGCAATATGTATATGCTAGAGGCTGCAGGAGCACTGTGAGGAAGGAATGTAGTGAAGTTAGGGGTAGATGAGGTCACTTGTGGCCCTGAGTGCCCTGGGAAGGATTCAAGGAGTAGGTCATTGGTTCATTCGCACTTATTGAATATCTGCTGGATCTAATTTCTAGTGCTGGATGCTGATGTCATGGAGTCTATGAGGAGAGATAAGACATAAAGTCAACTAACCAAATGGTGACTGACATCCAAAGCAGGCCGTGCTGTCCTGAGGAGGGAGATGTCATTTGGTGGGGGAGGGAGAATCATGGAAAACTACAGGGAAAGCACAGGCCTTGAAGGGTGGGTAGAATTACAACAGGCAAAAATGGGAAGGGAAATCAATCCTTGTTTGGGGATCCAATCACAGGGTTTAGGGCTAGAAGATTACCTAGTCCAACCTCTGGGGCAGCCAGGTGGCACAGTGGATAGAGAGCTGGGTCTGCAGTCAGAAAGACTCATCTTCCTGAATTCAAATCCAGCCTCAGACACTTCCTAGTTGTGTGACCCTGGGCAAGTCACTTAACCCTGTTTGCCTCATCTGTAAAATGAGCTGGAGGAGGAAATGACAAACTACTGCAGTATATCTGCCAAGAAAATCTCGGTCATGAAGAGTCTGAAATGACTGAACAACAACAAGAAATCCAAGCCTGTGATTTTTCACGGCTCAGGAAGCTGAAGCTCAGAGAGGCTAAGTGACTTGCCCAGTGGTCGCACATATGGTCTGTGGTAGGCCAAGGATTCACACTCAGACCTCTTACACCAAGTCTAGTACTCACAGCCCTCCCCTCTGGCCTGAGGCTGGGGAAAGTGCCAGCTGTGTATTCAAGGAGCCTTTCAGGGGGAGCCTGTGACACTGGGGACCCTCCTAGTTTGCTTTTCTCCAAGGTCAGCCCAGGCAACTGTCAGTTCCACAGGGGATTATTGCCCAGGCTATGAACTCTTTTTTCCATCCTTTTGAGGCCTCTTCACTGCTTGTTAGCGCCTCAGCAGGGAGGTAGGCAGCAGCGAGCACTGGGGGAGATTCAAATCAGATGTAGTTAATAGCTCTGGGAAAAGGTTGGGGAGTGAAGGAGCTTGAAAATAATGGCTAAAAAGGTTTAATTTTTAAAATGTCTGTGAATGTAATTTATACATGCTCTCCCTGCCTCCCATTACCATAGATAATCGAGAGGAGGCTAATTTAAATTCCCATTCAATGCAGGTTAGTTGGACTCCTATGGAGTAATGAAAAGTCTGTGATGGGGGCTGGGGTCCTCTCCTCCAGCTGCTGCTCTGGGGGAAGGGGGATGCCTCAGCCAGGATGAATTTGCACATATGACAGACTCCCAATCTAGAGATATTTGCTTTCTTTTTTTTTTTTATAACAGAATCCCTTTGGTGAATACTGGTTTCTCTGGGTGTCCTGGCCAACCACTTATATGGTCTGGGAAAGACATGACCATTTTGTGAGCACACATGCATGCATACACACACACATGCACACATGTACACACACACATGCATACCTATCCACACACAGAGTCACCTTGCCCTCAAGCGTCCCACCAAACTGACCAAATCCCTCATGGAGATCCACATGTAGATATCACTCACATGAGCACAAGGGACCCCTCCTGTGCCCTCTGTCATTCTCAACCCATTCCCTCATCCCTCTCCTGCTTAAGTACCTTGGATCCTTAACTTGTTGCACCAGATTAATAGGGGCCTACCTTTGCCCTCCCCTACCCCCAATCCTCTGCTGCCATCATTCCTCCTATGTAGTAGGGCTTCCTTTGTTCAGCTGACCTAGTAATCCTGGGCCACGTCCTCACTAACCTGGCTAAATTTCAGAGAAATTAATCAGAGACAGATCAAAACCGTGAGAGACGTTGCCTAGTCTTCAAGGAGGCTTTGGTCCCCCCATATCTCACAGACTCTCGTAATATCAGAACTGGAAGGGACCTTAGAACATAGAAAGTAGGAATCTCAGAGAACATCTCATCCACCCCCTGCATTGTACAAATAAGATTCAACCATCAGGTAAATCGAACCACCCTGGGAGGTACAGGGGATAGCATCTCATTCACTTGGTGGGTCCTACTTGTAAGGAACTATGCTAGGTCATGAGGGCACAGAAGGCTAGAATATAATGTAACTTGCCCTAGGAAGGGCAGCTGTCCATATAGATTCCAGAAATCCATAAAAGGGGTATGAAAAACTAGTCTAAGTGCCCAATGAGATGATGCTGCAAGATTGACCTTGGGGCCAAGTTGGGAGGGAAATATCAGTCCAGTCTTTGCCCCCTGCACCCTTAGGTGGAGTCACTAATGGCCATTTGGCCTTTCCTTTCCCGCTTTGTCCCATTTGACTTTCTCTTAGAGGAGCATGCCCCCTGGCTCCCTATCCCCTACTGCGGGCTGATTTAAGGATCAGCCCCTCGAGAGGCGCGACAGAGAAACAGCCAACCCACTATGGTTCCCCCAGATGGTACTGATGGTTGTTTTTTTGTTGTGCGTGTGTGCATGTGTGTGTGTTTTTCACGGCTTGCGCTCTCAGGCTTCAAAATGTGTGTCAGCAGTAACAGCAGCAACGAAGAGGCCCCCGTCTTGAATGCAAAACAACTGGACGTCCCGGACATTATCGTCACCCCTCCCACCCCCACGAGTTCCACGATGGGGCCGAGAGACTCGCGTCAGTCAGGTGAGGAGCCCCCCGTGCAACAACTGCTCAGCCAGATGCTGGGAGAAATCGAGGAGGGGGGAGGCCGAGGGAAGGACGGCCACAGAGGCTGGGGAGCGCATTAGAGATGCCAAACAGTCTCTGAGGCGCTGTGAACAGCTTGCAGAGAGCCCCATCTGTGCAATTTCTTCCCATCTCCTATCCCTTAACCGGGGTTATTAAAGATTTATTAATGAATCTGCATACACCTTCACTGCTGGGCCCTTCCCACGATTACTAGCCTCAGCAAGATGTGGCATGTTAAGTAATTAACCAGGCAGCTCCTCTCGGCAGTGAGGAGAGGATTGATGAATGGGCCTGGGCCTGGGAGGGAGGAGAGGGACCAACGGCACTGGGATGCCCGCGGAATTTTTAGTTGTGCTTTCATCTATCCACCTAGCAGCTTCCTTCTCCTCCTCCTCTTCTTCCTCCTCCCCCTCTTCCTCCTCCTCCCTTTCCTCTTCCTCCTCCTCCTTCTTCTCCTCCTTCTCTCCTCCTCCTTCTCCTGTTCCTCCTCCTCCTCTTCTTCTTCCTCCTCCTCTTCCTCCTTCTCTTCTCCTCCTCCTTCTCCTTCTCCTATTCCTCCTCCTCCTCCTCTTCCTTTTCCTCCTCCTCCTCCTCATCCTCCTGAAAACATAGCCTTCGATGGCACACCAGGCTAGCCTGGGTAGAACACGGTATCCTCCTTGCTACTAAAGTCCCCATGTCCCCAGTCCATCTTGTTTCAGAAATTTCTGCCCCTCAGGTACCCAGGAACTGATGGCTTTGCCCTCCAAAGTTAGCCCAGAAGAGGGAGGGGAAGCTGGGCAAGGTGGATGAGGGGTCAGAGCAGAGAGAAGGAGCAGATCCAAGAGCAGGACGTTAGCAGCCCTGAGCTGGTCTCTCCCTCCTATGAGGTCACTTCAGAGGAGCCAAGTAACTTGTCCCAGGTCACCTACCCAGCGTGTGGTAGAGTCAGAATCCAAGCCCATTCCTGCTTCAAGCAGAGGCCCTTGCACTGTTGTACACAGCTTCATTTATTTCGTATGTCCTGTACATAAATAAAGAGCTGTGTCAGGCCACTGGGGGACCAAGGGATAGAACAGAATCGTCCCTGCCCTGGAAGGCCCATTAGTAGAAGGATATCCATAGTGAGGTAACTAACAACAGCCGTATGATATAGGGAATATAGTATTAGACTCAGACTCAGGTAGACCTAGGTTCAAATCCTCCCTCACACCCTTCTCAGCTGTGGCACCATCTATAAAATGGGGCTAATAGTAGCGCCTACCCCATGAGGTTATAAAGATCAAGTGAGATAATGTATGTAAGATGTTTTGCAAACGTTGTAAGGAACATTCCCATTGAGATTCGGAGTTGGGAAGAGCTGGGTTTTGGTCCCACCTTATCTGTGTGACCCTGGGCAAGTCACTTAACTTCTCTGGGGCCTGAGTTTCCCCATCTGCAAAATAAGAGGATTGTACCCAGAATCCTTTAAAGTCCCTTCTAAGGTCTAAATTGATGATGGCCTCACCTGCTTAATAAATATGAACTTTTATTACCACGATAGCTGATGGGCAAATTATCAAGGCAGATGTAGACAGCCATCTGGGCTGGGAGTCAGGACACCTGGTTCTACCACTGGCGTCATTCATTTCATCGAGCTGAGTGAGGATAATGATCAGGATACACTCTGAGGAGACATTCCAGAGGCCTGGGTTTGAGTCCTGGCTCTAAAATTTAGAAGCTGAGACCAGACCAGTTCCCCTCTGTGGGCTTTGGCATCTTCTCCCACACAACGTGACCCCTCCAGAGACAGCACTGTGTGGGTCTGTGAGCCTGCCAGGAGCATTGCACAGATCATACAGGATCATGGATGGAAAGCTTCAGAAAACTACAGTGTGCTAGTCCATATAGGAGTGATTAGTATTACACCAGGCCTCTGGGGGGCCCTTTGGTAAAGCCAGACACAAAAGACTCCAAAGTCTCCCCACAGGCAGATGCTCTGTGTCCCCCTAAGCAGAGCTGGCAGGGCATGAGTGTCCAGGCAGGATATCTCCTGGCTCCAAAGATCCAAGTTCTAGTCTCATCTTTGCTATTAAAATAGCCATAGGACTCTACCTTCATTTCCCCCACCTGTAAAATGAAGTGATTGACTAGATAATCTGTAAAGTTTCTTCTAACTCTAGGAATCTAAAGCCCCACAGAACCTGGAATAAGGCAGCCAATTGTGGGCGGTGGCTTAGCTTGGGGTTTCTGTATTTTGGTTAATGTCCATGAGTAACTTTCTAATAGGGTCATATTGAAGTGAGGTGAGTTTGTGTCTCTGTAGCAGTATGGGATAAATAGATGGCTTGAGGGGAGCCTTTGGAATGAAGAGCCAGGCTTAAGGAAAACATGGAAGACCTATTGACAAGGCTATCTCCCTAAGTTACTAGGGATCCTTATAATAGCAGCATTTGTGAGACACATAGCAATACCATTACCCAGATGTACCAGTGAAAGCCATAAAGAGGAGATGAGACCAGATAGTCTCAATGATAACAGTTTTAGAGTTCTGAGGTCCAGATCATTAACAGATACAAATGTCTCTTCTCCATTTCTCCCCCAGTGTGGCCAGATGAGGCTGTGTCTTACTCTGACGATGGAGAAATAGATATCGAACCCTGAGAAGACAAACCAAAGATGTCATGTCCTTGGCACCCTTCTCTGATGTTTCTCTCAGGGAAGAAGACTGGTCTCTGTTTCCTCTCACAGTATGGCCTCATACTTTAGCTTTTTCCTATCTCCAGATGCCCTAACAGTGACATTCCCCATTGGGTGAAATCCACTAAGTCTGTTGGAACAATGGAGCCATTTAAAGCTGAAGGAAAGAGGCAGAAAAGTGGGAAAAGAGCAAGGCACCTTCCTTGACCAAGTCAAACAATGGACAACAGCAACAGAAGCCTGGAGGAAGGGAGTCAGGCTCACTAAACCTTGCAATTCCCTACCAACTCCAGTGTGGAGAAAGAAAGTGGGAAACTCTAATGGACTATGGTGGTGTTTCCCATAATCTGATGGGATTTTTCTCCACTAGAAAACCACACATCTGTACCCTGTGCCATGGGGCCCCTTTAGGTGTGATGTGCCACAAAAAGCAAATTGTGTAATGTGGCTATGAATAAGACCTTGCAAGACAAATAGTTTCTTTTTTAAAAAAAAAGTTTTACAAGTATTGAGAAAGGTTAAATATGGTTTATAAACTGAAGATCTGGATTTGGTGGGGGGGTTGTATTAGGTTGTTTTTGGTTTGGGGGGGTTTTCATTACAAATAAAGATCATCTGAAACACACCATGAATGTCACTTCCTGGAGGGGTATGTTGAAAAAGCTCACACTAGGCAGGTATTAAGAAGATGAGAGAGAATGTAGATTTTCCCAATGTCCCTCCCAGCTCTACCAGGCAGTATTCCAAAGTCCTTTTTGACTTTGACATTTTATTAGTCTTAAGTAACAGTCAATCAATCTAACATCGGGAGGGTCTCTAGGCCCCTATAGGATGCCTTCACTGATTCTCTATTAAGAAGCTAGACATGATTTCTTTTATGCAGCTTCTACTTACACCCCCAATGAATGGATAGTAGGATGATAAGAACACCAAGTTTATGATCAGATGGATTAGTTTGAATTCTAGCTCTTCTACCTAGAACCTGTGTAACCTTGGGCAAATAAATCATTTGCCCAACATGAGACTCATTTTCTCCTTCTGTAAAATGAAAGGGGTGTACCAGACGACTCCTAAGATCCTTGCCAGCTCTAAAATCCTACAATCCTGACATTTCTCCTAACTCGGTTCTCTTCCATTGAGTTATAAGGGGGAAACACGAAAAAAAAAATCTCTTGTCATCTAGTTTCCTCCTGTGAAGACTTGGAGTGTTTTTCCATTTTTATGTAGGCCCATTTCTAAAGGCCTAACTAACTGAATCCACCTAGAAATTCAATCCACAGCCCCTCTCTTGCTTAGAAGTTTCCCATCAGTGTTCTATAAAAGAACAGTATAGTATATAGTGAGAACAACTTACATGTCAAGAGATGTGAGTTCAAGTCCTGGACTTGAGCTAGCTCTGTTGTTTCTGCAGTCTGGATCTCATTCTCTTCACCTGTAAAATGATGTGGTTGGAAGAAATGATCTCAGCATTCTTTTCTAGTTTTATCATCACTTACCTCACAGTGGTTTAATTGGGTTGGGCGTTTGCCAAAGGGAGACACCAGGGATGGTAGGTGTGATTATAAACATTAGCTAAGACAACAATATAAGCTTAGCAACAGACTGTGAGTCTGTCTTCTGAGGATCAGCCCAGGAAAGTTGGAACGGAGGCTCATAAAGTTGGGACAGAGGCTCATCATCAGAAGGCCGGCCCTCAGATGGTGATGTTTTCGAACACAGCAATTTATGAAATGAGCAACTAAGCTTGAAGGAGCAACAAACTGCCTTGGCAGAGGGAGCGCCTTACACTGGTCATGTTACGATCCTGAAGTTAGCAAGACCACAGTGCTATGAGCCATATGGAGAGGGACTTAAAAGGTGGTGCTTGTGGGAGCTGAATTCCTATGTGGCCAAATGGACCCAGAAGCTGGAAGAAGCCAAGGTAGGTGCTGCTATCCACAACAGAACCGATCCCAAGGGCTCAGAAGGAGGAAAGCATTTATCACCTGGCTCAGGGTAAGTCAGCCTCATTCTACATCTCTCGCTAGGAGAGTGGACAGATGGGGCTGGAAAAGTTGGTACGTTCTTCTTTTTAAAAACATACTTTTTCTTGGAAACTATCAACTAGGGTTGACTTCCAGACAATAGCTATCTGACTGGTCAAATCACAAATCTCTGTCTCAGCGTCTTCATTTGTAAAACAGAGATGATAATAGAGCCTACCTGACAAAATAGTTATGGGGATGAAATGAAATAATATTTGTAAGGCACTCTGAACACCTTAAATGATCATATAAATGCTAGTGACTGTCATTGTAATTATTCCAGTCCTGGCTCTGGCACGAACTCTGGCCATGGCACTTTCTCCTCTGATCCTCAGTTGAGGTGATTAGACGATATGATCTCTAAGGCCTTACCAGCCTGGCCTTCTACTAAGATCCTTTCCAATTCTTGACATGCACAGTATATTCCACTAGGTGGGCCCCACTGGGAATACTATTTTTTTAAGGAGAACATTGAATGCTTAATCATAAAGGACATTATTTTTATTCATCAAATGAACTAAAGATTATTCACGTTATTTAAATTACTTAAAAACAAACAAGAAAACTTGGCTTTAAAAAAAATAGAATTTGTCTTAATTAAAAACAAGACCAAAAATACTAAACTTTTTCTGGAGATGCTTATTCATACCTCTGCTTCCAGCTTGGATGTTTTATAGCAAAATGTCCTTTCCAGCTCCGACATTTTCTATTATTAAACCCCTTCTTGCTCTAACTTTCTACATGCCTAATTGAGAGGGCCAATGACGTTTACCTCCAATTTCCCATTTCTGTGGCCTTTTTCTAACCCCCTTCTTTTGCTTCTCTCCTGGAGCAGGATTACTGCTTTTCACCTCCTTTTGCCTTTAGGAAAGCCTCTGCTATCAGTCATTTATACCTTTAAAAATCAATACTCAGTTACCCAGGAATATTTATGTTTCAAGCCTATCTCTTAAGAATTTAGGGAATCAGGATACCCTTTAGTTCTTAGGATTCAATTTAAATCTGTCCTAATATGTATTGATAGAGATTCCTGAAATGAAAGAACACCAACAGTATGTTGGCTTTTGTGCTGCCTACACCTTCCCTCAGCCTATGAACCTGGTCATGTCAACTCCTGGATGCTGGATCAGACCTCAGAACTCCACTGCAGAAGGTGAGGGAGACAGCGCAATCCTGGACTACTTAGAAGGATGCTGTTTGCCAAGCAAGTACCAAGGATAGGATGGGGACCGTTATTTCATTGCTATTGGTGTGGAGAAGTCCCAATTGACAAAACTCTCTCTACAGGTGAAGGTCAACGTCTCAGCAATTTAGAGTCTTGGAGAAAGCTGCTTAGAGCACTTCAGGGTTGAGGGACTTGCCCTGGGTGTGTCAAAGTCAGGACTTGAATGTGTCTTCCTGGTTTCTTGGCTGACTCTGCTAGGATAAAGACACAATGACAAAAAAAAAAGTCTGTGCTCCCAATTTTGTACCTCCATCAGATGAATCCAAGGAAGCTATGTTGGATAAGCCTCCTTGTGAACAAGAGAAGTAGGCACCCTGAAGCACCAATCTAGGAGACAGGAGACCTCTGTTGTTGTCCTGTAGCTATCAACTAGATGAGGGATTCCTAATCTTGTTCGGGTCATGGACCCCTTTGGCAGTCAGAGGAAACCTCGAAACACCTTCTCAGGGTTGCCTGTATTCATAACTGAAGAAAATAAGAAATTTCAGTTAGAAGTCAGCAAAAATAAAGATACATAATTGTTTTTCCAGTCAAGTTTATGGAAGTCCTGAAATATGTCCACAGACCCTTAGGGATTCATGGAACCCAGAGTAGGAACCCTTGGACTAGATAATCCCTTGAGTCTTTCCAGTTAATTCTTTGATTCTTAAGTATTTCTGGCCTTTGAGCTACAGAGAGGTAGGAGATGCAGGGAAGAGATCTTAATTTCACATTCTGCCTACCAGGATTCAGGAAAGAAATGAGCATCATGGGTTGAGTTTGTACTTTAATCTGAATCAAGCATAAGAAGACCTTTCCCTAAGATATAAGGAATAAGGTTGATTAACCACCCCAAAGCTGTATACTCCCCACTGTAATGGGAACAAGGCTGGGACTCAAGAAGGATGGCAGCCTAGTGAAAGGGGTCGGCTCAGCCGCTGATGGCACAGTGAAATACCCAAGGCTCTTCTAACTAAAAGTAGCTCCCAAACCTACATCACCACAGAAACCCTTCCTCTCTCACCCACCCTACTTAGGAACCCCCTCCCCCAGTTTTTTTTTAATTTACCAAATTCATTATTTCATTGGCATAGGGAACTCCCACTATATAAACTCCCTTCTACTAATGCAGTTAGACTCCCTCTGCTCCATGTAGTCTTTGAGAGCTGCCCGGAGGTACTAAAAGGTTTAAGAGCTGCCTAGAGCCACTTGCCCATCTAGGCTCACACAACCAGTCTGTGTTAGGGGCAAAACTTGAAAAAACAGGTCTTCCTAAATCAAGGACTGCTTCTCTGTTGACTATAGCAGTGTGTCAAACTCCAGCAGAAGCAAGGGTCACTAATTTAGTACATAAAGTGGTATCACACATGCTATCACCATGCTTCTCCCCGTTGGCCTTTCATAACTTGTCATCATGGCAGCCTATCGAGCTTTCTCTTGCCTTTTTTCCCCCCCCGACTTCTCCTTAATGAAATGATCTCAGGTGACCTTAGTCTCTGGAGAGCATGGCAGCTCTAGAGAGAAGGGGAAACAGCAGTTTAAGAACACAATTGAGAATAACTCCATTGGAGAGGCAAAAGGAGAGGCATGGAAACAGATCATTGGGGTGCCACCAAGAGCTCAGACATTAAAAGGATGAATGTGAAAGATAAGAGAGGCATATAATGAAGAAGACATTAAAAAAGAGAGAGAGAGGTGTGTGTGTGTAAGAATGGCAGAAAAACTAAGGCCCAGAATTAATTGTAAGATTTGGAAAACAAAAAAGGTTTTTTAAAAGCTTGTGTCTGGGACACTATAAGACCAAGGAAAGGATAAGGAGCTGGGAGGGTAGATTGAGGGTGGAACCACTGATTGAGGCAGTGTTAAAAGGAGATTCCTCCACAGTTTTGCTTCTGTTCTTTCTATCAAGAAGACTGTTTGGAACAGCTAAAATAGAAAAAAAAAAGATTCCTTGGGAATTGAAACCTAAGACAGGAGAAGAGATGGCAAGGAAGCATCTAGCTGCTCTAAATGAGTTTAAATCACCTGGCACAACAATTTACATCCCAAGGGCTTGAAAGGCTTTGGGGGATGTGATGGTCGAATGGCTAATCTTGAAAAAAATTATCCCTGCCTGGCTCCATAGTTGGGGAAGGAAAGGAAGGGGGATTCTGGGAAAGGCTTTGAATTGGGGAATCTGAGGAGCCCATCAAAAAGCCTGTGTGCTCTGGGGCTGCTGTGGTTATAGCCTGCATTTCTGGAGGACCCCTGCCCAGAGTCCCAATGGCCACCCTGCTTCTTGCTCCATTTCCCTTTACTCTCAATGGCCCCTGGTCTCCATTTGTTTGTAATCCTCTGCTCTTTATTCTAGGCTTTTAGTGCCCATGGCAACAGGAGCAGAGTGGGGAGGGAAGGAGGTGAGTGTGCCTGTGTGAGCCCACTGTTCCACCCCCATGAGGCCTGCACCAGAGGCTGGCTTATTGACACTAGGATTCCTGCTTCTTCCAGAGAAAAGTAGGGGGTGAGGAGGGGAGTGACGCTCACCTTGCTGGCAGAAGGCCTGATCTCAGCTGTTCCAGCAGGGCCTCGTTCAGATGCTAACCCAGGGCTGTCTCTCTCCCACCTAGCCGGGCTAGATCTTCTTACCTTGTAAATTCAGCAAGCTTAAAAAAGCTAGGCATTTGAAAATGGTAATAGGGGACCTATTGGTCTAGTTGACATCAGGAGTGTGTCTGCTTATTAGAGATAAAGAGGCCCATTTCAGCTGATGGCTGCTTCTTTCCTTACAATAAAGATTGTGACTTTCTGCTCCATTTCTGTTTTCTTGTAATCCCACACCCCGCCCCCCACCTTTTTTTCTGGCAAACCAGATCTCTGCAGTGGCCTCTTTGAGTCATAATAGACCCATATGGGACTGCGGATAATTCAGTGCCAGAACCAAACGAACATGGCACAAATAGGGTTTCACCTCAGGGTGCTGACAGGCCAGGCAAAGAGCTTCCTCCCTGAGAGGGTGATTTCCTTACTGTCCTGTACTTCCCCGGTGAGCTTCCAGGGGCATGTGACTGCAGATGTCCTGGTCTGCTGCCCCCAGGGTCTTGTGATTGTGGCATTCCTCTCCTGGGACTGTGTTCCCTTCCAACCCCAGCCCCTGCCCCCAAGGGAAAGATTCTCTGGGGGACAGGTTAGTGGCTTCTGATTGTATCACCACACCTCCCCCTAAGTTGAATTATAGAAACCTGTTTTTTCAGGCCAAGAGGGTTGAGGCATTTAATCAGATCTGGAAAAGAAATCCTGGCTCTGCTACTTACTTAACCACCTGGTATAGGAGAAATCACTTTCCCTCTCTGGGCCTTAGTTTCTACTTTAATAAAATGGGGGTGGGAGGGACCTAGATGATGGCCTTGAAGGTCACTTTCAGCTCTGGGATTCTTTCCTTTTTCAATTCAAAGACACCATTCCCAAATTCTACCTTTTCAATTTTGTTTTCCTTTTCATGGACTGTGTTTATGGCTCCCTTAGTTTTCATTGATTTTTAATATAAAAGCAAAGTGGACTAATTAAGAACAACAATTCTTTTTGAAGCTTTTTAAGGAGAGGTGGGGGAAAGGGGGCTTAGTCAATGGTGTGTGAAGAGGAAATAAATGGAAAATGAATAGCACTAATCACACACGGAGCCTCTTAACCTTGACCCTGACTTGACATAGGAAGGCTCCCAGGTTCCAAGAAGAGAGAGGTAGGGCTTCCGTACCAGGAAGGAGAACTCATCAGTAATCCTAGGGGGGGAGTGGGGAGGGGGGAGAGAGAAAAGTGTGAAAACAGATGGAAATTTAATTTTTTAATGACAGCAGCAGATGGCAAAAGACACAAAAGTGTATTCACACCATGTCGGAGCCATTTATAGAATGAACGGCTGGCACCGCTGTAATGCATATCAATAGGGTTTATGTTGTCACTCCCCTGTGGAATGGAAGAGAGGAGCTGTATCTAGAGCCCGAGGATTGTGATCTTCTCTCTGGGTGAACTTCAAAAAATAGAAAAGCTGGCACTCCTGGGAGGAACTTGGACTCGGTGCCAGGCTGAGCCACAGGTAGGTGGGGAAATACCTGTGGCGGCATGGTAGATGCCAGCTGCCCAATTACTGACTCTGCTCAGTAATCTCTGCCTTTCTCGCAGCTTGGGCCCAGGGATGGAAGAATTAGGCTGTGAGGAGATCTTTTCCATTCTGTATTCTTCCGTTGCCAATCATTTCTTCCTAATGCCTTCCTTCCCCCAAGGAACAACCACCCCTCTATTTAATTGCTGGTTATCAACCCAATTCAACAGACATTTGAATGTCCCCTTGTGTAGGACACTGGGGGCTGGAGGACAGAGGCAAAGACAAATTATCTGGTGTTCATTCATTCAATAAACATTTATTAAGGACCTACTGTGTACTAGGGTGGTACTGTGGATAGAGCACTGGGCCTGGAGTCAGGAAGTGTCATTTTCCTGAGCTCAAATCTGGCCTTAGGCACATCTTAGCTGCGTGACCCCGTGGAAGTCACTTCACCCTGTTTGCCTCAGTTTCCTCATCTGCCAAATGAGCTTGAGAAGGAAATGGCAAACCACTCCAAATGGGGGGGCAGCTGGGTGGTGCAGTGAGTAGAGCCTCGGCCCTGGAGTCAGGAGGACCCGAGTTCAAATCCAGCCTCAGACACTTGACATACTTACTAGCTATGTGACCTTGGGCAAGTCACTTAACCCCAATTACTCTACCTTCCCCCCTGCAAAAAAAAAAAAAGAAAAAAGAAAACCCCAAATGGGGTCACAAAGAGTCAGACATGACTGAAAAAGAACTGAACAGCAACAAATCCAGGAATGACAGTAGAGTTAATTTGATCATGGCTTATGGATCCAGAATTGGAGAGGTGTGTGGAAGGGGCAGGGAAGGGTCCCCAAAGACCAAAAGGCCTATAGAAAAGAAATCTGGAGATCAGGGACTGTACTGAAACATGGTGACTCAGGCTTTCATAAAATATTGAAATAGTGTTTGGGAAAAGGGGGGTCAGCAATCAGAACAGCAGGGCTCCAGGGCAGCAGCGTAATTAGAAGCTAGATCCAGGCTGTGGTTGTAGAGATTCATAGTAAAAACAGAAGGTGAGAGATTTTCTTAAGGAAGAATCAGTGAGATTAGTGTTAGGGATGAGGCAGCATTAGATGGACAAACAGACACATACCATATTTAATAGGTTTACAATGCACCCAAGACTGTCTAGTGGAAAGAAGACTGGATTTGAAGACCTCGGTTTGAATCCCAGTTATGTATATACTATTTATGCTATCATGGATGTGGCATTTCATCTTGTGGTGAGATGTTTTCCTTTATAAAATGGGAGTGGGGGCGAGGGGAGTAGCACATGATCTTTGAGGTCCCTTCCAGATTCTAACCTTATGATTTCCCATGACCTATAGTTGGTTGAGGCAACTAGGTAGCACAGGGCATGGACTGCTGGGCCTGGAGTCAGGAATACTTATCTTCCTGAGTTCAGATCTGGCCTCAGACACTAGCTGTGTGACCCTGGCCAAATCACTTCACCCTATTTGCCTCAGTTTCCTCATCTGTCAAATGAGTTGGAGAAGAAAGTGGCAAACCACTCCAGTGTCTTTACCAAGAAAAGCCCAGATGGGGTCACAGAGTCAGACATGACTGAACAACCACAATCATAGTGACCAGAATCAAGAGGTTATGGTTATGATCTTTGATTCACAAACTAAGCTTGATTGAAGTTATCTCTTTCACAGTAATAAATTCTATGAAGGATGACAGACGTCAGTCAGTGAGTCAACTACCATTTACAAGCACCAGCTATGTGCCAGGCAATGTGCTAAGGGCTGGGGATACAAAGAAAGACAAAAGGCAGTCCCTGCTCTCAAGGAGTGCCCAGTCTAATGGGAGAAGCAAAATACGGTTATGTACAAATAAGATACACACAGGATAAATTGGGGGTAATGTCAGAAGGAAGGCACCAAGATTAAGAACTGGCAAAGGCTTCTTGTAGAAGGTGGGACTTCAGCTGAGACTTGAAAGAAGCCAGAGGTGGAGATGAGGAGGGAGAGCATTTCAGGCATGGGGCACAGCCAGAAGAAATGCCTGGAGTCCGGAGATAGTGGATCTCGTATGAAGAACAGGTAAGAGGCTGGTGTCATTGGACAGCAGAGTATGTGGAGGAGAGGAAGGTGTAAGAAAAGTAGAAAGATAGGAAAGGGAAAGGTTATGACGGCTGATGACCTTTACTAGAGAGAATATTTCAGAAAATGTCATCTAGTAGATAAAGTGCTGGAATTGGAGTCAGAGGCTCTAGGTTCTAAGTCCAGCCCCACTACCCATTACTTCTGAGACTTCTGGCCAGTCATAATCTCTCAAGGTCTCATTTTCCTCATCTCTAAAATGATGAGATTGGATTATATGATCTCTGAGGTCTCTTCCACCTCTAAAGCTATGATCCTATGAGTTATGATCCTAAAATCAATTGAAAAATTCTATTACGACAAAATAATTTCAGTAGAGTGACTAGTGTTGGGTGAGGGGCAGACATCCTGCTGTGGTGGTGGTGATGGTGGGGTCAGTTGAAGGAACTGGGGATATTTAGCCTGGAGAAGGGGAAACAAAGATGGGTCACTTGTGCTTGAGGACGTGATGGCTCTTTCAGGTATCTGAAGGGTTGCTACATCAAAGAGAGTCTGTTCTACTCAGCCCCAGGGGGCAGAACCAAAGCAATGAGTACAAGCTATAGAGAGAGACATTTTGGCTTAATGTAAGGAGAAAAAAAAATCACTGCCCCCAAAGTACAATGGTCTGCCTCGGAAAGTCATTGGAGGTCTAAGACATAGATATATAGGTAAGCGGATAGATGAGAGAGAGATAAAAAGAATCCTTATTTGACCATCTGTATTCAATCTCTGTACTGTCTTGCCCCCAATAAGGCTTTTATTAACTGCTTACTATGTGCTAGGCACGGTGCTAAGTGCTGGGGATAGAAATACAAGCAAATGAGACAGTCCCTGTCCTCAAGAAGCTTATGTTCTAAAGGGGATCTGAAAGGGCTGGGGGAGAGTACTCAAAGAGGGGAGTGGGATTGTCAGCGGAACTGGGAAGTGGGAATCAGGCCACAGGACTCATTCTCTGAGTGGAAGAAGAGCTTCCCTGTGCCCAGAACCCTGGTCAAGCAGCCCTTGACCAGTGTTGTTCCACTCCAATCTCTGAAGCAACTCCATGACTTCTCCTTCCTGTCTAAAGAACTGCTCCTGCCATCTGCTTGAACTATGTCCAGTTTCCATAAGTTCTTCTTTCTTAAGGGGAAGGCAAAGGAAAAAGAAGGAGAGTGTTATCCCATCTTTGAGAAAGTGCCTGAACCCAATTATAAGTTAGATAGAGAGATGTCTCTTCCATTAGATTAGGAGCTCCTTGAGGGCAGAGGCTGTCTTTTGTCTCTTTTTGTTTCCCCAGTGTTGTGCCTGTCACATAGTAGGCACTTAAAACTTTATTGCTAGGTAACAAGCATTTTTGGGGGGTGGGGCTCTACACATACATTCCTATTAAACGCATTTTCACATTAATCATGTTACACAGAAGAATTATAACGAATGGGAGAAACCATGAGAAAGAAAACAAAACAAAACAAAAGAGAAAATAGCCTGCTTCACTCTGCGTTCTGACTCTGGATGTGGATGGCATTTTCCACCATGAATCCTTTGGAGTTGTTTTAGGTCCTTGCATTGCTGAGAAGAGCTAAGTCTATCAAAGTTAGTCATCACTCAATGTGGCTGTTACTGTGTACGATGTTCTCCTGGTTCTGCTCCCCTCACTCAGCATCAATTCATATAAATCTTTCCAGGTTTTTCTGAAGTCCACCTGTCCATCATTTCTTATAGTACAAAAGTATTCCATTACATTCATATACCACAGCTTGTTCAGCCCTTCCCCAGTTGATGGGCATCCCCTCGATTTCCAGTTCTTGCCACCACAAAAGAGCTGCTATAAATATTTTTGTACATGTGGGTTCTTTTCCCCCTTGTATGATCTCTTTGGGAAATGGACCTAGAAGTGGCATTGCTGGGTCAAAGGGTATGCACGTTTTTATAGCCCTTTGGGCATAGTTCCAAATTGCTCTCCAGAATGGCTGGATCAGCTCACAGCTCTACCAACAATGACTTAGTGCTCCAACTTTCCCACATCTTTTCCAACAAGCATTTCTTATGCACCTAGTTTGTTACAGGCACTGCGCTAAGTGCAAAGATGAACTCATCTGATGCTCAAAACAACCCTGGGAGGTGGGTGCTACACTACCGTCCCCATGAGGAAACGGAGGCAAACAGTAGTTAAAGGCCTTAGCCAGGGTCACCCAGCGAAATAGGGAGTTTGAGGCCAGATTTCAACTCAGATCTTTTTCCTGACTCCGAGTCCAGGGCTCCAGACACTGCACTGCCTCTGAAAGGATGGAGAAGTCTTGTTATTCAGGCTTTAATACATATCTGACTCATAAAAGAGTCCCTCATGATCTTCTCTGCTGACCTCACCCCTAGTCTCCTTCCCTTCAACAGAAGTCCCCAGTCTTTCCTCCTAGCTGGGTCAGAGCAAGTAAATCAATTTAATCTTGCCCCAGAGTACTGGCTACACACAATCACTTCCACTTTGAAGGGAAGTGATACACACCACTCCTGCACTTTTAAACTCCCGGTGGTCCTCAGGTCTTACAAATTGCCCTGGAGCTCTGATGAGGCTGGGAGGGCACTGAGTAATATTTAAGCAGGGAGAGACCCCCCAATCCTCATTCTTCTTGCAATAGGATGTTTTACAGGATATCAGACTGCAACGGAGCTTTGGCATCATCTAGTCCAACCCTTTCATTTTATAGGTAGGAAAACTGAGGCCCAGAGAAGAAGTAATTTCCCCAAGTTCATAGGAGCAAGCAGAAGTGAGACTGAAACCCAGGATTCCTTTCTTCTTGGCCTCGTGGATTAGTAAAATCCTCTGAGATCTGGAGGATTTCTGGTAGTAAGCCTTTTACAGGCTTATAAAACCCTACTGAGTGTTCGTTTCAAATGAGAGGTAACCTGGGGATAGTACAGGAGCTCTCTCTCCATTGGTCCCCAGAGGACCTGGATTTCAAGCCCTGCTCTGAAGTACTGCGTCTTACTCTCCATGGCAGATAGGTGATGTGGAGTATAGAATGTTGGGACCAGGAGTCGGGAAGATGGATTCAAGTATTTACATTTTGCCTGATTTTTCTTAGCTGTGTGACCCTGGGCAAGTCCCTTAACCTCTGCTTACCTCAGTTTCCTCCTCTGTAAGATGAAGATAATGATAATAGCATCTTCCTGTGAACCAATCCAACCATTCTGGAGAACAATTTGGAACTATGCCCAAAGAGCTATAATATTGTGCATACCCTTTGACCCAGCAATAACACTTCTAGGGCTGTATCCCAAAGAGATCATAAAAATGGGAAATAAAACCCACATGTACAAAAATATTTCTAGCAGCTCTTTTTGTGGTAGCCAAGAACTGGAAATCGAGGGGATGCCCACCAACTGGAGAATGGCTGAACAAGTTGTGGTATGCGAATGTAATGGAATACTATTGTGCTGTAAGAAATAATGAGCAGGCAGACTTTAGAAAAACTTGGAAAGACTTATATGAACTGATACTGAGTGAGGGGTGCAGAACCAGGAGAACATTGTGCACAGTAACAACCACATTGTTTGATGACAGACTTTGATAGAGTTAGCCACTCTTAGCAATGCAAGGACCTAAAACAATTCCAAAGAACTCATGATGGAAAACGCCATCCACATGCAGAGAAACAACTATGGAGTCAGAATGCAGAGCGAAGCAGACTATTTTCTTTTTTATTTTGTCTTTCTTTCTCATGGTTTCTCCCATTCGTTGTAATTCTTCTGTGCAACATGACTAATGTGAAAATGTGTTTAATAGGAATATATGTGTAGAGCCCATAGCAGATTGTATGCCATCTTGGGGAGGGAATGGGGAAGGAGGGGGAGAAAATTTAAAACTTACGGAAGTGAATGTTGAAAACTAAAAATAAATAAAAATTAAAAAAACAAAACAAAAAAATTAATAATGGCATTTTCTTCCTAGCATTGCTGTGAGAATCAAATAAGATAACACATACAAGCACTTTGAAAATCTATCAATATTAGTGATTATATGTTTGACTTTGGGCAAGTTGTTTCTTGCTCTGGATGACCTCTGAGTTCTCTCCTACCTCAACATACTAAGACTGGGTCCATGAAACACAATCACAAAGTGCTCTTCTCTTTTCTCAATTCTAAGCTGTGTACTTTGGAACACAAATCTTTGTCAATCAAGGAGACACCCACCCATCCATCAATCAAAAGTCTGGGCAATTTGGCAGAAGCTGCCATCAGATGCCTGGAGGAATTTCTAAATTGGGAAGGGGTAGGAGTGAGAAGCCTAGGCAATCTTGTGGAGTTTGTCTTCAGACCTCCAGTCTTCCCTTTGGGCATCATTTTCCCATCTTCCAACTGATTCTTCCTACACCATCTCAACAATCCAAAGTCCGGCTGTTTGTTCCTTCGAGCTCTCTCTTTCTCCCTCTCCCTCTCCCTCTCCCTCTCCCTCCCTCTCTCTCTCTCTCTCTCTCTCTCTCTCCACTTGCTTAAGGCTGGCCAATCAACTCATTAACTCCCTGGTGTCAGTGGCTATGACCCTATCAATAAATCAATTCCCACTTCTTAAGAACCTACTGTGTGCCAGGCATTGTGCTAAGTCCTGGAGATAAAAAAAAAAGAGGCAAAAGTCAGGCTCTGACCCCGAAAGGTTTACATTTTAATGGGGGAGACAACATGCAAACAAATAAATATAAAGCAATATGTATACAGGATAAATAGTAAATAATAGAGGTAAGGCACTGGTTGGGAACAGCTTTCTGTAGAAGGTGAGATTTTAGTTAAAGGAACTTAAAGGAAGCCAAGGAGGTCAGTAGTCAGAGTGGAGGAGGGAGAACACTGAACACTGAACACTGAACAGCTAGAGAGAATGCCCAGAGCCCAGAGTCCAAGTGTCGCATTAGTGGAACCCCTAGGGTTTCAGGTTTTAAGTCCAAATTTACCTAGTAGAATAAGAGACCTTTCCCCTCATAGTAAAAGAATTATTGGCATCACTGAGCAGACAGGATCTGAATTTGAGAGAAGGGTGAGAGATCTTTTCTCAAGAAAGTATAATGATAACTATTATTAATAACCAAATTAACTGCAAAGATCCTATGAAGAAAGATGCTCTTTGCATCCAGAAAAGGAACTGATTATACACACACATTTGTGTCTAATGGTAGCCATCTCTAGGGTGGGGTGGGTGTGGGAAGGGAGGGAAAAAAAAGTTATATGATAACTTTGTTGTATATTTGAAAGGAACAGCAAGTTATATATAATGGATCTGCAGTTTCAGGCGCAATCTTCTCTTTTTCTATTCCACTTTGTTACAGAAATGCTTGTTTTATTTCTTAAGTTCAGAATTTTAAAAAACACATGCAAAAAAAAGAAAAGAAAAAAGAAAGCATGATGCCTTCTCTGGCCTAGGTGGGTCTCCTGCACCCTCTTTCTCTGATTTGTTAAAATTTAGATTATAACTAGACTGTGCCTGAGGGCAAGGACTTTTTCTTAAATGTCCCTAAATCCTCACCAGCTGATAATATATGGAGTTTTTATTTACAGTGAAAGACAGCCTGCTTTAGGGATACAGAGCTAGCCCTGGAGCCAGAAAGAGCTGGGTTCAAAGTACTAGCTGTTCACCCTAGGCAAGTCAGTCAATAATAGTAAGTACCTACTATGCACCAGATACTTTGCTAAGCTTACACCTGTCACTTCACTTCTCAGGAAAGGGTGTGCTGGTAAATGTTTAAGATACACTTTTAAGTTTAATCTGCATCTTAATATTTTGTCCACCACTTCCTCAAGTCCAGACAATCAGTACAACAATAAGTCAGGTCCTTATCCAGGAATTCCCCATAACAATTTAGAGCTATTATCTTCAGTTGCTCCCCACTGCCTCAAATATGGCTCCTACCTCCATTTTCAGCCTCAATTGATATCATTTCCCATCAATCAATAAACATTTATTAAGTGCCAACTAAGTGCCAGACACTGTGCTAAGCTCCAAGGATACTAAAAGAGGCAAGACAGTCCCTCCTCTCAAGGAGCTTACAATCCAGTATGGGAGACAACACGCAAACAAATATATACAAAGCAAGTGATGTACAAGATAAATAGGAAATAATTAACAGAGGGAAAGCACTAGAATTAAGAGGGATTGGGAAAGGCTTCTTCAAGCAAAGTAGGGTTTTAGTTGAAACTTAAAGGAAGCCAGGGAAGTCAGTAGGAAGAGGAGAGAAGGCAGACCATTGCAGGCATGGAGGACAGCAAGAAAAATGTCCAGAGCCAAGAGATGGAGTATCTTCTTAACAGAACAGCCAGGAGGACAGTGTCACTAGATCAAAAAGTACCTGGGGGTGGTGGTGGGTAAGGTGTAAAGAGACCGGAAAAGTAGGAAGGCATTAGGTTATGAAGGGCTTTTAATACCAGACAGGATTTTATATTTGATCCTGGAGGCAATAGGGAGCTACTGGAGTTTATTGAGTAGGTGGGTGACATGGTCAGACCTGCTCTTTAGAATATCACTTTAGTGGCTGAATGGTGGATGGACTGGAGTGAAGAGAGACTTGAGGCAGCTATTACAGTAATCAAGGCATGAGGTTCTGCAGTGTCAGAGGAGAGAAGGAAGTGAGTTCAAGAGATGTTGAAGAGTTGAAATCAACAGTTCCTGGCAACAGCTTAGATACTGGTGGGGGGATATGAGAGAGGGTGAGGAGTCCAGGATGATACTTAGGTTGTGAACCTGAGGGAGTGGGAGGAAGGTGTTGCCCTTTATAATAATAGAGAAGAACAGGAGGGTTTGGGGGGAAAGATAATGAGTTCTGTTTTGGACATAGTGAGTTTAAGATGTCTACTGGACATCCAGGGATAGATGTCTGAAAGGCAGTTGAAGATGAGAGATTGGAGGTCATTAGAGAGTTTGGGGGAGGCCAGGCAGACTTAAGAAACATCAGCAAAGCGATGGTAATCAAATCCTTGGGAGCTGATGAGATCGCCAAACATAGAGGGAAAAGATGCCCTCAATTTCCTAACCACAGGACACAATCCCTCCTGCTTTTGTCCTTTATACATCCTGGCTCCTATTCCTGCCCTCCTCTGGAACCAGCTTCATCCCACCAGAAACTCAGACTCACCCTCCGGCTCTGACAGCTGAGGCTTTTGGCCTTAGAACGCCTCAGTGGGGCCCTCATGAAATGCCTTTCCAGACCTCCTTTACATACTGGCCTTCCACCAGGAGCATGTAAGTAAGCATCGCGAGGGCAGGGATTGCTTTGCTTGTTTGTATCTCTATCCTCAGCACTTAGCACAGTGCCTGACACACGGTAAACCCTGCATGTAGTGCCCTGGCTATCTATCTGGGATGTATGCGGTGCTCAGGGAGTACTAGCACTTCTGGTATGAGGGCTGCTGGGCCCTCTTCAAAGACTGCTCACCCACCTTTGATGTTCACCTGTCACCCAACTTTCACCTGTGGCTCCAAGAAGCTGTAGCATGCTCAGAAGCCACACCACGTAAAAGCTTCTCGGCAGATGGGCTAAACCAGGTTGAGGATAACTGCCAGGCCTCAAACCCCACAGTGAGTCAGGGAGGGTCTATTCCAAACATATAAAGACTTCCCCCTGCCTGAGTGGGAGGATGAAAACCATTTGTTCCAATGGCCATTGAAGGGGGATGAAGCAGGCACTGTAGGTCGCTTAGAGTTCGGTCAGACATCAAAGATGCCAAGGTCATCCTCCGCACCTCGGGCCATCGCCAGTCGTCCTGACTCTTGTCCTGCCACTGGACTTTGATGGCTCTGGAGGAGTGAGGCCCAGGAATTTGTGCAGCTCTACCTCACTTAAACCTAATTTATATGAAAGTCAAGGTATCACCCACGATGTCATGGGTCTTCTTTGAAAATGAAGAATGCACAACATCTTTGTAAATATCTGTCTATCCGCCTGTCTGTCTGTCTGTCTCTCTAGATATTTGGGATGGATGCACACACTCCTCTTCTCTCCCTTTCTGGATTCACTTTGCCCTGATGGTGCCATCTACCTTTGGCAATCCTCTTGTATTGCCAAACAGCAAGGAGTCACTTGGTAATTCTGTACAGAATTCAACCTCATTTGTGTCTTCATCTAACAGAGGAGGGAACTGAAGCTTAGAGGCAGGAGGTGGTTTGCCCAAGCTCACACAGCTAGGCAGGGTCATGAGGCTGCATTTGAACCCAGGGCTTTCAGACTTCAACAGGACGCTGCTCCCACCTTCAAGCCCAAAGGCAATGTCGCTGCAGGATGAGTCCTGGTCCAGGGGGCTGCTGGGTGGTCCCAAAGGTCACTCCTGAGGGTCACTGTTGACTCCTCGGGGCATCAGTGCTGAGCCAGACACTCGCTTTCCAAACGGGGTTGGAACGAATGCAGAGGTCGAGGGCTGAAAACCGCAATGTTTCTTCTGACTCGGGGTTTGTAATATTCGTGGGGCCCTTGGGGAGGAGTCACATGAGGGAGTAGGGAGAGCGCTGGACTCGTGAGGGTCGGAGGCAAGACTAGCACTCGGGTCTTCCAGACTCCCAAGCCCCACGTTGGAGGGCTCGCGCCCCTCACTGCAGAGCTCTTCCCCTCTGCTCTCTGTCACTGCAGCAGGGGAAGCTGATCATGAAAACGAGTCGGGGTCTCGGGCTGCCCACCAGACACGCTACACCCCCGGGAGCCAGCGCCCGAGGGCGGGGTCCCCAGCCAAGCAAACCCGGAAACGCCGGGACCGACGAAGGAGGCGGGACGCGCGCTCCGCCAATCCCCGAGAAGGTGACGTAAACGCCCCGCCCCCGGGGCAGCGACGTCTCTCCTGATAGGTCCTCCAGAGGCTCCTCGCGCGCTAGGGGGCGGGGCGGTCGGAGTGGCGGGAAGCTAGCGGCTCCGCCTCAGCCTCTGACCCCGGGGTTCTGATTCGGAGGGTCTCGGGGCGGTCCCATGGACTCGGCCGAGGTGGAGTTCCTGGCCGAGAAGGAGATGGTCACCATCATCCCCAATTTCAGCCTGGATAAGATCTACCTCATAGGGGTAATGGGATGCTGCCCCCCCCCCCGCGTGCCTTGGTGTCACCCCCTCCTCTACCCCCGTGCCTCAGTTTCCCTCCTCCCCTCCCGGCCCCTCAGGCCTCTCCAGCCCTGCAGCCTCCCAGGACCTGAGTCTCTTCTCTGTGCCTTTGTGCCCCTCCCCGTCTCCTGAGTATCAGTTCTCACCCCCAACCTCCTGGCCTCAGGGTCTAGGTTCTCCTCTCTTAGGACCCTCTGCCCGCACTCAGGCTTCTCCCTCTGGCCTTTGAAATCCTCCTCTGGCCCCGAATATCCCCCTCCCTCTCCTGTCTTCCTCCCCCTTCCCCTCCTCCCCCTCTCCCTCCTCCTCTGTCTCGCGTCTCTTGTCTCTGTCCCTTCCCCGTCCTTTGCCTCTCTGCAGGCTCTCTGTCTCTCTCCCTCTGTCTTTGTCTCTGTCTCTGTCTCTGTCTCTCCTCTCCCTTTCTTCTCTCTCTGTCTCTCTCTCTGTCTCTCCTCTTTCTCTCTCTGTCTCTCTCCCTCCTTTTTCTTCTCTCTTTGTCTCTGTCTCTCTCCCTCTTCTCTCTCTCTGTCTCTCCTCTTTCTCTCTCTGTCTCTCTCCCTCCTCTCTCTCTCTCTCTCCCCCTCCCTTTTCTTCTCTCTCTGTCTCTCTCTCTCTCTCCCTGTCTCTCTCTGTCTCTCCTCTTTCTTTCTCTGTGTCTCTGTCTCTCTCTTCTCTCCTTTCATCTCCTCTCCCCTCCTTTCTCTTCTCTTTTCACTTCCCCGCACCCCTGAAATTGTAGGTTTGAGGTGGACTTCCTGACAGTACCAGTACGTTGTT
Organism: Trichosurus vulpecula; assembly: GCF_011100635.1. Lineage (NCBI taxonomy): Eukaryota > Metazoa > Chordata > Mammalia > Diprotodontia > Phalangeridae > Trichosurus > Trichosurus vulpecula. The sequence goes on along the minus strand of NC_050575.1, from coordinate 384,198,924 downwards.
GTTGTCGTAGTAGCCCGAGCTGTAGCCGTATTTGGACACTCACCAGAAGCATCAGGGCCTTCTCTGTGGCATGGTGCCCCTTTGCACGATTTTTTTATCTTTTTTTTTCTTAATACCACTATTACTCCAAGGAATCAGCAGTTCATTTAGCTGAGGCTCACCTTAGTGTTCTGGTCTCTCCTTTTCTCGTGGTGACTTGTTTTCCCTCTCTGGCAGGGAGATCTGGGACCTTTTAATCCTGGCTTACCTGTGGAAGTACCTCTCTGGCTGGCAATGAACCTAAAACAGAGACAGAAGTGCCGGCTGATTCCTCCTGAATGGATGGATGTTGGTAAGGAAGGTGGGCAGAGGGTGCCTGAAGTCTAGTTGGAAGCTAAGGTTGGATGTAGGGACTGTTGATTGGATTATGTCTGAGGGTGGGGTCTCCACCCTTGGTTGGGCAGGTGCTTATCTCTTTACTATCTACTGAATGCTCGCAAGCCTTGCTTTGTTGAATTTTTGTATCCTTAAGGAAGTTACAGTTTCTATCCTGACTTGACAGTGTAAGTAGTATTGTGCCTTTAGACACACTTACACATACACATGCATACTGTAGATAGACACTGAAGCTCAAAGAGGTGAAGGAACTTTCCCAAGGTCCCCCAGCACGGAAAGTGACGGGGATGATGGAACCCAAACTGGGTGTCCTGACATTACAGCTGTACGGCACTGCCTCCCACTGAAGAACATTTTACAGGCCTGCCTTTAGGATCGGAGCCCTCTTTCCTGATAGGGCTGCATGTCGATAATTCATTCATCAAAGGAGAATCACTCATTTGCCACTAGTCGTATGTCATTTAAGTTTTAAACTTTGGAGGTTTTCTTCTCCAGTAGAAATGGAACCAGGAGAAGAGGGGTCTGCTACTGTGGTCACCCTAGATGGTGCAGAGGATACGGTACTGGGCCTGGTGTCAGGAAGACCTGGGTTCAAATCTGACCTCAACCACTGACAAGTGGGTATCCTGGGCAAGTCACTGGGCAAGACGTTTGTCTGCCTCGGTTTCCTTAACTGTAAAATGAGGATAATAATAGCACCTACCTCAGAGAGTCAGTGCAAGGATCAAATGAGATAATATTTGTGAAGCGCATGACACAATGCCTGGTGCTTAGTAGGTTCTTTATGAAGCTTCCTCCTTCCCCCTTCCTGGAGAGGTGTTCAGCTCTAGAAGTCCCAAACCAGCTGGGGGAATGCCAGGTGTCTGTGCTTCTCAGCACAGGAGTGGAGGGCATGTTTCCCTTCCCGGGTCTTAAGGGGCCTTTTTTTTAAAAGCACCTAATGGGCCATTGAGGTATTGCTGCCCTTGAAGTTTCCACTCAAGGTTAGGGCTGTGGAGTCACATGGTGTGGCATTGGTTTGGGAGTCGGAAGATTTTCATTCTAAGTTTGGCTCTGATATTAATAGCTGTGAGAGCTGAGACAAGATTCCCAACTTCCGTTTCTTCATCTAAAAAGAGGGGGTTGGATTAGGCCACCTCTGAGGTCACTTTGGCTCCATACCCTATGATACCAACGCTCTCCTGGATAAGGACTGAGTTCATTTATGGTCCCTGCCTATGAAAGAGGCTTTGGGGGATTTGGAAAGGAATTTGGAGATTCCGCTCACCTGCTGCCTTGTTCAGTAAGGATTCGGTAGCTTGAAGAATGAGGTGCAGAGGTAGTTAGGAATTTTTAAATAGATTATGTCCATCTCAGGTTTAGGAGCCATAAAGTCATGTTTGACTAGAACAAAAATGTTGTTTCACTATATCCATTCAGTATGGGATTATCCTGTGTACAGGAGGCTTTGGCAGAGATTGGACCTGGTTGATATACCAGCATCTGGACCAAGTCTCATTGACTTGTTGAAGAAAGAGATAGCCATAACCAGGAAATATTTTTACTGAGGAATAAGTTCTTATCACTGTTTTTTCCCGTCCCAGGGAAGTGGCCATCAGCTCAGCGCTATAGTCTGTCTGATACCTCTGATTCTAGAATTGCAATTGTTTACTGCTTTTCCGCCAAGAGTTAAACTCTTAAGATTTGGCATAATCTGGGCAATTTGTCTTCGATGAGTCTGCTATTTTTTTTTTTTTTGATCAGCCTTTCCGTTTAATAAGACTGGCCTGAAATACTCTGGCTGAGGAAATAGATGTAATTTTATGATTTAAAAAAATATTGTGAACATAAAACATTTTACGCTATATATTTCAGAAAAATTGGAGGAGATACGAGATCGAGAGAGAAAGGAGGAAACGTTCACCCCAATGCCTAGTCCTTACTACATGGAACTGACCAAATTGTTGTTAAATCAGTGAGTATTGTCTTTGTGATTTCGGTCCATTCAACATTTACTAGTTGCCATGTTCGGGGCGGGGGTGGAGAGGGGAGAAGAGGGATGAGGAATTATGACATTAGTTCCTGGCTCTAAACATGAATCATTTTGCTTTTTCCTGCTTGTCTGACTGGCCATTCTTACCCCAACCCCAGCTTCCATTGTATTTCCTTTACCTTTCTCACCTTGAAAATTCAGCTTAGATTCACTCTAACCTGAAAGGCTTCTGCTTTACATGATTTCCTTTACTCTTCTTCCTACTTAGGAAAGGGATGCTGTAATACTAATTTTTACTTTATTCATTTGCATTTGTTAACATTGTTTGGTGTTTGGTTTCAGGGATCACATTTTCTATTTGTTATAATCCCCTTGACACCTCTCGCCCTGAGTGCCACATCTTTAGGAGGTGGCCATTAATAAGGGCTAGGTGACAACTACCATCACCTCCATGAGGCAGCCTTTGAAACTGGGCACGAATCATCCAAAACGCTGTGATGTTCCCACTACAAACTCTTGACACATTGAAATTCCTAAAGCTGAGCTTGACTACTAGAGAAGCTTTACTTTAAATCTCAGATGGATTCAAATCTGTAGTGTTGGACAGTTAAGAAGATGTTCTTGTCCTGGGCAGTTGCTTTAACGAAAGAGGAACTTCACTGATAATTAGTCTGAATTGGACCTGGCCACTTGGCACTAAGCTTGTTAGGTCCTTACATTTTTTGGCGGGGGGGGCAGGGCAATTGGGGTTAAGTGACTTGCCCAAGGTCACACAGCTAGTACATGTGTCAAGTGTCTGAGACCGGACTTGAACTCAGGTCCTCCTGACTCCAGGGCCGGTGTTCTACTCACTGTGCCACCTAGCTGCCTCAGGTCCTTACATTTTTAAAGTACAAAATTCAATACTAAGTGGATCAAAGATAGTTAGCATCTTGCTCTTAAGTCTTGGTAATATTGCCTAGACAGGAGTGGGGAACCTACGGCCTTAAGGCCACATGTGGCCCTCTAGGTCCTCAAATGTGGCCCTTTGACTGAATCCAAACTTCACAGGAGGACAAGTCCCCCTAATAAGGATTTGTTGATTGAAATTCAGCTTTTCGTAATACGTCAATTGTGGGGCAGTGATTGAATATACAATGTTGTTTTTAAAATGCCATTCATAAATGAATTTGAATCAGAGCTTCGTGTGTTTCTAGATTAATGAAATTAATTTCCTGAAAAGGGCACTGGCTACTTATTGATTTCTCCAGTTGAAATACAATCTCCTTAATAAAGATTTGTTCTGTGAAGTTTGGATTCAGTCAGAGGGCCACATTTGAGGACCTAGAGGGCCATAAAGCCTTGGCTTTGTACCTGTTCTGATGCATTTTTGCCTCCTGTAGTGCTTCGGATAACATCCCCAAGGCAGATGAGATCCGGACCCTGATTAAAGATGTGTGGGATACTCGAATAGCTAAACTCCGGGTATCAGCAGACAGTTTTGTCAAACAGCAAGAAGCACATGCCAAGGTATATACATATATATATATATACACACACACATATAGTAAGACACTTTTCATGGATTCCCTCCATTCTGGGACTACATCAGCTGTTTGGGAGGGAAAAGGATGAGATACTTGTGTCTGTAAGTAACTAGACTTTGTCTAGTTCCGTATTTCATATGGGAATGATTTGGTCACTTGCGGTAGTGGCTAAGGTTTGAGTGAAACTAAACATCAGATTTTTTTTCCTTCAATACCCTGATTCGCTTGATTTAATATAAGTTTTACATGACATAGCAGGGCATTTGAGTATGACTTTTGCAAGTAGAATGTGCCTTTTGTACTTTTGGCTTGGTTTTTGCAATGATAGCTTTCTTACTCCTATCTTTATCCCTCAGATTCAGAGTGAACATATTACCTAAAGAGCTTTGTCTTTTTTTTCTTGCCTTTTAGCTGGATAATCTAACCTTGATGGAGATCAACACGACTGGAGCATTCCTCACAGAAGCCCTAAATCATATGTACAAACTCCGTACAAACCTCCATCCTGCAGAGAGTGCTCAGTCTCAGGACTTTTAAAGGAAAATGTAGGGATCCCTCTGAAGTTCTGTAAGCCTGAGGATAGACAGTGAAAAGGAAGCTAGTTTGGTACCTTGCCCACTTTTCAGGAATGAACTTCCTGTAGTTGGGAAGTCCTCACAATGTCAGAAGCCAATGTAGATGCCAAAGGGCAGTGTCACCCTTTCCTTTTTAGTAAGACAAGCAACAAGACTGAATATTAATCATCAGGCCTCCCTCGATTTCTGAGGATGTCTTTGCGCCGCTATTTTGAGTATCCTGTGTTGCAAAACCGTTTCTTCTCCCTGGCAAATACCATCTACCACCCTTCCCTTCCCCTGCCTCCTGCTGAGATGAATGGCAGTATAGCATTAGGTTGGTTCAAGGTTTGAATTCACCCTTTCCTTACCAGCATGTATGTGTTCATAAGATGCCAGGGGCACAATGATGAAAGTGCGATTTAGAATTTCATTCCATCTACTTTGTTTCATTTTCTGCTGGCCCAATACCATCTTGACAATTTTATTGTTCAGTTAGCCTTTTACTGGGACAGTCTTATTGGATTGTTACTGATGTTAGTGTGTCATGGTTTGCTTAGGCTCTCTCTGGTGAAATGTAGACTGAATCAACCACAGAAACGGTGGAACGGTTTGGGGTTTTTTGCCCAGTGTTACAGTAATAGTAAATAGTCACTTGGCTGTTGTGTCAAGAAGGTTGAAAGAGCTAGACCAACCATTTCATTATTAGATCATTTTAAAGGCTCAGTTGAATCGCACACAACACAACACTTGGTCCGTGTTTGCCAATGAACTTGTAAAGTCCTCTGTTTGGACTTGAATGTCCCTTTGCCTCTGCTGAGTCAGCTAGGAGGACTGTTAATTCAGGAAAACATCTTTAACCAGTGAAAAAGCCAAAGCTGTAACAAGCAGCAGAAAATTTGGGCTCATTGTAAATCTATCCCCACTTCTGATAGGGAATCGAGAGAATAGAATGGCTTTCGGGTGCAGGTGGTCAAGGTTCAGATGACTAACCTCTCACAGACTATTCCCTTGGTCAACTGGGGATGATAATACCTTGCTCCCAGGGTGGTTGTGGGGATCAGATGAGATAGTTTTAAAGCATTTTGCAAACCTTAAATTGCTATATGCTGGCTATTATTATTTTAAAGAATGTTCTAGTTTCAAATAATAGTGATAATGTGTCTATCCAAAAATTACCAGTCAAAATCGCTAGTGTTAAAATGCAGATGTAGGAAACGTCTGGACATAACATGTATCTGACTACTGGTTTGGAATCTCAGGAAACAGACTAGAATAAGTTCAAGGACAGAGACTGTCATCTTTGCATGATGTCTTCCCGGAGCTGCTTTCCATTGGTGACTGACTGAAAGCCTCTAGCAGGGGCGTGGCACACAGAAGGTGTTTAATAAATGCTGATTGACTATAACATTCTTGTTTCTCCAAAGGACTCCATACTAGAAAAATCAATCTGAGGCATCTGTGACCAGATGGGTTGAAGGCCAGGGTTTCTTTTTAACCTGCTTGACTGACTTTGTAGAGTTTCAAATGAGCCTATTACACTTTAAAAGGAATTCCTGAAGAAGCATTCGCTCCACTTACCTACCCTGTCTGTGGTGAATGTTGGTTTCAAAAACAATTTGGGATCAGGAAGAAAAATTGGTATGCTGTTCCCATCAGCTAGAAGAAAATTGGTAGCTGAGCAATTGCTCCATTTCCTAAATTCTTGAGGTAAGGCTGCCAATTCCCAAACAAAACCCCAAATAAACTGCCAGGAATATTTATTTGAATAACTGGTGATGTCTGTTGTATTTGGAATGACCACTAATTTAGCAGCTTTGAAAACACTGACTTTAGACGAGGGTGTGTAGGCCTCTGAAAGGACTGTATACTGCCACCCAGTGGCCAGTGACGTAAGTACTGAGGATGGCAGACAAGTACATCCTTGTACATCACCAGGCATGCTTGTTGATTTTGAAAATGAGAATATATTGATACTTTTAAGAATTCAAGGCCAAATCTTACTTGTAGGCGATATATAAATCACACCCCAGTTCTTATGTGTTTCTTTGCTCTAAAACTATAGTTTCACAGTTGATTTTGTCCTTTTGACCTTGGGCTAAGATTCACCAAATGTTTATTGAATTAGGTGGGAATACATTGTGTGGACATAAACATATAAATGTAAGACCTGGCAAAGTCTTTATAGTTGTGTGGAGGTCAGGTGTTTTGTGATTAACTTTTATTTGGCTGGCACCTGTTCTCGTGGACATTGACTAAATAGGTCGGGTGGTTTATGTATCATCTCACATCCCCTTTTGGAAAAGACGATGAGCAAAAGACATTCCCGGCCTTCACTCTTATTCCCATCTTTTATGATTACATCCCATGTTATACTGGCTTTTCGGAGTGGAGGGAAGCATATTCAAGAACTGGGATGTCAGAAATTCCTGTTTTCCAATTTTTTGTCGTCTTTGCCAGTTTCTAAACTGGGGAACCGAGTCTGAGTCATAGTGGGGCTGTTCAATGGTTTGTGAAGGCCCAGCCGGTCCTTCGTAACGCCTCAATCAGAAAATAACCTTCAACAGTGATTTAGGAAGATTTTATTTTTTGGATGTTGTCAGAAATTACAGCAATATATTCATAAATACCTAATTACTACATTCAACAAATAATATATTACAATACAATTAATTCAAACAAGTACACTTAGAACAGGTTTAATTTCACAGCATCTAAACTGCCCCCCTGTTGACTGAGGTGCCCTTCCTCCTCCCACGTACTGATTTACTGCTCTAGGAATTATGCACAGGGTACATACAAATCACAACCAATCAGCACGGGCTTTGGGTCAAGGCAGAATGAAGAATTCTTAGAGTAAAGCACAGGGTTCAAAAGTTGGGGATAGGCTACCAAAGGATTAAGAAAAAAGGAATCAACAGCGTTTGTTACTTTAAAGAGTATAGGAATTGCTGCAAGTGGCTAATATACAGTTAGAGTACTAGAATTGGCGCGTGTTGACCATCTCCATCTAGTGGTGGCTCCTTGAAATCTCTTCCTGTAACTTAGAGATAACTTGGAGTGGATGCATTTTTAACAAGATTAAAAAAAAAAAAGGTCCTCTTTGAAATTCAGCTTTTCATAAACAGCAATTGTGGGGCAGTGATTGAATATACAATATTTTTAAAATGCCATTCATAAATGAATTTTAATCAGAACTTCATGTGTTTCTAGATTAATGAAATTAATTTCCCTCCAATTGAAGCCCTTGATTCGGATTATTCCAAATTAATTTCACCTCTTCTAACGTACAAAAGTGACTGAAGATGACATCTCCACCAGTCTCATCTTTTCTGAGACAACTGATAGACATCAGCTGTTCCTTCGGAAACTGAACTACCATAAGTGTCTTACTTCACAGTGCCAGCCATGTGTTGCTTCCAGAATGTCTGTTTGCAATAGGAAAATCACATCATCGGGTTGTAAGTCCAAGGAAAGAAGAAGCCTCAGGAGCATTTTTGCTTTGTTTCAGTTTGGGGGTGAAGTGCAAATATCTATCTAGCCGCTGCACCTTATGATTCAGTCGTTTTCATCAGTGTACCCTTAAGGAGTCTGGGTTGTGGTCTTATTTCTGCAAAAATGATGTGCCATTTCTAGCTGCTAAGGATCAACATCTCTATGAATCGTGAAACTAAGGGAGCATCATCAAATTTAGAGCCAATCATGATAAATATATGAACTTTTACTATTTTGTACTCTAAAGGTTTTTTTCTGCTTTTCAATCCCAAAGAGAAATTAAAAAGCTTCCCAGATTTTGTATTTTGTCAGTTTTTCTCAGAGCCAAATTAAAAACAGACTAAGGACTGCCATATTCTCACATTTTTCAGAATAGAAGTGTATGAAAATAATTGTAAATTATTTCTGTATCAGTGCTGTTCTAAACATGACAAGGGGGAAAACCCATCAGGGTATTTACACATTTCAGTAATGTGTTTTTATTTCAATAGTTCCTCATCCTAATGGTCATATTTCTGTTCTATGGGTTTCGATTTTGTTTTTGAGGAAGAAGAGTATTTGGAGATCTATATAAGGAAATAGGCACTGAAAGCTCAGAGGTTAAACTGAGACTCAAATGCCAATCAGAAACAAGTGGAGTCAAAGCTGTCATATAAGTAGTGTAGTCTCAACCCCATGGCATCTATCAATCAACAGGCACCTTTGGAACCATACTATCTCTTGCCTGCTGTTATACTAGGATGGCTGGGTGAGAGTCCATCACAAGGCAACAGCTGCCAAAATACTCCTCAAAGCCTGGAGTGAGTGGCCAGATTGACTAATTAAGTGTGTTCTAGGCTAGCCCAATTCCTTGAAATCCTTTGCTGTCCTTTCCCTCTTCCATGATGTCACAGGCCTATGAGCTGGTAAACCTTGTTTTGCCCAGTTTCCTTCAGCCAAGGCTATCCTTAGCCCAGAAGTTAACAACAAAAAAGAACAAGTATTTTTCCATGGATTGTGGGAAAGGGCTCTGGAGCAGAGCCAGCAGCAGAAAATGCCCCTCCCTCAGAAATTCCAGACTAGATATAGGAAGCAGATTTTGTTATGGGAAGAACATTGATACTTTTTGCCCTCGTCTTTGGCAAATTAGCTCCTTTACCCCCAGGCTCCACCTACAGAGTACATGGCAAATTTCACAATGTCTTTTGAGGGGAGGAGGTATACAAGTACAGCCTTTCATCTCTCTTCAAGTAATATCTCTGGAAAGGAAGGCGCTTGTTGACTGCTGATAATACTGGTGGCCCTTTTTGTCTGAGTTTGCTAATAACTGGAAGATTCCTGGCAAACATACAAAACAAACTGTGTAGGAACAGATAAAGCCATGTTAATGCCATCTGCTAGAAAGCTGTATCTATACTGAGAAAAGATCAGGACACCCTTTACCAATCAAAGAGCAGCATTCCAAGCCACTCAACTGCTCACTAGCTAACTGGGAAAGTTTAAACATCACAAACCAATAAGACCACTCCGTCCTCTGCTCTATATCCCCAAAACATTCTTTTCTCTGGGAATGGGACCCCTCTTTCTGACATAATTTCCCCATTCACAGTGAATCTACCCAAACAACGCAGAGATAGATCAAGGCTAAGGCAAGATAGAAGAATCCCCTCTCCTGTCCTGTACAGTGTCAGTTCCTCCTTCAAGTTTCTAGCCCCTCCTGCGCTTCCCGTATCCATTAAAAAGGAAGAGGAGTTCAGCTCAGACATTATGTTACCTCTATGTTTAGGCTCTTTAAAAGGTCTTAAAACTTTGCATCTAAGTGAAGCTGCTAAAGTTTTCTACTTTGCACCTGCTCAGATTGCTGTAAGACATCATAGATTTAGATCACAGAACATTTACTTCCTGAAAAGGTCTCTGAAAAGAAAATACACACACGCACGCACGCACACACACATACACACAAAACACACAGAAGTAATTTTTATCTTGTTCCCAACACAGACTATCCCCTCCTCACTCAATAGCAGCTGGTCGTATTTGCAACTTACTTTCCAAGTGCTGGAAAAAAAACAGTAACAACACAACAACAAAAAGAACAGAGGAAGGGAAGGAGGGAGGTTAGAAGTGATGCATGGCTTTTGAAAGAATTCTCTGGTACAACACAAGTTGAAAATGAATTGACAGCATATGCGCCAGTGGAAAGCTTTTACTTTGCCTCTTAAAAAATTCTTTAAAATGCTTCAATATTTTAATGTTCTGACCAGCAGCGGTACAAACACTAAAAGCAAGATTTTTTTTTTTTGCCAAAAACAAAAAAACAAAAACAGAACAAAAAAAAAACCCCAAAACAGGAAACCAACCCCCAAACCAACCCCCCCAAAACCACATATTAAAAATGGCAGGCTTTTTATAACAATAATTAAAGTAATAAAAACATACAAAACTTTTGTTTTTTTTAATATATATACACAGTACAAGGCCGAAGCACCTTTTTGACTTTTTTTTTCTCTCAAAATTTGTGTTGTATGAAAACATAACCCACTGCAGTAACACAATGTTGTGGGCCTGTGTGTCTGTGTGTGTGTGTGTGTGTGTTCATCTGTGTGTATCTGTATAGTTCTGTACAATTCAACCCCCCCCTCCCGGTCCCATAATAAAAAGGTACCTTCCATTTGTTTATTCATTTTATTTTTAGATAAGTGCATTTCCAGTGGGAAAGCCTTAGGGAAAGTCTCAAGTACTGTGGCTTTGTTTGCTCCCAGGACATGATGCTCTGAAGGTAATTACTGGAGTAACTGAAATGAACAATCCTGTCACTTACAATGCACCCGATCTCCTCTCCAACCGAAGAAAGCCATACTACTTGTGGGCTAGATGGAGGCCAACCCCATCCTCACCGAGCAGAAATTCAGTTCTTCAGTACTAACATGGCAACAGAAAGAATACAGAATTGGTTTGATCCAGTCAAGTGCAGATGGGCACTCCTGGGACACTGAATGGGTTTTAGTGTTGGTAATGAAACCTTCATCTTCATCATATATATATATATATATGTGTGTGTATATATATATATGTAAAAGCCAAAACAATAAAGGGGCGGGGAGAACAAAACCAACTTGAAAAGAAAACAAAAGCTATGGGCTTCCTAATTGGGTTGCTTGCAGAATTATAAAGGTGATTCGATTGCATTGAAGTCAAGATTTAAGTTTTTTTCCTGGATCCCAGAATCCTTTGCTTCATGCATGGCACATTCTCAATTTCTTTTTCTTTTTTTCTTTTTTTTTAAGCTTCAAACCTCCCAGTGAAAAATATTAAATATTCAAGGTAATAAAATAGATAATATTTCTATACTATATGTTCGGCCTAGTGCAAGGGAACGTCACCTGGGATATCCCTTGAAGTAACCCCTAGACCACTGCATTGCAGGCAACGCAAGGCACTTTCGTAAGTGATCCAGTTCTGCCTGAAGTCGCTCCCTTTCTGAAACAATCTTCTGTTTCTGGCTCCTTAATTCCTGTTAGAGACAGAAAAGAAATTTGCTGTCAAGACAACTTCTATATTGTAAGGGAAACTCTGCAGCTCCTCTCTCAACAATGCGAATGCCGATTCGATAATTAAAGCCTATGCCAACAAAGCCAGGTAACAAAAGCCCTGTATTTATCCAAAGACAAAAACAATCAAAAAAAAAACCAAAACCCTCATTATAATTGTCCTTACCACCACCACCTTCAGTCAAAATGTCCACTATTGTTCTACTGTCCCCTTTCTATCATTGAGTCACTCAGTTTGAACACTGTATGCTTTATCTGTCCTAAAGTTGCTGAGTAAATATTTGTAGAATAGATAAATAATGAAAACCACCTTATATCTAATCACCCAGGCTTTAACGAATAAGGATTCATATGTTGTTTCATATATCTACTTCCTTTTCTAAAAGAGACTGAGTATCTTGAAGGCAGGGGTCATAACTTCCATTTCTTTGGTTTTACCCACTGGAGCAACTAAGCAGTGTCTCAGAATGTTATAAAGGGCAGGCAAAATGGGCGACAGCTCAATTTTTTCTCAAGGTTTAATTTTATTTTTTTTCCTGGTTATGCGTGTATACTGTTCCTCTCTGCATCAGGTCATACAAGCTTTCTCCTATTTCTTTTGAATTTGTCGTTTATTATGGTACAGCAATATTCCACTGCATTCGCATACTACAATATGTTTTAGCTATTCTCTAATGAAGGGGGTGCCACTAAAAGTGCTATAACTACTATTTTCCTATACATCAAACCTTTCTTTGACTTCATTGGGGTATTATGTCTAGCAATGCGTTCTATGGTAAAATGGATATCATAGAGATAATTTTAATTTCTCATTTTTTCAAATTGCTAGTAAGTTATGTAAACGATGGGGGGGGGGGGGGTACTCTAGAGATGATCTGTTCCCTTCACCATTACTCGATACAGGAGTATATTACTTTAGCAATAAGTGTTCCCAAAGTGTTAATTAACACACACACAAAAGGAAAATGACAAATGTCAGAGAGGCTGCAGTAAAACTGGGACACCAATGCACCGTTGGTGGAACCATGAATTGGCCCAGCCATTCAAGAAAGCAATTTGGAATCACGCCTTGGGTTACTAAACTGCACGTATCTTTTGACCCAGGGATACTACTAGGCTTATACTTCAAAGAGATCTTGTTTCATTTTCATTTTTGTACTCTCAACACCGAATATAGCACTGTTCACCTATAAGGCATAGGTACATCTGCTGAACTGTTGGGTTAACATGAACTGGTGAAAGTGTATGCAGCTCCAAATGCAATCAGCTTGTAAGGATGTCCCTGTAGGAATCCAAAGCAGTCAAATTTTCATATGCTCTTCCTGGTCTTAAATAACCCAAGCGAAAAAAAGGCATCTTATCACCCCCTTTACTGTTAGGGATGTGAACATTTTCACTACCTACCTCACAGCAGGGTCTTTGTGGGGACCAAGTGAGAAGGGCAACAAGATGGAAGAAGGAAAGCCCTGCATTTGTAGTCCAAAGAGCAGAGTTCAAATCTCAGAAATATCTGTGTGACCTAGGACAATCACTTTCCCTCTCTAGTCCTAGTTCTCTCTCCAAAATAAGGGGATTGGATTAGATCACGTCTTTCCTCATCACCCGTTATCCCACCTCTAGCACAAAGAATGTATTTTGTAAAAATCCTGTATAGAACTGTGAACATGGTGCATACTCCTTCTTAGCATATCATAAATCCCTTTAGAACAGGGAAAGTCTCACTTTGGTATCTGTTTTCACCAGTGCCTAGCACCTAGTAGGCACTTAATAAATGCTTGCTGACTGACCAGTTGATTTAAAGACCCTTCTGGTTCTATATGCTAAGATCCTTTAAAGATTCCAGTGCTTTGTTACCAAAGAAGTGCGACAAAAGTAAGTGGGAGCTAGGAGAATCCTCGCGCCCACTGGGCCTGGGCACTCACTCACCGCCATGCTGTGTGAGAGCTGCTCTGCTGTCAGACTGAGGCTATAATGCTGGGCTTCCAGCCGTCTGCACTGGGTCTGCAACACGTGCCTTTCCAGGTTTTGTTCTACAAGAAGACAAAAGATTTTCACTATTGCCATCAAGTGACCAAAAGCAAGCTTCTGTAATGAGTAGCTTCTTTTCACGTTCTGCTTGGCCAAATACCAGCCTTGCTCACCTACCCGAGAAAGAAGGCAAGGCGCTCAGCTTTAATTAGAAAGAAGGAAGTTTCTATAAGCACAGCCTTCTAAGAAAAGATGACCACAAAGATCCAAGCCCTAGATGGCCAGAAGACATGGACCCTGAGGGAATCATTTGGACAGTGCAGAGCTGAGGTGAAGGCAAAATAACCATTCAAGAGTCCCACCAAGTGCTCCCTGTTTTAAGTATCAATCCCTTTGGAGAGTATGGGTTACTGAATCATTCTTTAAAGTCTTTACCAATGTGCCCTTAGGAGTCTTTTGTTTCTTAAACATTTATTTTGTGTGGAGGGAATAAATAGCTGTCCTATACCTGGAAAAAAAAAGAAAGAAGAACTGTCTGTTCTGGTCTGGTTGGTCTGTTGATATTCATTTAGGTTTCCTACTCTTTCTTCCTAAATGAATATCAACAGACCAATCAGGTAGTTCCTCTTTCTTTTTTTTCCAGGTATAGGCCAGCTATTTATTCCTATTTATTTCCTCCAAAAATGTATGATAAACTCCACCCATATCAGACTCTATAGGCCTGATTGAGAATGACGAGTTGTAGTCATAAGAGGAAAAGTTTGGGCATTAGAAGCCCTGGGTTCTAATCTTAGCCCTGCCATTAGATAATAACTGTGTGAATTTGGACATGTACCTCTCAGTTTCCTTCTTTGTAAAATGAGAGGGTGAGGAGGGCTTAGATGGATGATCTAAGTACTTCCTGGTTTTTCAGCTCATTGTTTGATAAACCAACATGGGTCTAACCTCTCCTTGGAAGTGGGGGTTGGATAACTCCAGGTGTATTTCAGTGGTTATTATCACATGATCTACTTGGCAGGAAGAGGGGTGGATGCCACAAGATTTTCTGGCTAGAAGGGTTGTTTGAGATCATCTAAGTATAGGTACATGTATGGGATGCCAGCCCTGAAAGGAAATGCCCCTGGGCCCCTTGGATATGAGGCATGGATGGTCATTGAGCAGACGGGGTTATCTGGGGCTGAAGTGAAACTAGGTCACTTCCCAAAACACAGGTTGCATATGATTTGGACTATATTTAGAAGCCCTCTCTGCAGGTTGTTTGGCATTGTCAGATCCTGCCGGTAGCAGGATCCACCTTTATTCAGGGCTCCTCCATTACTCCCTCTAGTATAGGGCTTGACATTAACTACCTGTGAATAAACCCACAGAATGACTTCTGGACAGCAATCAGTCAGGAATCACTTGTTATACCCTAAAAATACAAAATGGTGGCAGCATGCAGGACTTCTGGCATTTGAGTCCAGTTTTGTCATTAGAAATCCATCCACTCAGAAGAAGCATGAGAATGAGAAGTCAGAACAAGAGCTGGGTTCGATCCCTACTGTGAGTTACATGATCATAGGCAAGTTATATGCTCTCTCTGGGCTTTGGCTTCCTAACCTATAAAATATTTGCATTCCCTGACCTCCAAATTACCACTAAATATGATGACACACACACATATATAAAGGTTTGTGTCTATAAAGCATTACATACTTGTTGGGTACTATTGACACCAATATTATCATTTATTAGTGTGCCCAAATATACAATGGAATCCTCAAATGGTTTGCTAAATTTTAAGTTATCCTATGTACTGACCTTCTATGTGTTCCTGGTAAGCTTCAAAAATTGCCTCAATCCCTTGCCACTTGGGTCTGGGGGCTTCTTCCTCCTCTTCTTCTTCATCTTCATCTTTGTCTTCCTCCTCCGAGTCTCTGTCCAGCTCCTGGGAAATGGGGCCCTTCCTCACAGATGAGGGCTCCTGCTGCCCATTGTGTTGAGGCATCGATACCCGGCTGGAGGACTGTAACTCAGGAATGTTATAGTGGATGGAGGTGTCAACTTTATGGTTTTGCTCAGCAGAGAGCAAGGTTGTACTTCCTGGAACAAAGAGACAAGCCACGAGGCTGAACACCTGCTGGTTACAATGGCTCCCTGCTCAGTGTGCTAATGAGGCCAGGGTCAATTCCAAAGAAGGGCCAATTAGCTTTGCTGGATTATAAGGCCAAAGACAAGGCATCCCAAACACACAGCAGCTGGCTCCTTCCCCACTACCTACACTATTTGGCATGAGGGGGATTGAAAGGGAAGCAGGCACAAACGTATGAGAGCAACTGAAAAGGCTACATCTGACAGTGGATCTGTCTTATCACTTTCATCTGTGATGAGGCACCTTTGTATAGTGGTAAGAAGGACACCGGACTTGGAGAGTCCCGAGTTCAACTCTGGGTGACCATTCCTCAGTTACTAAAGCTCTTTGGAGCTGACACATTTGTAAAGCTGGGGATAATATCTAATTGTGTTTACAAATATCTACCACACCTGCCTCCCCTAGTGTTGCTGAGAGGCTCAAATGAGATAAGATACATAAAGCACTATAAACCTTAGAGGGCTGAGGATTTGTCAGTGGTGATTACTGTTATGGGACCATGTCGGCAGCGTCGGGGGAGGGCACATTCGATGTATTTATTTGCCTTCCCCTAAATCCAAAACCGAAAGCTAAGTTTTAGGTTCATCAGGAATTGTGACACGTCCACGTAGAAGAGCTCGTTTTCATAGTTGCTAGTTCTAAGTTCCTAAATTTGGAGGCTTGGGGCTGACATATTGAGATTACTCTGCCAAAGGCTGACATTCAGCCCTAGACAGCCTTGAAAGGTGGTGGTTTCAGTGATTCAGCGGTACCTGTCTTCCTACTGAATGGTCTCTGGGAAAGAAAGCCAGAAACTTGCAGGCTTTCTACTGATTAAGCAGTTTGCGCAGCCCTGAGAAATATACCCAAGACTATCAAGGGAAAAAGGGAATCTTTGGGGACACACAACTAAAGTCATAATATTGGAAATTATCTGGCACACCAGTGAGGTAGAATATCCATGTTTAGTGTATCACAGAATGATGGGAGGAAGTATCTCCAGAAATGAGAAAGACTTACTGTGGTTTCAAACACTTCAAAGCAGTTAAAAAAAACTCGTGTCCATGACAGATCAGGTGTGTGTATGGGGGGGAGGGGCAGTTTAAAGGAAAAGTGGGCAAACCTCCCCCTCCTTTTCAATCAGACTAGTGGTTAGTAACCTTTTAAAGGAGAAGAGCCATTTGAGGATAATATTCTTAATATAAATTTTTGAATTTGTAATATAAAAACAAATTTTTGGAGAACTGCATTTTTTTATATATTAACTTTTTTTAAAATTGATGCCAGAGATTTTATACCTATCTGCACTGGTTCATCCACTAATAAAATTCTCTTTTAATTTACAATAACAATAGCTGGCCTTTATCTAGCACTTTAAGATTTACGAAGCAATTTACTTATCATCTCATTGCCCCTCTTCCCCCAATACTCAATGATTCAAAAAAAAAAAAAAAACCACTACAAAACCATCTTGGAGCAGTGAAAAGACCACCAAATTTGGGGGTTGAATCTAGGCTCTGTCATTTATATAAATTACTGGGCCTCAGTTTCCCTCTCTGAAAAATGAGGGAGTTGGACCAAATGATCTCCAAATTCCCTCCCCACTCTAGGTCTATATTTAATCCAAAGATCCTACAAAACCTGCTTTCCTTTGCTTTCTTGGTTTTTTCTTTCCTAACCGTTCATATCTTTGTCCTAGAGACCGGAGATTTTTGCTCCGGGAGTTTGTTGAAGCTTACTTCTGGAACTAGATCATCAAGGTTTTTTCTCAAATCAAATTAAGCTTTCAAAAAAAAACTACTACACAATGCACATTACTAATTACTAAGTTACTAATGCACAGTAAGAAAAACTAATCAGAAACAAAGCTTGACACAATTCTCAGCTCTTCAAGTGTTCTAACACCAAAATTTTAGAGGCTCTCCACAGCATGGGATAGCCAGGCCATCTGCTAGATGATAATTTTTCTCTGCTTCCGTGGCTACTGAATAATTAGATCTCCACGCCCCTAGTTTAGTAGACAGAAATCTGGACTAAGGTTTGGCTTCAATGCCCAGGTCTATACAGTCCTGGTAAAAGTGAACTTTTTAAATTTTTTTTTTGGAGGGAGGAAGGCAGAGCCATTGGGATTAAGTGACTTGCCCAAGGTCACACAGCTAGTTTGTGTCAAGTGTCTGAGGCCAGATTTGAACTCAGGTCCTCCTGACTCCAGGGCTGGTGCTCTACTCACTGCACCACCTAGCTGCCCCTAAAAGTCAACTTTTATGTACCTCTAAGTTCCCATCTGCTAAAATGGGAACAATATTTGCCAGCTAAGGACTCACTGTGAAGATAAGCGAGTCAATAAATGAAAGCGTTAATGGGCTCAGGTGATACATCCTGACAAAGTTTTCTAGGACCTATAACAAAGTGGTTCATTGCTGTGTAAACTCTAGCTGCCATAGTCCCAAAGGAGAGCAGAGTTAGCCCGCCTCTTGCCAAGTGGTATCTGTCCTCATTACCTTTATGCTTCTGCAAGGCCTTCTGGGTGGACTGAAGCACGGACTCATGAAATTGGTGTGCAAACTCTTCTGCCATGAAGGCTTCCCAAGGCTTGTTTTTCCCATTCACGCTGTGTGACAATGGGATGGGGGTATCCTTGGACAGGGAGCCCCGGACATAATGGAGCATGCTCAAACTCTTCTTCCCGCCGTGGGTTTCGCTCATTCTGGCCTTCTCTGAGGCTGGATCCCCAACTCTCTGGAGCTCCTGGGGTCTGAGCTGTTCAAGTCTTCCAGGCTCTGTGGGCTTCGGGGCGTCAGATAAGGAAGCTGCGGTACTAATGGGTTTATCTGCATCTGCAGGGACTTGCTGCATTGGCGGCTCTTTCAGAAACAAAATTTTAGAAAAATCATGAAGCATGTATAGGATGCAATACACCCCAGTGAAGCCCCAAGCATATCAGTTGGTGCTCAGTTCCAAGGAGGTCACACCTTCTAAAGAGGACAGCCTGGGGGGTGGGGCTACTCAGAGTGAATACTTAGAGATGGAAATGAAGTGGATCATGGAGATGGATTCATTCACTGAAGACAGATGTTTGATTAGCTGCACCGAGTCTCATTTTGGGAGGGATCAATCTACGCCTCAGGCCAGACTTCTAGGAAGAAAAGAGTCTGAAGGATGGATGGGGGTAATTTATGGCCTGGAAAGGGGGAGTCTCTTTATTCAAACTGGTCAAGAAAGACTGTATCAGGAGAGAAAGGGAGGCATCAGGATCAAGGCACTGGTGAGGTGACCTGCTCCAACTGGCAGAGCTGAAAGGTGAGTAAAGCAATAAAGAGAAGAGATGAGATTAGAAACCAAGTGCTGGAGATACCTCAAGATCTAGACTGGAAGAGGAGAGCCAAAGTATCCATGTGGAAGAGAACAGGTGCATGGCAGACAAAGAAAAGACTAATCCAGACAGTCCCCTTTGTTTGGTTGAAAAAATTAAACAGAGGAAAACAACTACACAGGCATCCACTGGCACACAATTGTGCCAGCTTAAAGGGTTGCCAGTGGTTTTAGATGGATAATTATTGCAACTCAACTGACCCGACAAAAGGTAGACCTTTGTGCATTATACGTTTGGTTCAAATCAAAAAGGTCTGTGGGCCCTTCATCCTAGGGCACAAAGTCCTCACTTCTTAAGCTCCAAGAGGCCCCTCATTTCTCTTGACACTGACCCAGTCAAATGTCATTGACCTTTGGTGTTTTTAATCACTTACAGAAGCAGGGAAGAATCTTCCCCGCTCTTTTAGACAACAGGACAGAATGCTATGACATCCTTACGGAGGTAGGACTCCAGGTGAAGAAGGGGCCCAGGGCAGTGTGCCAAGCCACACATCCTATGGGCAGCGCTGGCTGCCCTTCCCCGGCCCTGCCCCTTACCGCTCAGGGAGATAATGGGGCTGTCCCTCGAAGCGTTTTTCACTGAGTCTGTCACTGCTGCCGACATTGTCTTCTGTTTCATGGCATGGAGCATTTCAACAAGTTTCTCTTTGTCTGTGAGAAAAGCAGCCTGGGATTAACGAGATTGTTGCATCATATAGGAGAGAGAGAGAGAGAGGAAAGGTGGGAATCATAGCCGTGGGCTATGATCAGCTTTCCAAGAACAGGAAGCCAAGAAAGAAAAAACAAACCAAACATCATGTGTTAGGTTTGTGTTTAATGCACAGGAACTCCCAACTGAGAGGAACCTATAGCAGCAAAGGTAATAAAAATCGAATTCTTGACCAATTACTAGTTTCTCTCTTCTCTGCTACCTGGACTTGTACATCAGATGCTTTCCAAGCAATCTGTGTGTTGACTTAGCAAGTGCCAAGTCAAAGAATGTCTATCCATGGATTTACATTAAGATACTGAAGACGCCTTTCCCTTGGACAGCCTTTGGCCCCAACGTAGTATAAAAATCACAGTGAAGAAGCCTAACCCTCACTCTAGCGTGCACCCTGACTCTGTCAGAGCTTGATTTGTGTCTGTGTGCGTTGTTATTTTCCTACACAACCACTCAAAATGAAGTTCCACTCATGGGCCCTTTGAGGGCTCACCTACCAGCAGATTGACTCAGATCGACTCTGCGCCGCCTTATTGGGAATTCTGACACCATGAAATTTATACAGCCCTACTGGCAGTGGCCTTGCTCCTGGAAGCCAGCAGGACTAAACAGCTAAAAGAGATATTGCCTTCTCTTGACAAAATTAAAGGGAGTGGAAGTTATTACTGATGGGCACTGATGGCACATCCCGGCTAGCTTTTAACAGTTGATGATTCAACAGAAGAATTGCTATTCCTTCAAAGAAAGAAGGGAAATCCTGCCTACTGATTAAAAAAAGAATCAAGAACACAGTTATGAAAATGAATTTTGGATTGATCCACAGGGAATTTTGAATGTTTTTTTTCCTTCTTCTGTGATTTCTTTCAGAGCTATTATTGGGCTAACACTAACCAAACCAAATACTGGAAGGAACCAAAAATAGGGCTAAATGAATAAGAACAAAGCGAGGCTGGCCTGTAGCCCACGTATGTGTCTAATATGGACTGTTCTGCTGTACTTGCAGTAACAACTGTTTGGCCACATTCCTTAGCTGCTAACCTGATGTGTCAAAACCCATCATGTCTCAGGGTCAAGTAGAAGACTTGCTTTCTCTGGCTCTCTGGTTGTAGTGGGAGAGGTGGAGGGTCAAGCTAGTGGTGTTCCCTTCTGGCACAATCCCAGAAATTCAAGTGTTCTGTTTCTGCACAGTAATAGCTGGGTCTCCGAAGGCTTTGCCAGCAATGGATAATTATCTCCTTATCTTGCCCCTCAGAAAACAAAAGCCATTGAAACAAGCCAAGAGGATGCATCAAGAAGGAAAACAGCTCAGCCTGATGGAGCCTAGCAGGAAAAGGAAGGTCGCCTGTATCCACTGAGCACAATGGATGGACAGATCTGGTACCGAAGGGCATTCGTTCATTCTCCTAAGTAGAGAAGGATACTCTGCTAACAAGTTTACCTCTAGGGACCGACATAGGCACCTAGCACAATAGCCATCTTTCAAGATGATCAGCTACCCTCCACCTCCACTGACGAGGAAAAAGAGAAAAGAAGTCAAGATTTAGGATTGGTGTCAAGTTGAGAGGTAGACAGGATTACCTTACTGGAGAGCTTTAAAGACTAAGATAGACTGAGGCATGTCCGAGGTGATAGAGGATTATATGCCCACCTAAGAGCTAAAACCAAGAACTTGTGAGTCAGGAATGGCCCCGATGGTTGACTCAAAATAAGCTATTCGTTTTGGTCAGTCTCATCTCATCTCAAAAGAGTGAATCACCAAACCCCATGACCTAGATAGACACAGTGGAGAGGGAAGGCCTCTGGGTTATACCTTTTCTCTTCTCTGCACTGATGTGAGTCAGGTGGAAGATGGTCAGGAACCTCTTCTTCTCTTCAAAGTTGGGGCTATTGTTCATCTCATCAGGGCTGTATCGAGTGGAGAGCACGAGCCTGGGGGAAGGGGTCTGTCGTTTATTCTGAACTGCTGGGGGTGACGGACTCCGCTCCCTCAGCATCCGACGCCTCTTCCTCCTCTTCTGAGTCAGTAACTCCTCCTTCTGCTGTCGGGTGGTCAGGCCAAAGAGCTGCAGGAATTCTAGCTTCTAAATAGGAGAAGTGACCAGACATGGAAACAAAGTCAGTTAAAAACCAACCCAGGACTCTGCATCTCCACCATAACTGGCCTGGTCTGCCTCCTACCACCCTAAATCCTGCTGTACATCACAGATACTCTAGGGACGGTGAGCTAGCTTCAAAAGGCATCAGTGAACCACAAATGTGGGGATCGATCATGTGAAAGGCCCCAGGAGAACATAACTGACAAGAAGAAAAAAAAAGCATATGTGAACAATTTGTGAAAAATGCCATTTGCCCTCCAGGCAAAGGATGAGGGAATGATAATTGCTCATATTTCCATAATGCCTGGAGATTGACAAAGGCCTTTCTTCACAACTGCCCTGTAACCGGTAGATGGCAGATAGTCTCATCTCTATTTTACAAATACAGAAACTGAGGCTCAAGAGCTTTCCAAAGTGACTTGCCCATGGGTACAAAAGCTAGTAAGCATCAGAATTACAATTTAAAGCCCGAATCACTGATGGCTGACTCTGTAATTGACAGAGAGTGAGGAAGGGAAAAATTGTTTCCTCAAGAAAATTGGATTATAGCCTATGGGAGAAACCCAGGCCAACTCCATTATACATCAAGTAATAGACAAGGGAAGGATCACCAGCTCCTAGGGGAGGTATGGAGATCCAAAGGACTGCTCCTGCAAGCAAGGCAAGCCCCCTTGCAGGCTGACAGGGAATCCACTCAAGGACTCTGTTGGGATTCGGATGCCTTGCACAGATCTCAATCTGCTTACCCCAAGGGCATGGTCATGAGAGAGACGGCATCTGCTCAATGTCAGAATGAGATTCCATGTCCGAGCCTCTGCTCCTATGCCTCGCTAAGTCTCATCTACCATGCCTGGCCAGCACTCCCCCGTTGTATCTTTCTGCACCAAGAGGAATCGACCAGTTTCACATCCCCCATCCTCTCCCTCAAAATCACATACTTGTGGGACATGAGACTGTACAATTCCTAACTTAGAGGGGGCCCCCTCTGCTTGGCTCCCCCCATATCAAACTATTCACCTGTTTTCCTCTTCTGTTAAGCTCTGAACGCTAGAACATTGCCAAGGGTTAGATAAGAGGGAGAAAAGATGCAGTGATAGATTTGAGGTTTGACGCCTCATTCTTATTCAATAACAAATTTACTCTCACCCTTCAGGCCTTTTCATTACACAAGGATTAATATTTCCCAACCCTGGTAGGTCACAAAAATCTCTCTCTGGTAAGTGAGAAAAGTCCCTGAGTTTTCTCATCATCCTTCTGATGGCATTTTGCTTGTGGATAAAAGATGAAGTATCAATGGTGGAAGAGGTCAGAAGGCCAGGGCATAGAGTCACAGGGGCACATGCATACATTTATGGTTGGAAATGATGGTAGAACCTCACCACATCCAAGTCCCTCATTCAGCAGAGGAAGCCCTCAAAGAGGGAAGAGGACCAAGGTCCCATCTAGGATGTGGTCTTTGAATTCTGAGCCTAGGGTTCACGCCACTATGCCACCATTAAAATGACAGCAAGGCTTTCCAGCGGTCAAATCGCTAGATGGATTTCATGTGGAGGAGTGCTCCAGACAGAACCAAGCTCACAGGCAGATAAGAGTTGGGAGAAAAACTTAGCCAAACACCACCACCTGGCTGAAGAGTGCGTACACAGCATTTGGGACTCTGGAATGAGAAGAGTGGAGCCAAGATACCTCAGAGGAAGTGTCCAGCTTGAGCGGTGGCTGCTCAGCAACACATCGGAGGTGGGCCCGGACTTCTTCTTCATCACTCTCATCATAAGAGTCATCCAGGTCATAGTAGTAGCCTGAAATCAATCAAGGAGTGAAGATTTACTGAGTGCCTACTATGTGCCTAGCAACTTGCTAGAGCTAAAAAGCTTAAGGTATGCATGGTCCCTGACCACAGTATAGAGTCATAAAATTTAGTCATATACTTAGAACATCTAGTCAAAGCCCTCGATTTTGCATATGGGTAAACTGAGGCCCACAGAGGTTAAGTATCTAGCCTTAGGCCACACAGGCAGGAACCGACAAAGATGGAATCTGCTGAGCCCAAGTCCTCTGATTTCAAATCCAGCCTGTTTTTCCACTCTTTAGTCACATAGGAGCCCAAGAGGACACCAGGAAACAAAACCTTCATGTGTGTGTATGTGTGTGTGTGTGTGTGTGTGTGTGTAAAACTTGTTGGCTCTGAATTGAGGACTGTATGATCAGACACACTAATTCACCCACGGCTATTGGGCAGACACTTTTCTGTTAAGTTATGATCATAAGATTCAAAAGTCCCAGTTAACATACAGGAAATTACATTCTCTAATTACAGAATTACAGATGGTCACAACTAGAAGGGACCGTAGTGACTATTCAACTCCCTATTTCACAGAAAAGGAAACTGAACCCAATAAAGGCAGTGACTTGCCCGAGGCCATTTAGTTCAGCAGCAGAGGCAGAATTCGGAGCTGGTTCCCTGGAGCTTTGGCTCCTTCCTACCCCTCATGACTGTCTCATTGAGATGTCTTGGTTGGTGCTTGGATAGTGTATGTTATATTTTCTAGGCATGCCACCTGAAGAGTAGGGGTGCTTAACCTGGGGTCCAGAAACTTGGTGTTTTGTTAAAAACACAAAAACCTGATAACTACTTTTCAATGACTGTCTTCCTTCGTAGTCCTATGTATTTTATGCATTTAAAACCATGATTCACGGGGGTCCACAGGCTGTACCAGACTGACCACAGGGTCTGAGGCACAGAAAAGGGTAAGAAGAGCAATACCCAGGAAGTTCTGGGGCCCCTCACATACCACATCCAAATCCCTCGCCCTGGCATTCAAAGCCAACCTGAAGACCTGTCTGGTCCTTTCAAGCTTTTGTAATCTATTTCTTTCCTCTTGCTCCCTAACATCCCTCAACCCAGCCCAAATGACTTTCTTCCAAGCTCAGACCCTCCTCTACTTCTTCAAAGGAGTCTAAAGGAATAACTCAGTGGTTTAGAAACAAAGTAAAGAACCCCAGGATTTATAGCAGGAAGTGACCCTTCAGATCACTAAAAAGCTCTTACAAAGAGGACACTGGCTTCACTGTCTCCTTCTTGGAGGCTTATAAACTGAGTTCAACTAGATCAGCTGAGGCCCCCACCTCTAAATCTGATCCCATGACTGTCCCATTCTGGACTTCTTCAGAAACCTGATTGGATGACTTCTCCCAGAACTTCCATTTGAAGGGGGGAAGGGAGCAGGTGGGTCATTTCCTATACTTCCAGGGCTTTCCCCTGGACTTCCTTCACCATGCCCCTACCTGGGCACCTTTCATGGTCTCTTCCACCTCATTCCACCCTCTTTTCACTTTCCCTTTATGTATAAATGCCTTGAAGGCAGAGATTGTTCCTAGTATGCAGCACAGTGCCTGGCACTTCGTATGTGTTTAATAAATGCTTACTGATTTGACTTGCTTAGGATCTCTGAGGTTAACAGGCCTCACAACTTGGATCCACACGAGGTCCAGTGACTCCCAATCTAGTGCTATTTCCACACCACCAAGCTCCCTCCCCTAGCACTCCCCTCATCCGAAAGGAATGAACACCAAGCTCCCTGTAACAATAACAGCGATGAGCTGGCTGAGACAACTGCGTTCTAAGGCCTCTTCCTTCTGGTCAGACCAGCTATGCAGGTGCACCCAGCCAGCTCCCAGCAGAGCGTATCCCGAAGGCCCTGAGGCTCCAGCCCCGGGCTCCTTCCTGCTCACCTGTTCCTCTTGGCTCTTTGGGGGGAACAGAGACAGTGGCCAAGATGGCCCCAACCCTATGGAAGGAACTGAAGGGAACACGGGGCATGAGCCCCGTGGTGACAGGCAGATGGGAAGGGCAGCCAGCTGGGGTTTAGGAATGAAGGATATGACCACTGCAGGGCTTCTGCCGTTTGTCATGGCGGTCCAGAGCCCCCACTGCTTGAAGGGTCCTCCCCCTGGTTGTTGTATCCTCCTATTATGCAGAACTATTAATATTTAAAACCATCTTATTAGCCTCAGTTCATCATTTATTAATTGTGCATGTCTGGAGAAAAGGATTTACAGATAGGCTTTGATTCAGCTTTCAATACAATTTGCATAGAGGATGGGCCAGAAAGGTTCCAGGGGTCTGTCTACTCAGGTGTCAATTAGCTACAGAGAGGCCATCTGAACTCACTACTCAGGGCTTATTAAAATCCTACATGGTTTCCCCTCCATCCCCCCTCTCTTGTCTAATCGTCTGCCCTTCAATAGGCTGACTTGGAGATCCTATTTCCAACTCAGAGAGCTGAAGGGTCTCTGGATCCAGAATCAGAGGTGAAGGGTTGTGCTGGGAGAGACTGAGCTAGAAAGGGAACTGACCTTTCTCTTGGGCTTCCCGCCGCCTGCGCTCCTCCAGGTCCAGTTTGCTGACCAGCTTCCGATGCTGTTGTAAGAACTCGTCGTAAACATACATGGGGTCAGGGCCCCTGGGGAGCTGGGGCCGATACGGAGAGCTGGGCTTTGGGGGCAGGTTCACGTCAGGGAACTGTCCAGGCTGGGGGAGAGCTGCTCTCTGCTGGCTGAGGATGGTCTGAGTGGACTTCTCCAGTTCAGCCAAGAAGGGCCCGTGAGAAAACCCACTGTGTTCCAATGGCCCAGGCTCCCTGAGTGGCTGGTATTTGTCCAAGCTTGCCTCCCTCTTCCGAGTCCCCTCTTCAAGCTTCTCAGGGCAGAAAACTCGTTCTACCTTAACCAAGGGGATTGCTTGTCGGCTGGGCTCAAATGGAGCTGGGTGGGTATGGAGAGAATGGTTTTCTTGTACCCTTCGTGGTTCCAGGGTGTTTTCCATCAAGGTTACTGGATTCCAGAGTGAGGTTGGCATGGGATGGTGCTGAGGTTTGGGGGAGATGAGGGGCGGGGGCCCTCCAAAGTGCTGCGGCTGGTCTCGGCTGCTTGGCTCATGACGATTTGGTCCCGGTCTGGGGAGAGAACAGAGTGACCCGTAAGAAATATAAGTACTGTGTGAGCCAAAATCAAACACACCCTGAACGTCGCCCACATACCTACTCTACCTCCCTGGGCTGCTCAAGGGAGCTCAGGTGGATGTTTTCTAAAACACCTGACAATTTGAAGCATTATCTAGAGTTTTGGACTTGATAAAAAGAAACTTTTAAGATCACCTAATTTCAGTTTCCTATTTTCACACACGAGAGAAGAGGTCCAGAAGAAGGAAGTGACTTAGTTAAGATCACGTAGCTCATTAGTAGCTGAAGCCAGGCTTCACACCTCCCAGCAATGGATTGAGCTCTTTCCATTAACCCACAATGGCAGTTTCTCAACATGATCCCATTCCCAACTATCTCTCAGGAAAGGAAGCTGGTGTCAAAGGATCTAGGCTTATAAGGCCTGACAATGAAACCCTGGAGAAGGCACGTCATCATTTAGAGCATTGGCTTCCTTATCTACAACGTGGGGATGATCACACCTGCACTTCAAAGGATGGTTGGGACGTTTTCCAAGTGGGAATCTGTATGCCTTTGATCTGTGGACATGAAATCTCCCCTGTTAGGCCTCTTCTCTCTCATCTATCTCCTCGCTTGTTCTGAGAAATATTTGTGAAGTCCCCGGGGTTATGGAAGACAGGTAGCATCTCATTATAACAGAGTCATGAAGTACGGAGGAAAGACAAGTATACAGGCATCAGAGGGCCTGGGTTCAAATCTTACCTCGGACCTTTACCACCTAATGTGACCTTGGGTCACTTACTTAACCTCTGTGGGCCTGAGTTTCCTCATCTGCAAAGTGATGGGGCTGGATGAGATAACCTCTGAGGACCCTTCTAGCTTTAATTCGACGGTCTCATGATCTTTAAGAGTAAACACCAAGAACAGCAATTACTCGTTTTTTCCTTCTCTTGCTAGCAGCTGAATGTCCCACTTACAAACTGCTGGTCTGAAGAGAGTGTTTGAGGAGGAGACGATGATTCACCTACCATTCAGAAACCCAGAGTCTGTTGGGTTAAAGGTAGCTAGGATGGGACGCGTCTTTAGCTATGCTGACACCCAGTGGGTGCTGGGAAAACAGCAAGAGCCTCTCGAAGCAACTGGCCACAGGGGAATGTTTTTATGCAGATTCCTTAGAACTGTTTTACATACATTATCTCATCCGATTTTAACAAACAACCTTGGGAGGCAAGTAACACAGAAATCATTATTCCCATTTTATAGATAAGCAAACCCAAAGACACCATGTGCCCAAGCCAGGACCCACCCCAGCTGAGGTCTTCTGGCTACAGATGCCAGTTATTTCCTGCACCTGGCTGCCTCGAATGTTCTTTCAAAGGCCCTTGGTTACTTGGCCTGTTCTTTGGACTATGGGTTACTAGGTTAGGATAGCTTGACCTGAGGTCAGTTGGGGTATCCACTTACCACAGGTTTGTATTCAGTGTTAAGCAAAGGAGAATTACAACACAGACAAAAGACAAATCAAGAAAGGGGGAAGTTCTTTCATCAATAAAAGATCCTGTAATTTACAAGATGATCTACCACAGGAATCCTTTAAATAGCCAATTCCCCCCTAACTAAGTCATTTGGAAATAACTTAATTCACAGACTTTAGAGCTACACTCCCCTCCTCCAGGAGCAAGGCTGGTATATGAAGTGAGGTATACCTGCATCCTCATCTCCATGTTGTGAGGGCAACCTGTGCCCAGGGCATCATTAGACAGGCATGAAAGGGGGCACTCCTCATCTCCCTCCCTTGCAGGCTCTGGAAGGAACAGTATGGCAGCCAATGACCAGACGCTGGGTGAAACTGGGGGACTGTCCTCGAGCCAAATACAAAAGCCACCTTCCTCTCTTAATTCTGGGTCGACTTGGGGGTTAAAAAGACAAACATAAAACCTAGCTTCTAGATCACCCAAGTGCAAAAGGGAACGACACCATGAAACTGTTTGTTCTTAAGTAAACGGCCAAGGAATAAAAACCCGTTAGCAGAATAAATATTTCATGCACCAGCGCCAAGCATTTAACAGTTTTCCGGCTCAGAGAACAAGCCCTCCACATGTCAGAACATCGAGTTCAGATCATTGCTGAACCCGGAATCCAAGATGCCAAGGGAACTATACAAGGCTTAGGAGTGGCGCCCCTTTCTCCTCCTCCTTCCCCTCTCCTATGAAAGACCTTTCCCTCACGCACTGGTCCTGCTGGAGAGGCCTTAGTATATTAGGCAGGCAATTCCCTATCCATGGGCTTCCATTAACAGAACAAGTGGGTGGCTGAGAGACTTTAATGGATCTTTTAAGGAAGGCCGGGGTGGGGTGGGGGTGGGGGGGTTAGGGGAAGAAAAGCGCAGTCGAGAAACAAAGACAGCCTACAGGTTTCTTCTGAAAGGATGGATATTAACTAGGCTGACATCTCAATCCTCCAAGTGTGAGTCATCTCCAAGGGCCAAAGGGCTCCTTCATAAACAGATGAGTTACAGGTTTCTATATGGGAGAGTCTTATGTACGCATCCATCTCTGGGAGGGAATGCAGGGTAGGGGGTGGGGAATGAAAGAAATATGGCAGGTACTAGAGGGTCTAGGTCAGGCACCAAAATGAACAAGCCACTGGTCTCCCCTCCCCACCTCTGCCCAGGCCCTCATCCCTCCAGTGCATATAGCAGAGGTGACCTCGACCTTCTTTTAGCTTTTCAGGGGCTGTCAGAGGGAGAGAATGAAATAATTCCACAACAGTGGAAGGCTGGAGGGAGGATCTGCCATTGTTGGGCAGGCCTGAAATCTGCTTCCTATTATACCTGATTAGTTTAACTAATCCCCTTGTTGCCCCAAAATAACAATAGAATCCAGGGGCAGAGCTGACTGGATGAGCACTCAGCATCCCAGCATCGGAGCAAAGAAGGCTCTGTCAATCAGCCAAAAGGTTGAAGGAAGAAGAAAAGGGGGGCTGGGGGAGGAGGGGTGTGGAGAGAGAAGATAACCAAATCAGCTTGGATTTAAAGATACAGAGGCCCCTTCAGCTGGATTTAGAATATTTTCAAGATGGAATCAATCTTTAGAGATTATCTCGGTTCACCCTCTCGTTTTAGAGATGAAGAACCGGAGACTCAGAAAGAAGTGATTTATGCAAGGTCACATACAGCAGGTGAGCAGAGGCAGACCTCAGAGCCCGGAGCTCCTAATGGCCAAGCGTGTTCCCCTCCAACAGTCATTTTACTGTGAATGTGACACCAGCTTTTATACCTCCGGGCTTCCAAAGGGAAGGTCAGCGTTCCCACTCATCTGTGGAAGCTGTAAATTTAGCTCTCGGTAAAAGTCAAGGACTGCAAAGCGGCGATCTGAATCACGGAGTCAATTTGGTGCCGGGGCAAGCGAGATCTGGGGGACCTGAAGTCCGACCCCCCGACCCGGGGATTACGCTCTAGCTTTGACACCTATGACCTGTGGGATCCTCTTAATGTCTTTGAGGCTGTTTCTTCCTCAGTAAAAGGAAGCTAACAAACACGGCACTAGCCTCCCTCACAGGGCTGTTGTGGGCAGAAAGCTTTGCAAACCTTACTTAAAGCCAGAGAATTATGAAGCCTATTAAAAGCAGTCAGAGTGGAGTGCCTTCAATACCAATTACCAAGAATTCCCTAAGAGCAGTAGAAGGGGACAGGGTCCTAGCTCAGGCTGATTGAGATCAGGGACCTCCCCCCCAACCCCCGACTCATATTTCTACCTTCCCCAAACCAGACCCAGCTAGATTCCTAGGAACAGCTGATAACAGTGAACAGGTCCTCCTCCTCTTCAGGGCTAAAATACCAGCTAGGATAGAGTGCTAGTGTTGGAGTTGAGGAAGATTCGAGTTCTAACCCTGCCCTAGACAAGCTGTAAGACCCAAAACAAATCACTCTCAGCCTCCGTTTCCACCATCTATGAAATGGCAAAGTAACAGCATCTCCCTCACAGGACTGCTGTTAAGGACCAAATAAGATGTTCTGTAAAGTACTACATAAATGCTAACTATTAACATCAAGGGCAGCTAGGTGCTGCAGTGGACAGAGTGCCAGGGCCTGGAGTCAGGAAGACTCATCTTCCTGAGTTCAAATCCGGCCTCAGACATTTACTGGCTGTGTGACCTTGGGCAAGTCACTTCACCTTGTTTGCCTCAGTTTCTTCATTGGTAAAATGAGCTGGAGAAGGAAATGGCAAACCATTCCAAGCATTTTTGTCAAGAAAACCCCAAAAAGGGTCATGACACAACTGAACGACATTACTATCAATCCCTCCTGAAGGAGGGGAATCAGCCTCAGGCAGGTGGCTCCATAGTGGGAGCCCCAAACCCCACCCCTGCCCCAGATTCTCTGGGCCTGAAAGTCGGCCTTGGGTATTCACAACACTGTATCTTTCAACAGCCTACAGGCAGTACCTGGGGTTCTCAGGCCTATGTTCGGGCTCTGTTGGAGCTGGGGGGCGACTGATGTCGAGATGCTGCTCCAAGACCTGCTGTCGGAACTCCGACACCTGGGACTGCCGGTCTTCCTTCTCTTGCCGAAGTCTCCGTTGGCGAGCCAGCCACTTCTCTTCCTCATTCGTACGCTGGATCAGTAGGGCTGTGGCTGCGCTGCTCCCGGGCAGGGGGAAGATGCTGTGGTTGGAGATGAGGCTGGGTACTGGGTGATGGGAGGCAGGGGTAGGGTGCAAGGGGTGCTGGACAGCCTTGGGGGTCTGCAGGGCAGGCTCCTTGAGTTTTTCTGCAGGGGGAGGAAGAATCATCACAGGAAGGTATTAAGGATGTGACTCCTGAGTTTGCTCAGTCCTTTTCCTCCTCCTCCTTCCCCCCTACTTCACCTTTAACTAACCAAAGATGTTATTTTACTTGATTTCCTCTGCCAGGGGCCTATTCTATTGACTAGATACAAGCGAATACAATAATTTTAGCCACATGAATATTTCAAGTAGCGTATTCCACTCTCAGACAGACAGCACAGTATAGGGGATAGAGAGGCAGTCTTGGGAGTCAAGAAGACTTGAGGTGGAAAGTCCTGCCTTGGACACACTGGCCATAGCAAGCTGCTGATCTTCTCAGTGCCCCTAGGCAGCTCTTAAAACCAATAGCTGAGCTGCATCAGTGGAAGGAAGGTCCACACTGGGAGTTCCCTACCTCTACAGGATTGGGCTAAAGGCATTCTACCAGAGACTCCAAAATAGCCTTTGGGTCATCTTTAAGATTCCTGAATAGCCAAGAGCCAATCAAGTCCATTCTGTGCTGTTTAAGCAGTTTATTTACCTTCCATACCATCACTAAAAAAACCTGTGGCAATGGCCCAGGCATCTACCTCCCAAAGCCCTATCTGGACATCAGGCCAAGGCTCTGGGGCAATATTCACCTGGTCTGTTTGGTGTTAGTTGCTCTGCAGGTTTCACCCGATCCTCTCCTGGAAGGACTCGTAGCCCATGCAGCTCAGACACTGGCAGGAACTGGTTCTCTATGGTCTTGACCATCAGCTCCTTCTCTCGGGCTCGCTCACGTTGTCTCTCCAGCTCCTTCTCTCTTTCCCGTTCCCTTTCCTTTTCTCGCTCTCTTTCCAGTTCTTTTTCCCGTTCTCGCTCCCTTTCCCGCTCCTTCTCTCTCTCCCGATCAGCTTCCCGTTCTCGCTCCTTCTCCCGTTCCCTCTCCCGTTCTCTCTCCCGTTCCCTCTCCCGTCTCAGCTCCTCATCCATCTGTAACCTGAAAAGGAGGAATAATGGAAAAAGAATGTGGGGAAAAAGGTCAATCCATAAAAACAGAATACTCCAGAAAAAACCTAAAAATTGGCAAGTTATCCCAAGAACTTAATGAAAGAAGCTTTGAATGTGAATTTGCAATAGACACATATATATCCGTGTATATGTGTATGTATGATATATACACATATATATACACACACATATGGATATATAATTTAAGTACTTTTGAGTCAATAATTTCCATTTGGTAAAACTGGGATTTCTATGAAAATGATATAGAAGTGGATTTAAATTGGTATTAAAGGTCCTTAACGACATCACAGATGACTGGGAAAGGCACTCAGGCAACTCCTGACCCAAAGATGGTGTTCACACAACAGCAAAAGAATCAGAAAAGGTCTCTGGGCCATTGAGCAAATCTTCAATGGAAGATTTATGGAAAAACATGGACAAGACCTGCCCAGGATGTTGAGACCTGGGGAGGGTAGGATTGATCATGGGAGAATGAGGCCCCATGCATGCAATGATGGCTGATCCCAGATCCTTCTAATACAGAAGATCCTTCTATCTAAAACAAGGTCCCCTTTGGCAATCTAGCGAATGCTATGGAAGTGTCCTCAGGCCAACGTTTCTAAAAGCATAAAATAAAATTAAAAACCATAGGCTTACAAAGGAAACAAGTTATATTGAAATATACCTAGCCTTTCATGTTTTAAGAAATGATAAGGGTGAAGATTTCAGAAAAACTTGGAAAATGGATGCAAAGTGAAGAGAGCAGAACCAGGAGAACATTGTTCATAGTAACAGCAATGCTGGACAATAATCAATTATGATAGACTTAGCTCTTCTTAGCAATACAATGAACTAAGACAATTCCAAAGGACTCATGATGAAAAATGCTGTCCCTCTCCAGAGAAAGAACTGATGGAGTCTGAATGCAGATCGAAGCACACTGTTTTTTCACTTTCTGTGTGTGTGTTTCTCTGTGTTTTCTTCTACAACATGACTGATACGGAAATATGTTTTGCATGATAACACATGTATAACCTACATCAAATTGCTTACCATCTCAGGGAGAGGGACGTGAGGTAGGGAGGAAGAAAACTGGGAACTCAAAATTTTTAAAAATGAATGTTAAAAATTGTCTTTACATGTAATTGGAGGAAAAATATCAAAAAAAGAAAGATACCTAGCCAACATCAAGTTACTGGAGCCCAGGTTAAGAAGCCCTGGTATAAGATGGCCCGAGATACATATATAGACACAGCTCTATGTGTGGCACTCTTCTTACCACAACAGAGCCCCAAATCATGACACTCCCACAGTAGAACAGACTTTACCTCTCCGCAGTGAGACTTGACATCCGCTCCGTCTGCAGTGCCGAGAGGGATGAGTGAGAGAGCTCTGCAGGGTACCTGACCCCCGAGAGGTGGAGGTGCATAGCTGATGGGTGTAAAGGAGGTAACGAGCCAGGGGTTGGGATCGGGTAGAAGGGGGAGCGCAGGGCTGAAAGGCAGTAGGAATCATCCACCCTGAG
Source organism: Trichosurus vulpecula (assembly GCF_011100635.1). Taxonomy (NCBI): domain Eukaryota; kingdom Metazoa; phylum Chordata; class Mammalia; order Diprotodontia; family Phalangeridae; genus Trichosurus; species Trichosurus vulpecula. The sequence goes on along the minus strand of NC_050575.1, from coordinate 384,164,999 downwards.
GAGAGGGAGACAATGGAGTCAGTGTCTCGGCAAAGGACGGTGTATGAGTGCAGGAGAAGAATGAGGCCATAACCACCACTTGGGGGTGAGACCTTGACTCCATCTGGGGCAGCCATAACCAGGGGACTTTAGCAAAGGCAAACATATTTTGTATCCAGAGTGATTTTTGTTTATAGCAAAGGTTCTTAGCCATGTTTGTAACATGGAACCCTCTGGCAGTCTGGGGAAGATTATGGAGCCATTCTTATAATAATGAAGAAAATAAATTATAACATAACAAGGGGCACCAAACGTGAGTAAAAATGAATATGTAACTTTTTCTCCCCATTCAAGTTGGTGGACCCCTGAAATTGGTCCATAGACCTCAGGGACTCTGTGTCCAGGGAAAAGTTGTGATATGGAAGGAGGCATTAATACCCTTAAGGTCAAAGAATAAATGAGAAAGTACCACCTAAGCTGGGTGGGTCAACTCCTAGAAGGGGTCAGGGTTCATTCTCTCAAAGACAGAGGATGTCACCTCTGGGCCCACTGAGATGTGGGCCACAGATCCCCAGTGGAACCAACCAACCCAGGATAGAAATAAAGCCCTTGACTAGCCTCAGATCTGAGTCATAGACTTTAGATTTGGGGAAGTTAGTCTGTCAAAGGCAACTGAGAGAACCTTCAACTATGCTGACCAGTCCCACCTTCCTGCCCAAAGGGCAGACACAGCTGACCTCTGGCTAAATGGTCATGGGTTATAGACAACAGAAAGTCAAATCACTATGCGTGGGATCTTTGTCAAAGCACGATGATCCAAATACTGGGTCCAGATTACTAGGCGCCTTAGCTCTGGGCCCAAAGAAGCAATCCTATTACTTTGTGATATACGGAATAGTATCCTTTTATAATACAATATTCTAATATACTAGTCTTTATAATATATAGTGTAGTGTAATTTTTATAGGCATCAGGTTAGAATTGACATGCGATTCTCATTGCATATGACTAATGATCAATCTACAATTTATTAAATATCTGCTATGTGCTAGGTGTCATGCTAAGTGCCAAGGATGGACGTGTAGGCAAGAATCTCTGACCTTAAGGAGGTTACCTTCTAATGATGTAAGTGAATTGGAATCTTACCTATTACTTACTGCTGATATCTTGGGAGGCCCCTAAAACCTAAGGCCTTTATACCAGATTTACCCTGGGATCCTGGCGATGGCTGAAAGGGGACTAGTTTTAAATCCTGCTTTGGGTTATGGGAGATGACCATCCTGGCAAAGTTCTCTATTGTCATTAAAATAGAACAAAACAAAAAATACTGGAGAACCAGGATAAAGGGGAAAATCCAGCCAGACTTCTGGGCAAATTTCAAAGCTATTGCTCGGAGACTGGACAGCCTTGTGTTGATTTCAACATCAGTAGCGCTCAACAAAGAACGGTGGTTGGACAGTGAGTGAGTGGGGTGGGGGGTGGGGGGATGGGAATCAGGAAGGGAGGCCTCTTCTCCACCTTTCCTGGCTCCCATGCTCTTACCTGAAGGCTGGGTGTGGGAAGGGATGAGGGGCCAGGTAGCTGGGGTGGTAATAGGCAGCAGCTGTGGCTGGATCGAGGCTGATGGGTGGTAGTGAGGACATTCGGAGCTCTTCTGTTGTGTGATAAGGGCGGAAACTCCGCAGATAGTCCTCGGTGACGGTGCTGGGGGGTACCACATGATGTACAGGGCGCTGGAGGCTGCTAGGGGGAAGATGAGACAAGAGGGGCAGCAGAGGTTAGCACAAAGTTATTTTTCTAGTCTAGGAAATTCATTAACCTATCTGCTCTCCTCCTTTCTAGTTCACTCAGGAGGGCCAGCGCTGCTTCGCTTTCATCGCCGGGAGGGAAGAGTCTCTAATGAGATACTGCTCTTTAGGGAGGAGGCCTGGGGCTGGGAGCTGGACCAGCTGCTGGAAAGGCAGAGTCACAGCTGTCCTGCGGGCCACCCCTCGGGCTATCCCTCCTGTCCTTGGCCTTGGTGACCAGATCAGCCTCCCTGGGTGCCCCAGGAGAGCCACGGGGTAAAGTGACTGACATGTGGCTGTCCTTACCACTTTTGAGCTGAGACCAAAGGACCTCGGATACCCAGGGAATTCTGGCTGCAAACATCTGAATGGGAGGTTCTCTGACAAAATCAATCAGCGAGGGAGCGATTCTTAAAAGGAAGTGAATGAAAAGCAACCACAGATTGTGATCAAACAGGCCCCCCTCCTGGAGTGGAAGCTTGGGACCATCTGCCAGGGCTCTCGCCTTAATCTACTGCAGACATATTCACCCCTGGCAGGGAGTGAAGGGAACAGAGAATGGACAGTGCCCTGGTCCCAAGCCCTTAGCATCTGGGGCTGGTCCAGAGATTTTGCAGAGAAATCGGTCCCAGTGGGATCTGCCCCCATCCCTTCCCCATTTCCTGCAGACTCACTTCAGCGGTGGGAAGCGGGAGTCTTGAACAACAGAACTGGGGGGGATGCTGAAGGGGTAGGGAGAGCTCAGGAGGTGGGAAGGGATGGCTGGCCCTGCTGCCTTCTCCTGCGCCAGGGGCGGCTCCACGATCAGGCGGTCTCTGCTGCTGCCACTTCTAGATCCTGCTTCTTGCTGTGAGAACAGAAACAATAGGACCAAGTCAGAAGAGGGGGAAAGAGGGGCCTGGAACAAAGAATGAAGCCAGATGGGCCTGGCAAGAAGGCCACTGAGCAGCATCCTCTGGTCAGGGGGGCTGTCAGGACTCCTCTCTGGAGAAGCCTTACATCAAAACATCAGGAAACAGAAGAACCCAAATGCATTTCACAGACCCAAAATGGCTTTTCTTTTGAGAATGTCCACTCAGGGCATGAATAGCAAACACCACTGATCCCACTACAGCTCACACACAAACATCCATGGCCACGCCCCCTCCTCCCCAATGGAATGATTTTCCAAAGCAGCCACTTTCATGCTGGGATTGTGATGTTCTCTGTCCTACAAGCATTCTGGAAGGGGAAATACTTCAGAAACAAGACCCAGAGGGTTAAAGCCTCCCTGGGTACCCACAGCTCCTGGAAATGAACTTTTCAACTCGAAGTCAGGAAACATGGCGGATATCCTGCTGCAAAAGCCTTTAAGAGCCCTCCATAATACAAATCTAGCCAGCCTCTAAAATGACACAAGGCATCAGCTGTGACAGCAGCTGCTTGGTTGCCATTACAGATATCCTGGCAGTCCTGATGCCCACACAGAGAGAGACAGGGGGCATCAGGAAGCTGGCACTGCTACTGGGGTCGAACAGGCTGGTCTGCAACCAGCCAGTCCCTGGGGTGGCCCTGGTATCAGCTGCAAAGGCAGCTGCTCTGCCTTGGCTGATCCAGCCCATTTGGTGACTCCAACGTACAGACACACACTGAGGAGGAAGAGGAGGGCTGGACCCCATGGTCCCTACAGCCAGCCCCTCCACTCCTGGCTGCCAGAGGGGCCTCAGCCAGAAACAGCAGATTCTGCAGAGGGTTGGACTGAAACAGGAAAGAGACAAACCAACTTCAAAGGGCTCAGAATGGTGAAGAACAGGTGGGGATTTAAGAACCAAAGAGGAAGGGCCTCCACCATTTCCGGGAGTCCTCGGCAGCAAGGTCACTTCAAGTCACCATCTAGATTAAGTGCAGGGGCTCAGAGGCCCTGAGGAGAGGAGACAGTGTGACTCTGAGAGTCTAGCACTAGGCTGAAGACAAGCTACACAGCATCAGGGACCTAGAGACCTGAGTCTATTCAACCCGAGTATATTAAAAAGGAGAAAACTGATATTGGACTGGGAACCTGGAACCAAGACACCTACTGAAATGCATTTAATGGTCATGACAAATACCTGATGGCAGGGTTTTGAAACACATGTGTGTACATGTATGTGTGTGTGTGGACACACAGGTGTGCATTCTGAATCGATTCTTCAGAACCAGTGTGGCATTCTATTAAGAACAACAGATCTGTTGTCTGAGGCCTTGGGCTGAAATTCCCTCTCTGCTCTTTACCACCTGGTGATCTCCTTTCTCCTTTCCAGGCCTGTTTCTTTCATTTGGGGTTGTACTAAATGACCTCTGAAGGTTCCTTCCTAAGTCCATAATCCTTCTCTGGCTGAGGACCCCCCAGTGAAATAAGGGGTTGGACCTGACGGCCTCCAAGATCTGTAAAATAAGGGGCCTGGGCTACATCAGGTTGTGTCATGAACCCTTTCTACCAGTCTGGTTACTAAATAAGTGGACACTGGTGAAGACAAAGGTGGCATTTTCCCCCCATTTATACTCTTGAACTTCCAGAAATCTTTCCAAGGAAGTCCCCAGATCCCAGATTTAAGAACCCTTGGACTCATTACCTGCCTCATCTGTGATGTGTAGACAAGCCAGAATTTAAATTCCTCTCCTATGACCCCCATGATTTGTTATCCTCATGACCTAGATCTGATATTAACTTGATATCCACAGATGCTTAATGAAGAAGCCCCCATGTTTTAGTGGGAGGAGTATTGGATCTGTCCTCTGGCACTGAGTGACCTTGGGTCTATCTAAGCTAAGCCTCATAAAAACGGAATGCAATACCTGTCTTATAGGGCTGTTGGGAAGAAGGAGCATTAGAGATTAGAGGTATTTATTTCCTCCTACACTAAGGTTTGCCCGATAGGCATGGGACAGTCTCCTACAGGCAGACCAACGTGGATGCAGCTGAATCATATCCCCCAGGAAAAGTACATCTTTTATGAATGGGCCTTCATATGAAAGAGGTTTGTATCTCTAAACCATCCTCATTAGCGTTCCCTAAATGCTTCCTAGCTTGGCAACATCCCTTCTAGAATGTGGGAAGCTCATTTCAGAAACACCCAGACAAGCTTAGGCCCTTCCCTCCATCGCCTCTCCATGTACTGTCCTTGTCTCTGGTTCGCCTTTCAAGTCTTCACTTACACATGAGTCAAGTCAATGAGCACCATTTTGTGCTAGGTGCTACACCTGTTGACTTAAGTAGGAAAGGAACCTTTACTCAGATTTTAGGAAACACACAAGATTCTTCCTTAGTCCCTCTTCACTGGCTGTTCTTCTCTAAGGAGATTCAGAACTCCTCCACCCGGGATCAGGGAAGAAGTTACCTGGTAGTGGGGTTTGAGAGCTGTTCGAAGTCTATTTTAGAAAAAGCTATTTGGCTTTAACCTAAACAGGTGCTCAACCTTACTCCTAACAGCTGCCAGTCACCCTTGGGGAGGGTTCATACGAATACTCTGCTGAACTATGAAATTGAATCCCTTTCTCACCCTGAAGGGAAAGGTACCACTACCATCTCCCCATCCCATTGCCAACACTCACTACAGGTAACCAGAAACACTTGGTACCTGGATGGGCAGGTGCTCAAGCTACTGGGAGTCCCAGTTGATTCTAATATGGGCCCAAGACCTAGAGGTAGCTGGATTCCACCTTCTTTCCCTCTCACTCTGGGGCCCCCACTCTTAACTCTTGTAGAGACAACAGTATAGTGGGAAAAGCTTGGGACTTGGAGGTCATGAGAACCAGGTTCCAGTGGCTCTGAAATTTCACACCTGTGATACAGGGTAACCTGTTTCACTTCAGCGCCTTCGTTTCTTCATCGGCCAAATCAGGATGATAATCTTGGCCCTGTGTCTCAAGGATGCTGGATCAAATGATGTAATGTTTGCAAAGCACTTCAGGCACATGAGTAGTTGCTTTTAATACTACTATGACTAACAGTAATAATATTAGGAGAGAGAAGAAATCATGAGGGGATTCTGGGCACTGGGGGCAAAGCGAGGAGCAGCTTGGTGGGGAGTTTGTTGGTGATCGGTGGCTGGGGCTCCTGCTGCCCAGTCAGACTCGAGGCAGATACCTGGACCACAGAGAGTCTTCTCTGGAGACCGAGGGCCACTTGTGAGGAGCAGTAGGCTGGCTTCAGGGCAGGGCTGGTCTTTTGCAGTCTCCCAGTCGGGGAGAGGAAAGGAAAGACAGGTTTGTGAAAGTCTAGATAGACTGAACAGAAGAAGAGTTTTGAGATCTGAGACAAATGGAAGCTCTGATCTCATCCTGGCAAACAGTCTATGGGAAGCTAAGGGTAGGGCCAAGGAGGGAGGAGAAAATAATGTGCCTGTTTTGTTTCCCATGATGGAATGAAGGGATCCCTTCCAACTTGTGGCAGCTAGGTGGCGCAGTGGATAGAACACTGGACTAGGGAGTGAGAAAGACTTGGGTTTTAATCCTGCCTGGTGCTTACAAGGTGACACTGGCAAATCCATTTAACCAGTCAGCCTCGGTTTCTTCATCTGTGATAAGGGAATAACAAAGGCAGCTCCCACAGAGTGCAATTTGGGAGTCTTTGTTTTAAAAAAAAATCGCAAACCTTTCAATACTATGTTAGCTATTGTTACTTTGGAAATTAATTTTGTATCTATGCACGTATCTTATTGCCCCAGCTAGTCTATGAAGTCCACGAGGGCAGGGACTATGGCTTATACTTCCTTTGTATTCTACCCCAGGCAGCACGTAAGATAGCATGTATTAGGGATCTAAAGTGTGGACTAGGTGGTCACCGAGGGACTTTCCTTTCAGCTCCAATATGGAATCCACGAGGCAGGCAGCTTTGGGACAAGGGTGGTATTGGCATAGGGCAACATTAACACAAGTTTTTTGTTTTTTTTTTTTAAATAAGAGCCTCTTGGAAAACTCTTGAGTGCACAAAACATGTCCTAGTTAATTTACCCACTTCCTTCAGCTATGACAGTGCTAAATGTTTACTGGACCCAGGTCTGAAATAGATATTAAAAGTCCCAAGGAATTTGGCATCTGTCTGGGGTGGGGGCCAAGGAAGAGGAGGGTATACCCTCAGCTCCTCTAAGTCTGGGTGATGAACAGCTAGCTAGCTAGGGGAGAGATGGACACTGGCTGCTGCCCTGGACTCCACAGCAGATGACTGGCATGCTCTCAAAGGGAACAGAGGGACCCTTTTTGATGCCTCAATCTTAAATTTCCAGAGGTGGGTGGGAGAGAAGGAAAGAAAGGGGGGGAGAGATAGAGGGAGAGAAAGAGGGTGTGTGAGAGCAAGGGAGTGGAGGGAGGGAGGGAGAAGGCGAGAGGGGGAGAGAGAGCGAGAGAGGGCTCACACATGCTTGGGTAATGGAGGGAGGAGGGGGGCTGGCTGGTAGAGGGAACGAGCGCATCATTACTGCACAGGCCGCCCTTCTTCAGGCAGACCATCCATCTTCATATCACCAGACAGTGACATCTTGGAACACGTAGCAGATAAGATTTAAGCAGCTCAGTGCCAGGCGGTGCTGTGCCACTGGGAGAATCGCCTTCATCAGTCAAGTGTATTTACTAAACACGGCCACAACAAACATTCAGCGAGCGGCTGATAGCTCCTCAAGACTTCATAATCTCTCCAGAAGATACATCGGCTATAATTAATTGAAAGAGATGGGACCCAGTGATTGGAATTTTTAATGAGGAACATCTGTTCACTCTCTGTGTACAGCACTGGGCCACCCCTACAACGCCCCAGATCCCCTTGCTCTCATACCCTGTGCGTGCCCTCTGACCTCCTCCATAAGGTTTGTTCACGGGATAATGATCTCAATGCCCAGAAAAGGTCAAGAAAGACCAAATGGGATAGTAGCAAAGAATATGATGTGGGCTGGAAAAAACAGGAGATGCCCTTGACTTTCCCTTCCAGAAGGCTAGGTCATCCCTGAAAGGAGGGCAACCACTGACCTGTAGAATATTTTAGGGCTAGAATGGATGAAAGAGCTCATGTAGTGCCAACTATTTCATTTGACTTCACATGTATAATGGGTCTGCCATTTCTTACCTTCTCCAATGGGTGGGAGAGAGGGTGAAGGGAAAAAAAGAATTTGGATCTGAAAATAAAAATTTAGAAATCAAAGAGGCCCAACATTGTAAAATGGGAAGATCTGGATTTGGACTCCAAAGGGCTGGGTTCCAATCCTGGATCAGGTATGTAATTATTGGCTGTTGTCACCCTGGACATATCATTTAGGTCTCCACAAGATGATGGTCCTTTTGTCTGCAAAATGATCTATGAAGGTTCTTTCTAGCTCAAACTCTTAGGGTCTTCAGCCTAGGGGGCTGATAATGAAGTATACTCCCCACCTCCTAACAGGGAAGTGATGGACGGAAGTGAGACAGAGGTTTCTCAGACATGGCCAATACAGAATTTCTTTTTGCTCCACTGTATATTTGTTACAAGAATTTTGTTTTCTTTTCTTCCTTCTTTTCCAGAGGCTGGGTGGCAAGAAGGAAAAGAAAATCTATTTCATTTAAGTGGGGAAAAATAAATTAAAAATAATCAATCCCGGGGTCTCCACCTCAGAGAGGGCATGAGATTTGCCCACAGAGATAATGCAGTAACAACAGTCTGGATGTGAACCCAGGGCTCCTATTCCAAATCCGAACCCCTTCTCATTTTACAGGGGGAAGAAATTAAGTGGAGCTGGGGGGTAGCGGGGAAAGGATGCCAACTCTGACAAAGGTCAAGAGGAGGTGAAGGCCAAACCAGAAGGACCAGTGTTCCTATCAGCCTCAAGTCCAGTAGCTTGCCCCTAAGCTTGGCCCAAAGAAAAGAGAGGTGCAGGGGCGGCTTGAGGTAACCCTGCTAGGCTGACATTCTTCTTATCAGAGAGGACATGGAACTGAGAAGGGGAGAAGGGGTTTCTGTTCAGAATACCCTGGTGGTTGGGCTGTTTTCCAACAGGCCTGGAATGGAGGAGTGGGAGGACAGAGATGGGGGGGGGCAGGGTGTGATAGGTTCATTTATTACCTGCTTGCCTTTACATTTCTAGGTGGCTCTGTTTTCAGAGGATGCAGATGCCTGAGGAGCCTGAAGCACAATGGCAAGGATAAAGCCTTTTGAGAAATGCCATAAACCAGACAGGTTACTCAGGTATCCTATCCAAGGCAAACAAGGAAGAAGGCCCTGTGGAGATCCTGGCCTCGGTACTGGGCCCTCCTGCCTGCCCCCAGTACTCGTTTAAAAAAAGCCCCAAAACATCCCATTTGTCTCTTGAGCTGCAGGCTGGGAGCAAGGCTTCCTTTCCTTCTGGGCTGCGGTCTGAAGGGAGAAGAGGGGAAGAGCTCAGAATCCACAGCTTGCTGCAGCAGGTAACCCCAGATCTGCTACTTGGCTCCAGGACTGCAGCTGGGGGCGAGATAAGGGCAAGCCAGAGCCTTCCCAGTTATCTCTGATTAAAGATGCCAGACCCCTTGAAGGAGGGGGGCTCTCCTCCAGCTCCAGGGGCCATGTGTTCTAAACTCTCTGGCTGAACCAATAGGAGGAATCCCATTATCCCCTCTGTCGGCTCTGATTTGCAACAAATAATGGTTTGATTAATTAATAAGCAGGCCAAGCTGGATAGAACAGACCCAGGGATGACCTTGGTACCTCCACTCACAGGGATGGGGGATGGTGGAGGGCTTTGCTGGGGAAGAGAGAGAGAGAGGAAAAGGATTCTCCGGAGCCCACAGAGCGTGCGCATAAATCTGAAAAAAAAAGCATCCCGTGGTTGGCTAGTTTTCAGAGCTGTGGCCCTGAAGGATGTGGGGGGCAGATGGCACCATCCAGGTCTCTCTTTCCCATAGAAGACGCTAAAGCGGGCAGGGGTAGAAGATGGGGTGGGGGTTGGGGAAGCAAACATCAACAGCACCCCACACACACACACACACACACACACACACACAGACCTGCCATGAAAGGATAATTCTGTCCTCTCATCTCCCATCTGGAGACCAGCCAACTTCATAGAGGGCCAACAGGGAACTGGGTCAACAAAGCTTAGCGGGATGGAAAGGGCCTGCACAGGGGGGAAATGTGGGGGGAGGTGACAGCCCTGTGACCTCCACCAGAGACCAGCGGCACCACATACCCAAGGATCAGGGCCGGTCGCCCAGGAAGTTACGGCAGCATCCCCCCCCCCACCCCAGCAGACAGGCGGGCTTCAAAAGGCTCAGTGTTTTAGCTGGGGGAAACGCTGCTTGGGCCCTCTCTCAAAAAGCGGCATCTGTGGGGGCTGCTATTTATTTATTTATTTTTGAGCAGCGGCTGGAAGTGCAGCTGCAAACGATGAAAGAAGGGGAGGGGGAGGGGCGCCCTGTTCGAGGGAGAGAAAATCAGTCATTCCCTGGTGATTAGTGAATAATTTCCCCCAGTCAGAACGCAGGACATGCCCTATTAGGTTTAAAATAGACTAGTCTTCATTTAATCTGTCCCTTCACAGCCTCCCTATTACCTTGGAAATATCGGTAACCCCCACGAAGGGGGCCTGGTGATGGATCGACTCCACCAATTCCCCACTTATTTCAGCATCCAACGCCTGGGCCCCTTTAATGACTCATTCCCGGTAACTTTATGAAGTTATTCTTCTTTGCTTTGTGCCTGTCTCTTCCTTAACTATCTCTCCCCTTCCCCATTTCCCCCCTCCCCCGGCTTTCCTCCCCCCTCCCCCCAAAAGGATTAAATTCTCAATTGCGTCTTTGTGCCCGACTTGATGGGCCATACATCATCTATTAATCCAGTTCCCGAATCCTTATAGCTTTCCCTGGTGGCCTCAGTGTTTCATTAACCGCTGTGGTGGTAAATTGCTGGAAGCAGATATATCACGGCCCTTTCTCTGGGGTTACTAAATATTTCTGAGGCAGTAAGGACTCTCTGAGGAGAGCGATGGCGTGCAGTGCGTATGAGTCACCCAGCAAGGCACTTCAGGCTCCATGAGGGGAATATTTATGAGCGCTCCTGCACCCGTGTGACTGGAGACAGCGGGCCCGGGCATCTGCTGAATTGGGGAGCAGGGAGGGAAAGAAGGGAGACAGATGTCCTCCATCCTCTGTGTCTGCAAAGGGTCTCCCACGTTCAAGCGAGAACTGAGCCGGGACAAGGGGTGCTCGACTCCCCGCAGTGCTGAGGCAAGAGCCAGGACCAAGTCCCAGAAGGAGGGCAGGGAAGTTGCAGCCCTCCATCTTGTCTGCATATGGTAAAAAGACAAGACCCAAGGGACTGCATATAGAAACTGATGGAGAAAAAGGGAAAAAAAAAATCAAAACCAAACAACTACAAGGAAGCTGCAACCTCCCCCATGCCACTCTCTCAGCTGCCATCCACCAGGGCCCAGCAGCAAAGAAGGAAACAGGCATTTATTAAGCACCTACTATATGCCAGGCACTGTGGAGCAAATATCTCATTTGATAATGCTAACAAGCTAACATTTGTAGGGTACTTATTATCTGCCAGGCACTGTGCTAAGTGCTTTACAATTATGATCTCATTTGATCATCATAACAACTGGGGTGGGGTGGAGGGGAGGTAAGAGCTATCATCATTATCTTCATTTTACAGTGGAAGAAACTGAGGCAGACACAAGTTTAAGTGACTTGCCCAAGATCACAAAACTAATGAACAGACAGCAGTCTGGATTTGCAAGCTCTAGCTCTAAATGATAACTAGTCATGTGACTAAAAGTGACTCATAGAGAATCGCAAGTTTAGCACTAGAAGGGATTTCTGGAAATCTAGACCAACCCACTCTGCAGAATGGGAAACCGAGGGCTAGGAGGAGAAAGACTTGGCCCAAAGCTGCCCAGTTAAGCTAAAACTCAACTCTTTTCCCTTTCCCCTACATCCTCTCTAAGACAGTCCTCACTCAAACCTCTGAGCTTGGTGGTCTTTTCTTACCTGAAAAACAAACAATGGATAACAACACCCATACCATATAAGGTTTTTGTGAGGACCAAGTAAGAATATGTGTTAAAGTCAGCGGTCAATTAAAAAGCACTAGAATCTACTATGGGGACCCTCCTCCCCAATCCTTTTAAAATGTCAGGTAAGGGACAGACATGACACTAAGGAGGCATCTGTAAGAGATTTAAAACTTCAGGCAGGTGCCAAGTCTCCTGAAATTAGGTGGACTCTCCCACCACATTCCCCCATCCTCAGGCTTTCCATTTCTGCACTGGGACTTCTCAAAGACTGTTTGCCTCCAAATGCCATTCGTGAAAGACAAAAATGACGTGGTGAACATTGGCTCCTTGGGAGCTGAGGGTCAGGAGATGGGAAACATTGGCTCCTTGGGAGCTGGGGGTCAGGAGATGGTGAACATTGGCTCTGTGGGAGCTGGGGGGGTCAGGAGGTGTAAAACATTGGCTCTGTGGGAGCTGGGGCTCAGGAGATGGTGAACATTGGCTCCTTGGGAGCTGGGGGTCAGGAGATGGTGAACATTGGCTCTGTGGGAGCTGGGGGGGTCAGGAGATGCAAAACATTGGCTCTGTGGGAGCTGGGGCTCAGGAGATGGTGAACATTGGCTCCTTGGGAGCTGGGGGTCAGGAGATGGAGAATATTGGCTCCTTGGGAGCTGGGGGGCAGGAGATAGTAAACATTGGCTCCTTGGGAGCTGGGGGTCAGGAGATGGTAAACATTGGCTCCTTGGGAGCTGGGTCAAAGGGGTAATGGGCCCAGGCAGAATGAAAAAGCAAATGAGTAACTCCCAGGTAGCTGGAGAATTTAGGATTTCTGGGCCTTCCTCCAGACTCAAGGAGGGCCTATTCCACTCCCAAAAAGCATCCCTTTCTTGAGATTGAAAAGTCACCACTACCAGGTATTTGGGATGAAGCCCATCCCAGCCAGCAAATGCTTTAAGCAGGGACAGGCCCAATGTCCCCACATTGCTACTGCTCCCAATTGGGCAGGGGAGATGATGTCTTTGGAGAGATCTAGGTGGGAATTTTGCGTATTACTTGAAGCATCGGATTTTCTTCCCTCCTCAAACCCCTCCCCATTTTTCTTTGCGGTTTAATTAGTATTTCCAAGTGGTGTAATCCCTCCGGGAACAGTCATAAAAATCCAGGAGAGAATCGCTGCTAACAATGGTTCTTAATTAGGAAGTGCTTCACTCCAGACTGCAGCATGCGTGTGTGTACACAGGGGTGGAAGGATATGTTTGGCAGGGGGAAGCCTGAGGGGGGCGGGAAGGTGGGAGCAGGGACCCAAAGAGGCAGGCAGCTGCACAGAAACAGCAGGGCTTGTGGGAATGGTTGGATGAAGCTTGCCCTGGATGGGGTGTGTTGGAGAGGACACCTCAGCGGGGCCTTTTATCATAGCTGTCATTTGCAGGCCAATTCCCAATTTGCTGTTGTCTCTACTCTCTTCAGTTTCTCACACCTGGAGGTTTTATTTGTGGGTTTTTTGCACAGCTGGGAGCCAACAGGACCGGAACATGATGAGTGACTCCAGGAGGTTCCTTTTTAGACCAAGAGGGAATCTAAAGGCCTTCTAGTTCAACAAAACTAATTCATTTGACAAATGGGGAGACTGAGGCTCAGAGTGGGGAAGGGACTTACCCAAAGTCACACAGTAAATTTGTGGCAAGGCTGGGAGTCAGTCTGTGTGCCTCGATTTTTATCATCTGTAAAACGGGAATAATGATTTCTCGCATTCCCTACCTCATGGGTTTGTTGTGAGAGAAAGCACTTTGTGAATCTCAGTAATTGGAACCAGTATTACAGGAGTCTGTCAGCTCCTCTTTCTCTTAGGAAGGTCTTTAAACATTGGATAGCTTCCCCTTTGTGGAAAATGAATTTGGTTTGACCTGGAGGAAAGGTAGGCAGCCATCTTCCCAAGTATCCTGGTTTCTGATCCTAGATCCAGGCATATTTCCAAGTATCTAGTGTACAACCAGGATAGTGGTTTAAATCCTTTGTCAAACCCAGTCCTGAATGCATACATGCATACATACTCGAGTGCGAGCGCGCGTGCACACACACACACACACACACACACACACACACACACACATACACGCCCCACCCAAGTCCTAGCACCTAGCAAGAGATTAGGAACACATCCACTTTACCTGTCGGCTCTCACTTCTCCAGACACCATTGACCGTTTTTGTTGGTGCGATGGTGACCACTGGCGGTGTGCTGGGGACGCTGTGGCCCCCTGGAGGAACAATGATGGGCCCCATGGGTACTCGCTTAGGCGTGCTAGCAGGAGAGCTGTGGTTGGTTGCCGGAGAAGAGACTGGGGAAGATTCACTGCTTATTGAAGACCCTGTAAGAGAACAAAGAATCTGAAGCAAGGGGGAGGGAAAAAAGGACAAAAAGGTGGCACTGAATCTAGGATGGGTGTGTCAAGACCCGAAGGGTATATACAGCACGCCTAAAGTGCATCTCATCAACCAGACTGATTAAAGATTCCAGAGCCTCTGATGGAGGTCCTTCCAGCCTGAGATGAGTAGGAGAGAGGGAGGTGTATGGGGCCAAAGCTGGACAGCCAGGGACCAAGATCAGGCTCTACTACTTTGGCTGCATAACCCTGGGCCGAGTGACTTCACTTTCCTTATCTGTGAAATGAGAGGGGAGGAGTAGATCATCCTCTTCCAGCACTGAAGTTCTTCAGCTTAACCTCCTGAAATGGCCCCTCCTTCCTTTCAACTCTTCTGAGGACTGCCTCCATAGTTCCTGAAATGCCTTTTGGCTCTAAATATGTGCTCCCGTGGGGCACTTCCCTACAGGCAGCTGGAGCACAGGGCCTGGACTCAGGATGTCAGAAGTTTCGATCTGGCCTTAGACTCTTGCTAGTCGGATGACCCAGGGCAGGTCATTTCACCTCTGGCAGCCTCGGTTTCCTCATCTGTAAACTGAGGCTAATAAGGGCACCTGCTTCCCAGGGTTGTTGGGAAGATCAAATGAAACACCATTTGTAAAGAGTTCTTGAGCTTTAAACTTTCTATACCATGCTAGCTACTCTGACTGTTACTGTTATTCCTTTTACAAGAGCAGAATTCGGGGCTTCTCCTGGTTTATTTAGGCATTTGTTTGTAGTGGTTCACGGCAAAGTAAAGGAAAAAAACCAGAGACGTTGTAAGAAGACCTCTGGACTAGTGAGGCAGATCTGGTTTGCAGTCCCAGCCCTATTAACCACTCACTCTGTGTCCTCAATAGGGCAAGTCACCTGACTGCTCTGGGCCTCAGTTTCTTCACCTGTAAAACAAGAGGATGGGATCTGAAGGCCCTTCTAGGACTCCATCTCTAATTCTGGGTCAGTGCCCTTCCAATGATCTAGTCTATGAAGCACCATGCTCCTGAAGGAGGAAAAGGGGGCACCCAGACACTTATTTAGCCTCTGCCAGGCAAATCAACGGGCAGCTAGGTGGCGCCATAGTGCGCAGAGCGCCAGGCCTGGAGTCAGGAGGACACATCTTCCTGAGCTCAAATCTAGCCTCAGACACCTCCTAGCTGTGTGACCCTGGCCAAGTCACTTAACCCTGTCGGCCTCGGTTTCCTCATCTACATAATGAGCTGGAGAAGGAAATGGCAGCCCACTATGGTGTCTCTGCCAAGAAAACCCCAAATGGGGTCACCAAGAGTTGGACGTGACTGAATGCCAGAGCAACAAAATCAAATCAATATGCTAGTTTCCCTGGCACATCTCCAGTTGAACGGTCTCCAAGAAGCTTTACTCCCCTTTCCCCAATGACCTGACAAATGTCCATGGCTTTTGCCCCTCTCTCTAATGCACTTAAATATATTAATCTCTGAGTCTTATCACCTGACCAGACTATGAAGGTAGTGAACCTGTCTTACCTAAACTTTGCAGCTACCCAGAATTGGAGTCACAGGTCATGAGTTCTAATTCTGACGGTGACATTTTGAGCTTCACCTCAATAAGCCTCAGTTTCCTCACCTATCAAATAATACAGTTAGACCAGATCGCTAGGGGTCTCCTTTAGTTCCAAATCCTCATGCCTATCAGAATGGTCTACATGCAGGTTTTTAACGAATGTTTGCAGAGCTCAGTCTTTGGCTATGGTTCCCCTTTCCCACTGAGAAGTAGAGTTGAGTGTACAAGTCAAAATTAGGTCAATGGCTCAGGAGATACCAAGCTTCCTATAGAAGCCAGTTCCTGTGACAGGGTAGGGAGGGCTGGGGCAAAACTGCAGTGACGTATCTGGAGCAGGAGGACCCACAGTAGAATCCTGGCTCTGTAAAAGAAATGACCCAAGATCCCACCCAGCTCAAAAGTCAGTGATGGATCCCAGGGTTTCCTCCATCTAAACAAGCCTACGCCAACGATCTCCTGTGCTGCGTGTTGCATGTTGCTGTCTTAGGTGCTGTGGGACTCCAAAGATGAGTAAGACGTGATCCTTGATGCCATGGGAAATAAACAGAAAGCTAAGCAATATAGGAAACTGTCAAGATAATCCATAACCCTTTGGGCTAATGAGTTGACTACCTACAATGTACAAGTCTAGTACTAGTCTAGGCACCAAACAAAAGCACTGTTTGAGAGAGCACTGTGAACAAGTATGGCTTGGTAAGACTCCATTGGAGAAGGCAAGGGTTGAACAGGGCCCTAAAAATGGGGAGAGCAAAGATAGGCAGGGAAGAAAGGACAAATGATGAAAATGGCCTTTTGATCTGTTTTGTGCAGGATTGAGAACAAGTAGGGGGCCAAGAAAGGAAACTTATTCTAGCCATGCAGGTGAAGAAAAGGGAAGACACCACAGGTTTTCAAAAGAACTCACAAGCCTTGATGACTGATTAGTTGTGTCTGTTTGGGGGAGGGGGACGGAGAGAAGCTGAAGATAACGTGGAGATTCTGAGACTTGAGTTGACTCGGTGGTACCGAAGAGAGACTGGGAAGTCAGGAGGGAGAAGGGAAGAGGAGGAGTTTCATTTTACATACTGTTGAGTTTGAAGTGACGGGGCATTTGAGGGCAGCAGGCAGTTGGTTATACTGAGCTAGAATTCAGGGGAGAGAAGGGGACAGAGTTGGAGATTAAAGGGCCCATGGGCCACGGCACTGGGGCCTGCTACAGCTACAGGGTTTCAAAGCCTCCAAAAACTATTAGCAGTTTATTTATTATTCACTATGTCCCTGGTTAGCTCAGGTAGCTTGGTCACACAGGAAGCTGGTGATGGAAAATCCTTTGTGGGAGGCACTGGGAGGTGGAAGCAGCATCTTTATCTGTGGCTTCTGGCACCACCCCCAACTGAACACTTCCCCTTGTCCTCAGGGAAGTGTTGGAAAGATGAAGACCATCCAGTCTCCAAAGCTGCACCCCCTCCATTGCAAATCCCGCCCACATTACTGTTTTCTCTTTCTGAACACTCCTGCATCTAAGAAAGTGTTCTGCACACAGGAGGTGCTTAATAAAAGTTTGGGAGGGAGGTGAATGATAGTTTTGGGCAGCTGCCTCCAATCTAGAGGTAAATGTGTCTGGTGGGGTTGAATGCCTCTTTCACGATTGAGATAGGGGCTAAAGGAATATTAAGAATTAATTATTCAAAGCCTAAACATTTACACCACTCTCTTCTCCCACCCCCAAGAATCCAGGAGAGACAACATTCAGCATGGGTACAGCAGTTAGTCAGTGATGGACAATCATCTTGTAAAGGGCATTATGGGAGAATCTTTCCAATGGAAACAGTCACAGAATTTCAGACTTCTTGAGGCCCTCAAACTCCAGGCTTCAGCCCATACTTCAGTAGGAAACCCTTGCTCAAGGTAGGTCACTCTCATAGGGAGTCCTCAGGATCATAAGATTTTGGAGCTGGAAGAGGGGCACCCCTCCACCAGCCATGTAGAAGGTACCTAGTCCAATGAATACCTCAGCAGGAATTTCTCCTGCAACATCCCAGTCAAGAGGATCATTCACCTGCCCCAATACTTCCAGTAACAGTGACTTTATTGCCAACATTTTAATCAAGATGGGTTCCAACCAAGCTCTGTTTCCAGGATTCCTGGGTTCAGGAAGAAGGAAGCTGGGGAGAGATGGTGATTCAACAGGAAAGGAATGACTGGATTCAGGACCAAGGCCAAGACTAAGAGACATCATTCTGCCAGGCAGACTGGAAGGCTACCTGGAGTGAACAGAGCTAGATTTTTATGGGGAAACTGAGGCAAGGGGGTTGAAGAATCATGAGTGAAGCACAGAAGGGATAACAAATGTCATGCCCCAAGAGATGAGTGGTCAGTCAGGTTTCAAAAGAGGACGTGTAACTTACCAACAACCACATGAAAGAAAGCTACAATTCATTAGGAAGAAAAGTGCAAATTAAAACAACTTTAGAGGTTTTACCCCCATACCCATCAGCAAAGATGCTACATGCTGGAGGAACCTTCAGAAGATACTTGGTAAAGGTGTGAATCGGTCAGATTGTTTTAGAAAACAATTTGGAATTCTATCCAGAGCCACTAAATTGCATGTAACCTTTGAACCAGAAATACCACTTCAAGGTACATGTGGCGAGAAGGTCTAAGACAGAGGGAACAACTTATTTTTTAAAAAGGAAGGCAGCGGGGCAGCTAGGTGGTGCAGTGAGCAGAGCACCGGCCCTGGAGTCAGGAGGACCTGAGTGACACACTTACTAGTTGTGTGACCTTGGACAAGTCACTTAACCCCAATAGCCCTGCCTTCCCCCCCCAAACAAACAAATAAACAAAC
The DNA here is from genome assembly GCF_011100635.1 of Trichosurus vulpecula. Classification (NCBI taxonomy): domain Eukaryota; kingdom Metazoa; phylum Chordata; class Mammalia; order Diprotodontia; family Phalangeridae; genus Trichosurus; species Trichosurus vulpecula. The sequence goes on along the minus strand of NC_050575.1, from coordinate 384,146,513 downwards.
AAGTAAGTGAATGAATGAATGAATAAATAAATAAAAAGGGAGGCAGCTGAGTAGCACTGGTGGATAGTTTTGGACCTCTAGTCAAGATGTGAATTCAAATCCAGCCTCATATCTTTACTAGCTGGGTGACCTTGGCCAACTCACTTAATTTCCCTCAGCCTCAGTGTACGTAGAGCATGCCTTCCTAGGGCCCTTTTAGCTCTAACTCTCTACCTTTATGGTGCTTTCATAGAGGCTGCTAAGTGGTCCGGTAGATAGCATGCCAAACCTGAAGTGAGAAAGATTAGAGTTCGAATCTAGCCTCTGATGCTTGCTAGTTGTGTGACCCTGGGCAAGTCACTTAACTTCAGCCTCACTTTCCTCACCTATAAAATGGGAATAATAATCTCATCTACCTCCCAAGGTTGTTGGGAGGTCAAAATGAGAAATACTTGCAAAACACTTTACAAACCTTAAAGCGCCATATAAACGCTAGCCAATATGAACAACGATAAATACTTTCCAGCATCCCTTTTTGTAGGGCAAAGAACTAGAAAGGAAAGTGGGTGCCTGTCAACTGGGAAACTGAACAAATTACGCTCTAGGAACTGTAATGGAGAGTCACTAGGTTATCAGGAAATGACGAATGTAGATAAACAGATAAATGGAAATGAGCATCGTACAGTCTGACCTCTGTGACATGTGTGTATGTTTATAGACATCTGTGTATTACGTATACATACCCACGCTTAATTGCAGCCTTCTTTGGTGGAGGGGAAGGAAAGGGGAACAAAAAGTTAAAAATGTACAGCAGAGAACAAAAAAAAAAAGCCAACAAGGAAGCAAAGAAAAGCTGGGCAGCTCTGAAAATGTTGTGTAGTATTTATTATATAGGTTTCCTTGAAATGGACATTTATTGATTTATATTGAATACTCTCATGTTCTGCTGTGTACATGGCAATTTTTTTTCTCATTTTGTATTTAAATTTAAAATAAATGAAAAGATTTACCAAGAAGTGATGAATAGGAAGAAATTTTGGGAAAGATCTTACGAACAGATGCAGAATGAAACAAACAGAACCCTGAGAATAATATATGCAATGACCACACTAGCATGAAGGAAAACAACAGGGAAAGCCTTCAAAGCTGGGACCTAGCATGACTTCAGTAGACCTATGGACCCTGTCTCCTTCAAGAAAGCTACATTATTGTCAGGCATGGCCAATGGTTGCTTGGCATTGATTGGATGTATTTGTTCAAAGGGAGGAAGGGACTAAGTCTAAGAGATTTGAGGGAGAAAGGCAGCAGCAATATGGCTATGAAGGAAAGGAAACAAAAGCAGGTCACTGGCCTAACAAGAGTAACTTGAGGGAAGAAAACCATGTGTGAAGGAGAGGGGTAGCTCTAAGTGAGGGAGAGGGGAGAAGGTGGCTACTGTTGCATGCTGTGGCTTCCATGTCCTCCCACCCTTTTGGCTACAATAACATCGTATGATCTTAGCTGCTAATAATTCTTTCCTGGAGCAGCCTCTCCAAAGAATTACTTTGTATCTCCTCTGTGTTATTTATGTCTGTGTACACAGCTTCCCTCAATAGACTATAAGCTCCTTCTGGGCACGGGAGGTTTCATTTTCTTGTCTCTATCTTCTGAGCCCAAGGTGGAAGGAGCTCAATTAAATACTCGAATTGAATAGAAAGCCAAAAGATTCATGTGGCAATCCCTGCCCCACCTCCCTCTAACTTCTCTAGTGTTACAAGGTGGGGTCTCACCTCATTCTCTTTGAATTTGGCTTAATAATCTTGCCCTCCAAGGCCCTGAGGCCTGGAAACAGGATGTGGGAGCAACTGCCAAAGCAACATGTCCCAGTCCCATGGGGGAATTCTGGTGTTTAAAGGCCCTAGGCTTAGGCCCCAGCAAGGCTGAGCTCCTCACACCTCATCTATTTAGCCCATGAACCACAATAATTATGTAAGAAGGCTGTATGGCGCCAATTTACTCTCCCCCCCCAAATAAAAGTTGACTGTCTCAGCCAAGCACCCATTACTCTCCCTTAAATCCACAGTTAATTTCCTCTGATGGCTTAGCTAAATGCAAAACCAAACAGGGGTGGGCCTCAGGGAAGTAACAGTCAGCCAAAGAGACTGATCTGTCAGGTAGTTTGAACCCAGAGGCCCTTCCACGTGCAGAAAGCCACACACGGTGCCGTGGGGACAGAGGAAAAAATTAGGACATACTGACCTCCACCGTAAGGAAAGACAATGTAATTGGAGAAAGACAAGACACACATAAGGACAAAATGTCTTAAAGCAAGAAACAAAAGGCTACTGAGAACAGACAACATAGAGAACATACAGAACTCCCGTTACTGGGCAAATCCCCAAAGGCTGGTCAACTTCTGCCCCTAAGACCACAGGCCTCTAATGCTTGAGCTCCTAAGATAGTGGCAGGACCTGGTAACCTTGGGCTTCTATCTCGTGGGATCTGTTGTGGGTTTTACCAATAATGTCCATGCTAAGGACTCGTATGGGGAAGATGCTGAGAGTCCCAAAATGGCAGAAAGGACATGCCATTTTACTAGCTGGGTGAATGTGGGCATCAGTTTATCTGTAAAAATGGATGAGTTCTCCCCACCCCCCCCAAGGTCATCTCTAAGGTGTCTTGTAGTGCTAAAGGCCTGTATACAACATCTCCTCCATAGAACAGAAGCCTGCCTGAGGGCAAAGACTGTTTCATGTTTGGTTTGGGTTACCTGGAGCTCCTCTGCATCAGAACTCAAGGTTCTAGTCTCAGCTTGGTCATTCACATAATGATCGGCCTTCTTGGAAACCCGATTTCCCTTCTCTGGGCCTCGATCTGGGATTTTGAGACACTGCACCAGAAACCGTCCAAGGAACTGTCTAAACATTTTATGATTCCCCAGGACAGATTAACCAGACGAACTGAAGGGGTCAACACCTAATGCTCAATGTGAAAAGGCCAAAATGACAATGACAATTTGACGATGGCAACAGCAGCAGTTGTATCAGTGGGGAGGGGATCAAGGTTTCACACAGCCCCTCCCCTCTGTTCTTTACATCTTTGTTGCTTACAGTAGACACTTGCCTTCTCAGATTTTTTTGGAGGGGAGTAGAGGGGGAGAACAGCCCCTGATCCATGCATGGGAAGGGCGGTCTACAGGTTAACTGGGTTTTGCATTGTGCTTCTTTAAAGGGTAGAGCCCACAACCAGAAGCCACCCTCTAACCTACTGGCTCTGATGAAGGTTGGACTTGTTGGTCTGTTCTTACCTCATCCTCTCAGTTCATTTATCACCTCAAATGGCTACAAAAATGGGAAGTAAAAAGGGAGGTAAAAACAAATTATGGCAGTAAAAAAATGAATAAATATTTAAATGTCTGATAAAAATGGGGGTAGGGGAGGAGAAGGCCTTGTCTGGGCTTTTGCAACTACCCTCTTAAATGCCCACAGGTTGTGAAGGTGAACAGAATTCCTAGAAGGGGAGAATCAGAACACGCTTTGCAGAAGAAAGTAAATTTTGAATAGGGCTGAAAAGCAGAGAGGGACGTGGTCTGGTAGAGATATCAGAGATCTTGGGTTTGAATCCTAACTTCCAATCTGAATAATGTTACAAAAGTCCCTTTACTTCTCTGGGCCTCAGTATCCTCATCTATAAAATGGGAGGGGCAGATTGTAGAGCTAGGAAGGGATTTTTGAGATAACCCTGCTCAATCCTCTTAGGATATCAAGGATCCTCTGTGTTCTAACACCTATGACACAGGAAGGTGCTGATCCCAGGAATCTGACTCTTCTGACTTCTCCACCATGCTCCATTGTGGGGTACCTTCCCTGGCTACCCCCACCCCACTTTTTTTAAACTTCCTTTTGCATGATGTCTCCCTCATATAATCTCCTTAAGGAGAGGGACTGTCTTATTTGCATTTGTCTCCTTAGCACAGTGCCTGGCACAAGGTAGGAACTAAATAAATATTTATTGACTGACAGTCTATGTTCTAGGTTCTGAGGGCCCTTCTAGAGAACGGTCCATGACTCCCAGGGCCTTGTTCTCTGGAGTAAGGGAGAGAGAAAGGAAAAACACAGCCCAGCAGAGAGTTAAGAAAGAAATCCCAATCAGATTTAAGGAAAGGACGAAGTTTAGCTGCCTTGCTTCAGGCACAAAAACGGCTATTTATGCTCAAGTGCCTTTAAATCTACTCCCAGTTCAGGCTAGGGCTGAGTGCGAGAGAGTGTGTGTGTGTATGTGTGTCTGGATATTCACACTTTCTCTGCCCTCAGGGGCTTCCAAACTCCCAGATGCCAGGATCTGGCCAAGAATAGTAGAGGGGGATGGGGGGGGGGGATGAGTCACACTATCCAAGCTCAAGGATACGATGACCCAGAACTGATTCATTTCTTAAGAAAAATGAGTAAAGCTTTTGCCCTGAGGTGTCCTGGGGTGAAAGCCATGAGGCTCAAGAGACCCAGCCTGGGGGCAGAGGCTAGAACTCTGCACCCCAAAGCTTAGTTCTGGTCATAGTGGTGTAGCAGAACTTAGCGCTGAGGCCCTGGAGGTTAAATACATGCCCAGGAAGACTGGAGTTCCAGGCTGAACTCCTCCACTAGGTTAGCCAGTCCCTTCATCTATATGCTGATCCTTGCTTTCCCCAGTTTTAAAAATAGGACAATACTGATACTTCCCATTTCCCAGAACTATTGAGAGGTAGGCGTTTTTAGTAACACTACTGTGAGCTGAGGACACAGTGGGATGAAGAGGTTAAAGGTGGAAAAGCCTGGCTACATCACTGACAAATCTGTGAAACAGACCCAGGAAACACAATTACTAACTACGTGACTTCCCAGAAGATTGGCCAATCCCCATTTCAGCTGAGGAGGAGGGACGTAGATGTTTTACGCTCTGGATCCCAATGTTAAAAATGTAAAAAAAAAAAAAAAAAAAAAAAAGCAGCAGAGGGAGAAGGTAAATGAAACTAATGCTATCTAAACTTCAATATGCTATTTATTCTTTGGGGCAGACCCAATGAGGCCTGGGGAGTCCTCCTAGGGAACTTTCAGAGTGGAAACTCCATTCACTGATACAAATCACTGACCTGTCAGTAACATCTAGTCTTAAGATGATTGTTTGAGGTTAGGGGACTTTTCCAAGGCCACAGTGCTCAGTTATGTCAGTGGCAGCACCTGAACCCAAGTCTTCCCAGCTCGAAGCCCAACTGTCTGGTCCACCTCTCAGCAAAACCAATGTTTAAAAAAAAATAAAGTGCATGCATTCATGTACAGTATGCTCATGCTCAAGCATATTAACATACACATACACACACACATATATACATCTTTTTATTACAAAGGAGGGGTTGGTTCTTAGCCTTTAAAAGGGGCTCCTTTTCTTTTTTAGAATATTTAAAATAATTCCAAAAGATTTCTCAACAACAAATACCAAGCCATGAACTGGACAGACAGGAACATCTGCCTGGTACCTGACAACACATCTCATGGGAGGCCCCAGGAAGGTGAAAAAGGTAGAAAGAATCTTATCACAGGCCTATTGCCTTGGAGCTGGGGGGTGGGGCTGGCCTTGGAGGTTGTCTTGTCCAATGCCCTAGATGAACAGGTAAGTCTAGGGCACTATGGTCTACAGTCACATAGTCAGTGGCAGACTGGGATTTGAACTCAGATCCTCAACCATCAAACCCGAAATCAAGGTCAGATGTTGGCTATAGAGAGGGAAGGGAACACATTCGGTCAAATTCAACTCTCTCTTTTTAGAGGAGAAAGGTTGGCTGCCCAAGGTCACACAAGTGACCAAGTCTTATGACTTTGGAGCCAGCGCTACTTCCCACATACTGAGCTGCCTCGGCAGTTTTGCTGAGGGAGAAGGGGAAAAGCTAAGCTTATGGGTACGGATTTTCCACACCAAAATCCCAAATAAATTAGCTGAGGCCTGGAAGTGAAGTTTGAAGAATGTTAGGAGTTCAGAGGTCTGTGTCCCATTAACGAGCTTTATGATCTCAGGGAAATCCCTTCCCTCCTTTTTCTCCTCCCACCCCCCCACTTCCCATCCAAGTTTCTTCCACAGAGAAATGAAGGGGTTGGAGACTAGCTCATGTCTAAGGTCCCTCCCTTTCTGCTCTGACAGTCTAGGATTCTATGCCTGGCAACATGAGATGGCTTAAAGAAATCCAGGTTTGGAGCCAGAAAGCCTCCCCCTGCTCCTTATTATCAATGTGACTCTGGTCAGGTCATTTAACTTGTCTGGGGCCTCAGTGTCCCTGTCTGTAAAACAGAGGGCTGATGGACTAAATGTGCAGAATGAGACACATTTTTGTTCAGGGAAAATGTAGAAAGGGGTTTTGCTTGACTATGCATGTGCTGTGATGGGTTTTCTTGTTTCTTCTCAGTGGGGGGGTGGGGAGAAAATAAATTGCTTGTTATTTGAAAAAAAAATTAAGAATACAAAACCTACAAAGGGTTAGACTGCATGATTTCTAAGGCCACTTTCCAGCTCGAGGCCCTATGTTTACCCTGAGCAGACAGACAGTACCAGGCAGTAACATTGACCATTACACAAAATGGGAGAGGGGAGTGCCCTTCTACCTAGGACAGCAACTGCCCTAAAGAAACAGAAGCCATTGATCTGAAGTACACTATCCCTTCCAAGTCAAGTGATGGGGGTTTCTGGGACAGCATGCTCAAATGACTAGAGTGGACTCGACTTCAAAGGCCTAGATACTGAGCCCAAACCCTGTTGACAAGAACCCAGAGCCATCAGGCCTGAGAAGAACTTAATGGAAAGACTACATGGGGAGGGAGGGTGCCTTCCCCCTCCCCCAGCCAGGGTGGAGGCTAGAGCTATTAGTTACAGTGCCTTATTAATTATTCCCGAGTCTCTCTGAATTAGTTTCATTTATAAGAGCAGAAGGGGGGGGGGGGGGAGGAGAGAGGGAGATAGGAAAAGGCTGTTTCTGACAAAGGAACCGAAGGCTAGGGATTTGACACCCACTGAAGTGTATCTTGTCAAGGCGAGGCCAACAGCAATTAGCAGCCTAATCCCCTCTGTGTTAGGAAACCATTACTCACCCCGATAGCGTTAACAATCAATACCATCACAATGAGCCTGGCAATTAATGAAGCTAAAGTCTTACTTCAGAACCTTAATTCTCACTGTGTGGCTTTAAACAGGAAGGTTTGTGATCATTATAATTAACTGGTGGTATTCAGCACGGAGTTAGTCAATGAAACTAATCTGGATGGGAGATGACAAGAGACCGAGGATGACCACGTCACCTCTGTTGTGTGACCTCCTGAGCCGGGCTCCACGAGAGCAGATTAGTGGGGGAGGCAGACAAACAAATGTAATTAACAGCTGAGACCCGAAAGAAGCAAGAGAAAAGAGTGGGGAGGAGCTAAGAAACTCAGTGATGCCCATCAGCTAATGAGAACGTGGCGAGGTGGCACTCCTGGGCCCATCTGGCTAGACCTGGGAGCCTCCTACAAGGAAGGAGGGCATACAGGGCATCAGAGGCACAGAGACTAAGATGGGGGCACTGACCTCCAAGGGTTTAGTCTGCAGAATGGAGAAGAACAAGCAGGTGTGAAAGTATAAGAAGGGATGGTGGTCAGTGACTTCGACAATCAACAGACACTAACTATGTGCCAGGCACTGTACCCAGCCATGGGGCATCCAAGGCAAGAAGGAGACTGTCTCTGCCCACAAAGAACTTACGCTCTAATGGGGAGACAATGGGCACATATACAGAGAGACACAGACACAGACACAGAGTTCTAGGAGGGAAGGTCTGAGCAGCTGCAGAGACACCTGGGGGCTGAGGGGAAAGCAAAGAAGGGTTTCTGGAGCACCTAGGTAGGACTTTGAGCAGGGTACCCTGAAAAATACAAAGGATTCAGAAAAGACTGTATGTGGGGGAGAAGGGAGAGAAGGAGAGAAGAGGAGAGGGAAGAGAAAAGAGAGAGAGAGGAAAGAGAAAAAAGAAGAGAGAGAGGAGAGGGAAGAAAGAAGAGAGGGGAGACAGAAGAAAGAAGAAAGAGAGGAAAGAAGAAAGGAGAGGAGAGGAAGGGAGAGAAAGGGAGAAAGTAAGAGATAGAGGGAGGGGGAGAGGGGGACAAGGGGTGGGAGGGGGAGAGAGAGAGAGAGAGAGAGAGAGAGAGAGAGAGAGAGAGAGAGATAGGATAGGATAGGATACAGGGGGAGTGTGACAAGATCAAAACAGTATAGGAAACCTGCTGTGATTCTAAAACCAATACACAGTCAATTGTGGTTTGGTTAATCAAAGTGGGTCAATAGCAAAGTCATGGCCTCGTGGAATGATGGAGGTGAAAAGGACCTTAAGACCTAGAATGTTAAAATGAGAAGGACTCTTAAGAGAAAATTAATCTAATCCTCTTCCACATTTGACAAACAAGGAATCTAGGGTACCACGGATAGAGTCAGGAAAGAATTCAAGTCCAGCCTCACACATGTACTAGTTGGGTGACCCAGGGCAAGTCACTTACCCTCTGCCTGCCCCATTTCTTTTACTGTAAAATGGGGATTTTAATAGTTCCTTCCTCCCAGGGTTGATTTGAGGACCAAATGAGACAATATTTCTGAAGCCCTTAGACCAATGCCTGGCATGTGGTTGGCACTTAATAAAGGCTTCCTTCCTTCCCAAGCCCGAGACAGTTGGTGACTGGCCCCAAGATGTACAAGACCATCATCACAACATCACGAGAACGCATGTTTTCTAGAAAGGACCTCCCCCCCCCCCAGAAAAGGACACCAAAGGGGGGGGGGCAAGGGGCGGGAAGGACACTAAATTCTGTGTGTGTGTGTGTGTGTGTGTGTGTGTGTGTGTGTACACAAAAATCTCTGGTGAAGCCTGGGCCCAACTGAAGGTGAGGCGATCCCAGCCAACAAACACCTCACCATAATACTGCTCTTGCTTGGACTTGTCTTTTCCACCTCCTATAGCTTCCATCTAGTTGGAAATAAGAGAGACTAAGGAAAGCGATGGGTTTCAGAAACGAAAAGCAAACCCCACAGATTTGTGAGTGTCCGGAGGGAGGGAGGGAGGGAGAAGAGGAGAGTGAGAACAGGAGGAATGGGGGGAAAGGTTCAAGGAAATGACAAAGGGACAGATTCCAAGGAAGGTGTTTTCTTGGGCTCTCACCCAGGCCTGATGCAGCCCAGCCCCCTGGCCCTGCCCCAAGCTCTGGCTAGTCTGTTCAGGTCAGGGGAACCGATGGGAAGACCAACTGAGGCAAGCTCTCCTCTCACTTGCCAGTGGAAGCAGGATCCTAGGGAAATGCCCATCCCTGCCACAGGCCCCGACAAAAGCATGACCACCCTTCAAATCCTCAATGACCTCTCTGGTCCCCTATCAGAATCCCTTCATTTTAAAGCAAAGGAAACAGAAGGTTATGGAAGGATTTAAGGTAAGAGAGAACACCTTAGCATGGTGCCTGGCACACAGTAGGCTCCTAATAAATGTTCATTCCACTCCTTTTATATTTGAGGAAACGTGGGTGGCACAAAAGATAAAGCGATGAACCCGAAATCAGGAGGACCTGAGTTCAGATCCACTCTAACAATCACGTGCTAGCCAGCTGTGAGACCCTAGGCCAAGTCACTTCCTTCAACTTCACTTTCCTAACCCGTAAAATGGGAATCGTAACAGCACCCCCCCCCCAGGATTGTTGAGAGCATAAAAGAAAATAAGACACTCTTGGTAAAGTGATTTGCAAACCTCAGGCAAAGCACTCTATAAATGCCAGCTCTCATTAAATGCTAGCCCAGGGAGGCTGAGAGACTTGCCCAGGGCTGTGGGTAGTGTCCAAAGCAGAATCTGAACTCGGGTCCTCTGACTCCACAGCAAAAGCAAGAGCAAGGGTTCTTTCCACTGTACCCAAGCTCGAGAGATCAGAGGCCATTCTCCCTTTCAGACATTCCATGTTCCAAGCTTGTCAAAGACCGGAACTCGGCTCTCCAGCCTCCTCCTGGTCCGGGGCTCTTCTGCACCTTTAATAACCTGGCTTCTCGAGCAGATAAAACTTCTAGTTGGCTATCGCTCTGGGGACAGGAAGTGGCCGCCCACAAAGAATGGTCACAGTGGACTGAAGTCAGGAAAGAAGGAAAGGTCAGGACCCTTGGTCTCCTAAATTTAGCCGCAAACACCCGCCTCACAGCCTGCTCCCCACCAGCCTTTCCCACTGCAGGAGAGGGAGGGCCCTTGTCTGAGCTTGGCTTCCTGCCAGCACTTGGCATAAACCTGACCATGCATTTCAAACCCTTCCCTGACCTCAATTAATACCCATTTGGGGCCACTCAAGGTACAAAAACCTCTGGAAACTTTGAGGGCATGGAAAACCTTTCAGTATTTTTAAAAAATGAAAGTCACAGGGAAATGTTAATGAAGCAATCTTTTAAAATACATACAGATAACTCACACATACAGAGTCTTCTGATGCCCCCTAGGAGTTTAGGAACAAAAAAGTATTTTATATATTACTCAGGTTTGTTCAAAAGATGCAAATATTTGGCATGTGCGAAGGTCCTTTGGAAATAAGGACAAGGAAGAGTGGCAAGCAAGAGATGTTTGGGCCCTGCTAACTAAACTGCCTTTGGGTTACTACTATTTTCTCTCTGAATTTAAGGTTCTTATCCCAGCCAGCTGATACATTGGATAGAGTGCTGGGTGTAGAGCCAGGAAGACTCCTCTTCCTGATTTCAAATCTGGCCTCTGCCACTTCCTAGCTGGGTGACCCTGGCCAAGTCACTTAACCCTGTTTGCCTCAGTTTCCTCACCTATAAAATGAGCTGGAGAAGGAAATAGCAAACCATTCCAGCATCTCTGCCAAGAAAACCCCAAGGACTGAACAATGACAAACTCCAGCCACACCATTCCCAGTGCAAAGTGCAGGAAGGGAGAGAGGGAGGGAGGCAGAAAAGTTTCTGACCCATTGGATTGCAGAGATTGGTGTCCACCATGCTCCAGGCTTTTGGTAGCAGGAAGGTAGACGTCATGTTAATGCCTCACTGGCCTAACCCTCTTATCTCCTGACATTGTCCCCAAGGCTGGACTAGGATCAAGTGCAAGAGGGTGACTACTAGCTGGTATGCCCAAGGGCCAATCCCCCAAGCTCTCAAAGCCTCACCTTTTTCTTTGGTAAAATTGTTGACACTGTTTACACAGTCTGACCTCACCAGGCTATTGTGCAGAAAAGGGCTTTGCCGATATGCTCCAGAAATGTGAGTGATCACCGCATCCCTCTAGGTCCCCATCTGAAGGCAACTTTCAGTCCTTTGAGGCAAGGGCCATGCCTGCCTGCTTCTCCCTCTCTCTTCCTCCCCTCCTCCTAGCTCTCAGGAGGCTCCCACTCTACTGTATTCCCATCCTAACGTAAGGCCTCGGAAGGGGAAAATTGCAGCCTAGCGGAAACGTGAACTGATCCATCTCAGCGCACCCGGCCAGACGGTGGGCTTGGGCTGAGGCAGGATTTCACAATCACATTACACAGTAGTTAAGTCTAAGTCAACACAGGGGATGTGTAGATTTTCGTTATGAAATGAATTTACTGGGGCAGATATTTGTGAATACGTGCTAAGAAAAATGACGGGCTCCATGAAGAGAGCTGGGGCTGGGGGAAATTTATGCATCAGAAAAATCTGAGCTAGAACTGGCTAATGTGGGTGATGGGCTAAAACAGCTGGAGGTCTGCAGAAGAGCAGGGGCCGCTCACAGAGGCTGGGAGGGGGCTGGTGAAAAAGAGAGGGAAGGAGAGGAAGAAAGAGGGAAAAACTGGGAGGGAAATAAAGAAAGCAGGAGAAGAGAGGGACAAGGCACTAAAGAAAATCATGGCTAATGGGAGTCTCTAATCAATACCCTTTCATAAACCATCTCCCTACTCTTCTAGGGGAGTATGTAACAGGAAAAGCCTTGGATTGTGACTCAGAGGATGGAGCTGGAAGAAGGAAGATCACATTCTGATCTCATTTTAGAGAAAAGAAAACTGAGGTCCAGGAGAGAGAAAGACAGAGAAAGACAGAGACAGAGAGAGAGAGAGAGAAAGACAGACAGACAGAGAGACAGAGAGAAACAGAGAGAAAGACAGACAGAGAAGACAGAAAGAGACAGAGAGACTGTGTGTGTGTGTGTGTCTGTGTGTGTGTGTGTGTGTGGTGGGGGGAATGAGTGAGAATAAGAGAAAGCAAAATGTGTGTGTGTGTGTGTGTGTGTCTAGGAGAGGATGATGGGAGCAACGGCAGGAGGAGGCAGCAATCCTGCCCCCAGAGCAGCTGAGCCCCACTCCTGGTAGAATGCTCAGCCCTCAGGCAGTTGTCAGCCCCCACCCACCCCTCGAGGGCCCTCAGGGTTCCTGGTGGGGTAAGCCATGGGCCAGAAAGCCTCCATTCCCTTCCTTCTCTCCCCAAACACCAACTCTGTCTGAGAAACAAGCCTCAGCCTGTCTCGATTTCCAGGAGCGGCTGCCGCCGCCAACCCCCCAATTACAAAGAGGATGAGAAGCCTCAGCCCTCACTCACAAGGCAGAGAGTTAAACAGATGGGACTCCAGATAGAGGAGGGGGACAGGGATGGGGGGTGACTGCTTTGCCAAACCATGCTAGTGTCATGATTGACACATGTACATGAACTTCCAAATGGATCGTTCGTGATGCCAGCCAGGGTTTTTCCTTCCCCCTCCACCTCCCTCCTCGTTGTTGTTTTGTTTTTTTAAAGAGACAGTCTCCAGAGAGGATATTCCAATGCACAGATTATCAGCCACAGATTTCTAATGGTGATACTGGCAGCTCAGCTGAGCCACTGATCCTTAAAAGCCCAGATCCATCGAACTGAACCATGCTTTCCCCTCCAGACGAATGCCAGGCCCAGAAATCCCAGAGGTCAGAGGGTCATTCTCTCTGGCCCCGGGCCTTCTGAATGCCATTCCTGCTCAGAGGTTCTCCTACTCTATAATGAGCCTGGAATTCAAATCCCAACATCCACCAGGAAGCCCCAGCCCTGCTTCATGTCAGAGATCCAAGTCATCTGAGTTCTTCTACCACCCACTGGGACAGGTCGGGTAGGAGGCAGAAGACCTGGCTTTGTTGCTTATCTGAGCAAATGGCAGCCTTTAAGGATTCGGTGGAAAGACCCTGGGACCCAACTCTGCTGTTTTTGCCACCCTGAGTGATTGTCAACCATCTTCTTTCTCCTCTCAGGTTTCCTCACCTATAAAACGAAGGGACTGTACTAGAATCAGGGCTTCTTAACCTAAGATTTCATTAACTTTTTAAAAAAATCTACTATATTGGTATTATATTTCAATATAATTGGTTTTCTTCTTAATTCTACGTATTTTATTTTGCTCATTTGGAAGAAGGGGTCCAGGACACACAAAAAAAGTTAAGAACTCTTGGATTGGACGGTCCTTACCTTAAGGTCCCTTGCCAGAATCACTGAATCATGGAAAGTCAGAAGCATGACATTTTGGGAATGCCAGGATAATGTCATTTCATATGAGCCACTGAAGAAGAAAGGAGAGGGGATTGGCACATGCAGCTGCTGTGCCAAGGTCCTAGGATTCCTTAGGTCAATGTGGAAGTCCTCTGGCTTCCCATGGGAGGCAGCTAAGACCCTCTATAGTCTTAGTCAAGGTACAGGCTTACTTCAGGCAGGAAAGATAGGAGAGGAGAACTGGCCAGTGTCAAGGAGAAGGGGGATGCTGGGTGGGATTAGGAATGTCACCTAAGCCAGGGCCAGGGGGAAGCCACATGAAGGAGAGCCTGGGCAACACAGGGAGTGAAGTGAATTCACCACTGGGGATGGGAGCTGGCTGGGCCCCTGCTCCTTGCTTCAAATTCATGCTTCAAGGGCTAGGAACAAGGAAGAAGCTGGATCACAAGTCACAGATGCCCACACAAACACAAGAAGCAAATGAGCTTCCTCTCCCTCCCTGGGGACTGGGGCTCTGTGTCTACTTATTACCAGGAAGAAAAAAAAATCACTTTTTAGAGCTGGCAAGGAGGAAAAGAACCTTGGCACCTTTGTTCCTTAAGAGAGCCACCAGTGAACTTCTTTTTCTGTTGTAGAATCTAACCTCTAAAGTCAGATTCTGTTTATAGGTTCTGGGGTAGGATCTATCCTTCTGTATCCAACTCTGTGTGATCTGGCTGTCTCTAGATGGATGCTATGGGAAAGGCTGGCTCCCTCCCTCTCACTCTCCCACCCCTTTCCCCCTACTGACACACACACTGCTCCTCACCCCCACCCCCCTCCCAACACCTCTCAAACAAGCAGGTTGGAGCTGTGCTCCCCACTGGAAGGCAGAGCCCACTGCGGTGGGGGCAGTACAAGCAGATGGTCACACAGCTTGCCTGAGCCCCAGCTCCCAGTACAGACTCCTAACCTGCAGCTTGGCAGTCACTGCTGCTGCGTCATGCTTCAGAGGGCCAGGGTAGGGATCGGCGCTCCTTGGGGGCGAGAGGTGGAGGCAGGGAAAGAAGAGGACAGGGGGCAGGGTCGAATCATCCAGGAGAGGTCAGAGCTAATGGAGGTGTTGTCAGCCTCCTGGGAGCCAGCGGCCCCAGCTGCAATTTTGCTTACACAGCTAGGGCAATTTAAAAAAACAATAATAAAGTCAAATAAAATAAAAGCAATGTCTGTCGTTTTCTCGCAGAGTCAGTCCCCCACCCATGCATTTTTTAACTCGTCAATGGAAATGCTGCTAGGCAGGGTCTATATCACCAGCCGGTTGACAAGTGTTAAGTGAGCATCCGTTCTTGCGAGTACCCATGAAAGCACTCAGGCCCTCCCTTCAGGAGGCTTCAAAGTCCAACAGGGCCACAAGGCCAACTTGCTGGAAGAAGCCTTTATAGATCAAAGGATTTTCAGAATTGGAAGGGACCTGAGAGACAATTTCTCCCCACTTTACAGGTGAGTTAACTGAGGCCAGGGAGGTAAGCGTAATGGCTTTACAGTCAGAAGCTCTGGGTTTCCATCCTAGCTTTAGAGAACTCCTCAGAGATGTCTTGACAGTCCTATTCCCTACCATCCCTTTCTCTTCTTGGCAGAGGTTGGGGGAAGGATCCATGATTTCATTTGAGTAGAGAGATGCCAAAATGTAAACTCTTCCAGTGAAAATTAGCAATTGTTCTGCAACTTACATACAATCTTAGAATTGCCTAGGAGATTAAACGACTTCTCCTTATTGTGCAGTTGTGACCAACTCTTTTCGACCCCATTGGGAGTTTTCTTGGCAGAGATACTGGAGTGCTTTGCCATTCCTTCTCCAGCTCATTTTACAGATGAGGAAACTGAGGCACTTGCCCAGAGTCACATAGCTAGAGGCTGGATTTGAACTCAGGAGTCTTCCCCAAGCCCAGTACTCTGTCCACCATAGTGCCACCTAGCTGACCCTAACTTGCCAGAGTCATATAACCCCTATGTGTCAGAGGCAAATTTGAACCTAGGACTTCCTGACTGCAAGGCCAAGGGAAGCCAGCTCTCTAGGCACTAACCCAAGACTGGTTCAATACCCCTGTTTTATGAAGTAAAAGTTCCAATCATCAAATTGGATTGACCAAGGTCAGGCCCTTTCTCCAGAGACCCCAAACCCAAACACGGAGGAACATGGTGGCATGGATTTCATCCTATCTACACACACACACACACACACACACACACACACACAACACCACACAACCACAGCACACGCATTATAAGCCTGGTAACACTTGAGGCTTCATGACAACCTGAGCTTAAGAAACAAGGAGTTCCCCCTACCTAAGCAAAGCACCATTTTGGTACCGAGTCAGCTGTTCTAGGATACCCCTCTCAAACGTCTTGGACAGAGCTGCCGGCGGCAGGCTAGGAAACATCAGCATGTAGTAGCTTCACAGAGACAGCTGCCCCTTTCCATGAAGTTCAAGCATCTCAGCTTGGCTATGTGGGATCACTTCTAGCCAAGGGCTGTCCAGTCAGTGCCAACAGAGGCCCGGTGCTAGGACCACAGAGAATAAAAGCCTGTTCCATAATCACAGCCTACCCTACATCTTTTTCCTTTTTTTTTTTTTTTGGAGGGGGAAGGCAAGGCAATTGGGGTTAAGGGATTTGCCCAAGGTCACAAAGCTAGTGAATGTGTCAAGTGTCTGAGGCCACATTTGAACTCAGGTCATCCAGACTCCAGGGCTGGTGCTCTATTCACTGTGCCAGCTAGTTGCCTCCCTACACCTTTTTCAACTCAGGTAGAACTTCTTGAATGCATGTGGTCCCTCCCAACAGGGATCCCAGGCAAGAATTAAAGGGTCATAGAATTTCAAGGTCAGAAGGTCATGTTATCTAGTTTCATCCTCCATCTAAAGCACAAAACCCCGCTAACATATCCAAGACGTATGGTCCTGTCTAAGGAAGAGAAACCAACTTCTCACACAACACATGGTGCTGAATCTGTACAATCTAGCCCCAACGCAGAAAAAACGTCCTACTGATAATGGGATACTACCAACCAATGTCAGAGGTGGGAGGATTTTAAAAACCCTCTGATCCAACTGTGTCCCCACCCCCAAGCATCAGCACTATTTTACAAAGGAAGAAAATGACCCCAGAAGGGGGAAAGAAGTATCGGGTCATATACCTGCCAGATCCAGAGGGATCTGGAGATTTAAGGTGCCCCCTTAGAAACCAGAATCCAACCTCCTTATCTTACAGAGGAAGATCGAGACCCAGAGGTCAGGTCGAGGCAAGGTGAGGTAGGATCTGAACCCCGATTTTGTCTCCAAACTCGGTATTCCTCCTACTCTACTATCTCCTTCCAAATCACTATACATGCAGGAACGTTTCCAGTGTGTCTTGGTGTCTTATGTCGGTTTGTGACAATGGTGGTCTGGATACCACTGGGATTATTTATAATGTCTATCTTCTAGTTCCCATGTGGTCTTGAGACTTAGGCAAGGACTGTAGCCCACCAGTGATTAAGAAATCCAGATGAACGAAGGCCTTGGAATCGCTGGTCACTGCATCACAACGCTCATCTCAAGTCAATGCCTTCTCTTCAGAGGCAATAATGAGAAACTTCCTAGGGTAAAAGTCTTCTAGTGACTACCCCAGTGACTTCGGACAGGCCACTTCCTTTCTCTGGGCTACCAGAGAACCCTATTCTGGAAAACAAAGGTGCTGACCCAGAAGATCTCAAGTCCCTTCAGGTCCTAAAGCCCAAAGTGCCCTGCGAATTCAGAATCACCCATCAGCCTTTCCTCCACTAGTTCAATCCATACTCCCCTCCCTCCTCTTTCTCCTTTTTCTTCCCAGGGCCCAGGATCTTCTAGTGACTACCCCAGTGACTTTGGACAGGCCACTTCCTTTCTCTGGGCTACCAGAGAACCCTATTCTGGAAAACAAAGGTGCTGACCCAGAAGATCTCAAGTCCCTTCAGGTCCTAAAGCCCAAAGTGCCCTGTGAATTCATAATCACCCATCAGCCTTTCCTCCACTAGTTCAATCCATACTCCCCTCCCTCCTCTTTCTCCTTTTTCTTCCCAGGGCCCAGGATCTTCTAGTGACTACCCCAGTGACTTTGGACAGGCCACTTCCTTTCTCTGGGCTACCAGAAAACCCTGTTCTGGAAAACAAAGGTGCCGCCCTAGAAGATCTCAAGTCCCTTCAGGTCCTAAAGCCCAAAGTGCCCTGTGAATTCAGAATCACCCATCAGCCTTTCCTCCACTAGTTCAGTCCATACTCCCCCCTCCCTCCTCTTTCTCCTTTTTCTTCCCAGGGCCCGGGATCCAGCACCCTGCTCCCCCCACCCCAATCCTGCTGATGGTGGAGCCTTGTCCTTTTGCTGGGCTCCATCCAGTTCTACAGCCCATTAGTGAGACAAACATTCAGATGTGCGTTTCTGCATCCAGGCACCCAGCAGTCGCTGACGCTGTAATTTAGCAGGGGCAGTTTGGCTGCTCTGAGAACACATTTAGGAGCCTTTAGGAAAAATAAAATTTCAATGAAGCATATCAGCACGGAAACCTATTGAGGGGGACAGATTCCTCTTTCCTCTTCATCCTTTCTCTCGGGGTACAGCAAATGATATGGCATTTGGATTACTTTGTCTGAATTGAATTTTTAAACTGCACCCTCGAGACACGATGCTGAGGAAAGACATTAGCCCATGAAAGGATGGAAAGAATTCAGTCCTATGGCTAAAAATAAGAAGCAACTTGAAGGGGAGGAAGGGGAGGAGGGGAGCTGAGGAAGGTTAAAAGGTGCACTATGGAGATAAGCCAATAGCAAAAAGAAAGAAAAATACACACATCAGGGAGCTTTTTTTGCAACTGACAAAAGGTGTGGTGATAAAAAATAAATAAATAAAAGCCTTCCTGTAGGGCATGGGATCCTTTGGCAGGAGAGAATAGCTGATTAGCTATAATTGCACCTCTCAGAGAAGCTGAAAGTAGGGTTAGACTTAAGCTGCCCCTAAATTCGGTCTTGCCATTTATTTACTCTCTGCTCAGATCTGAGAGCTGCCTCCTGGGCCCTTCACTCTGGCGTCCTTCCTTCCCTCTCAACATGCATCACTCCTTTTCCTAAAATCACACACACACACACACACACACATATACACACTCTCTCTCTCTAAGGGCCCTTAGAAATCATCTTGTAGTCCCAACTCTCTCATTTTTCAGGAGGAAAATAAACCCCAGGGAAGGGGGGGTGGTTTGCCCGTGGTTGAAGAAGGCAGATGATGGATTCTCTCAAGAGAATGACTCTTCCTTTGCCCAGAAGATGCCTTGATAAGAAGGGGGCCAAGAGCTTAGATGCCCATCCCGCTCTGGGGCCGGAATGGCCATGGCGAAGGGGAGCACACCATCCCTACTTTTGCTTCTGAATTCCCAAGTCTCAACAGGCACCATGATAAAACAAGGCCTGTTGGGTCATCATTGGCTCATAAATAATAAACTCCAGTGGCTCCCTATTACTTCTAGGATCAAATATAAAACCAATTGGCTCCAGTTGGCATTTAAAGCTCTTCATAATCAGGCCTCTTTCTATATTTTACTTCCCTCTACACAAGCAACAATCCAGTAAGACTGGATTACTTGTAGCAACTGGGATGAGACATTTATTATCTCCTGCCTCCATACCTTGAATTCCCTCCCTCCTTAAGCTTCCCTGGCTTCCCTCTCTCCCATGGCTCAAATCCCACCTTCTGGCAAGAGGCTACTAGTCCCTTCCTTTTATAAATTTGTGTTTCCACACTTACTGAGTGCCTATTATGTGCCAGGCACTGTGCTAAGAGTTTTATAAACATTATCTAACAATAATCCTGTGAGGTGGGTGCTTTAATGATCACCACTTTACAGTTGAGGAAACTGAGGCAAA
Source organism: Trichosurus vulpecula (assembly GCF_011100635.1). Taxonomy (NCBI): domain Eukaryota; kingdom Metazoa; phylum Chordata; class Mammalia; order Diprotodontia; family Phalangeridae; genus Trichosurus; species Trichosurus vulpecula. Next base: position 384,127,158 of record NC_050575.1, on the reverse strand, counting down.
CACAGGTTTAAGTGACTTACCCAGGGTCACTCAACTACTAAGTGTCAGAGGGTGGATTTCTGACTCCAGGGTCAGCACCCTATCTACTGTATCACCTGACTGCCTCCGGTCAAATGTAAAGAGCTCTGACTCAAGTTGGCTCAGATACTTGTTGGCTCTGTGAGTTGCGTAGTCACAACCCCTCTGTTCCTCATTTACTCATCTGTAAAATAGACTGCACAACATCTTGCCCTACTGGTCTGTTGGGAAGAAAGTACTTTGTATAACTTAACAGTGAGCTAGAAATTAGAGTTTATATTATTATTAAGGACTCTGGGATTCAAACCCTCAAATATGAACATCCAATTTCTAGTAGGGGAAATATCCCAAGGACAGCACAGGCCTGATCTCCCCCAGGGGAGCAGCCAGGTAACCAATGGGCAAGTCCTCATGGGCTTCTGCCATCACGACTGTTAGGAAAGTACACTTTGTTCCCTGATGGGCCAGGCCACACAGCCCCTGGCACGGAGCCCTGGCTGCTGGATGCCTAGCTATCCAGACCTGGGGAGATGCCAGAAAGAGCTGAGGAAAAAAAAAACAAAACAAAAGCCAAACTTAAGATCCTGTTTGCAAGGCTGCAATCTTTGGAAAGGACCAGGAATGAAGAAAGGCTTCCTCAAATTTCTTTCCCCAGCTTCCTACTGCATATGCCTTTCTTCTCTAGGCTGAGGAAGGGTTCTCCTCCCACTGGTGGATGGGTTTGCAACAGCCTTGGCAAGCACCCTGGGCCCACTGGACTGAGAATCTCGTACAGAACCACAGCAGCTAGGCCTAGGGCTACCTGCGTGGGACTCCAGCCTGTGCTTAGCTGTTGTATATCACAAGGGCTATTTTTACCAGAGAGAAGCCAGTTTTCTGCTGAGGCTGTTAATCCTGGCTCCAGAATCTTATGCTTTCCCCTGCCTATCTGGTCTTCTGAGACTTGGGGGGGAAGGAAAAAAAGTACCTAGAGATGCTGAAAATCAAGCCCCAGAGGAACCATCCAGGCCTTCCTTCTTCCTGGCTCTTCCTATGAGGTGCCCTGAGGTCCCTGGGCCTAGCTCCCATTCCCCACTGTGGGGCTCTCAGGAGGACTCCTCCTTCCCCTCCCTCAGGGTCTTCCCTTATGTTGGAGTTGGCTAAAAACCCCAGGTGATCCCTGGTCTGGGGAAACTGCCTCAGAAGAGGTTGGCAGGCAGAGGGTGACAGGGGAACACACGGACTTCAGATGAGCCATCTGCTCCTAGTCTGACTTGCAAGCCAGAGCCCAGAATGGCAAAGCCCGGTGGCAGTTTGGGCGTGCATACACACACACAAACACACACACACAGAGAATAGTACATGGGGGGGCATGCACTGCCCACGTATGATGGGAAGGGCTTGCTAGCTAAGGCCAAGAGGTCACCAGCACCAGCCTTAGTATCATATCCCCTCCCCAGGCCTCTGGGAAGATCAGTCCACTGCAGGTGAGGATGATAAATGAGAAGTGATAAGATGATAACTGCTCACTTGTGCAGAAATGTATTCCCAGGCCCAAACCTCTTCTCTGCATATTCCCAGGGGCTGAGATCAGAATGGACCCTATATGGAGCAGCTTTGGCTCTACTCAAGACCAGCCTAAACGGGGCAGGAGGAGGCCTTCCTTTGCCCCCAGAGCCGTCTCTGGCAAGGATCCGTTTCCCTCCCACAGGAACTCCTCCACCTCCATTCTTTCATACGTTTACCGGGCACTCTGCTGGGCTTCGAAGGAGGCCTGTATAAAAGCCATAATCCATGCCCTCCCAGAAGGAAAGGTCAAGAATCAGAGTCTGAGGCTATTACTGTGGCAGGGCTGGGAAAAATAAAATAGATCAGAGGCAACAAACCCTAGGCCTCAATGCCACGCTGGACAGAAGATTCCTCGGGGCCACACATGGGAATCCTAAGCAAATAGAAGCCCCTGGGAGTAGACCTGGTATAGCTTACCCCATTTTTTCTGTTCTTGGCCAGGAAGCTGAGAAATGTGGATGTATCTGCCTAATGTGATAACAATCACCCTATTCCACATCTACCAAGAGTTGCTTTTTAATATTCCATAATAACAGCTAGCATTCATATAGAACTCCCACAAGTTTATGCCACATATCTTTCATCCTCATGGCTACCACCATAGGAGATAAATGCTATTATTATGCTCAATTTATGGATGGGAAAACAGAGGAAGTTAAGTGACTTGCCCAGGGTAACACAGTTACTAAGTGACCAAGGCTGAATTCCAACTTCTCAAGCCACCTCGATACCTCTAAGCCTGGGAAATACAAGTGACCCCTGGACTAGGGGTGAGAGGACCCAGAATCTCATTCCAGTTCTGTTTTTTACAAGCTTTGCTGGGAGTTTCTTCATCTGTAAACCTAAAGGGATTAAAAGAGATGATTTATGAGGCCCCTTCCAGCTCTGATGGCCTGTGATACTTATGATTGGATTTATAGGGACCTCAGAATCATCCCATCCAATCAACCTTTCCCCTCCTCATTTTACACATGGGCAAGCTGGAAACCAAAGCTTCGAGGTCAGGTGCATTGTCCAAGTTCACACAGACCATCAGAAGAGCTGGGGATCCATCCTGGGTCCTGCTGACACCAAAGTTTTGTACTCTCTCTGCTAAACTACAGTAATGTCCCTCCATCTTCATTTGGTAAACGTTCATTGAGCATTTGCAGCCTAGAAGGCTTTGTGCCAGGGCTAAGGGAACAAACGTAGAAGTCACAGCTCTTCCCGTCCTCCTAGAGGGCAGAGTTTGGTTAGCTGGGCAGTCAGTATGTGCCAACATAGCCACAGGCAGTCTTGTGCTAGGCTTGGTACAACCATCCTGGAGGAAGGAAGGTGAGTTCCTGCACTGAATAGCTCTACCCAACACTGAAGCCATCCTCTTTTATGGAGTGAGGGCCTGGGAACGTGGAGCAGGGGGACAGAACAGAGGGAGAGGAGTAAGAGAGGCAGAGAGACCCTCAGCAGGAAGAGCAGGCCAGGATAATGGCACTAGGGATAGACAACCGCCATGCTTGAATGGATGGGGAGTCAATTGCTTCAGTTTTCCTAATGATCTATAAGCTCTGTCCCTCTGAGGACCTTTCACACAGCACGGACAGAAAACAGGGACCCATCCGCTTCAGGAAAGAAGGCCTAACAAGAGGAAACACGTCCAGTGTTCCACAAAACAGGTCCAAGGGGAAAAGATTCAGGAAATGCCCCGAGTTCTAGTCCAAACTCTTGCTGTATGGCTTCAGGCTAGTTCCTTCCCCTCACTGGGACTCCATGTCCTTACTGACACAAGGAAGGGGCCAGCCCAGCTTCTCTGTCGTGCTTTGATTCTGGAAGTATATGGGGAGAGTGAGGTGAGGACAGAGGGTGGTCAGAATGGGAGGGCAGAATGTAGAGCTGACCTTGGCATACATTTATTGAGAGCAAGAGTTCTTTACCTGGTGTCAGTTTTTTTTAAATATTCTGATTAATCCAATTCATTACAATTGGTTTCCTTTATCATCCTATGTATTTGTACCTTTACAGGATTAAAAATGATTCTGAGAAGAGTCCAGAGGCTTTACCAGACTGTCTAAGGGCCCACGGTTACGCATGGACAAAAGGTGTAGAGTCTAGATTTTAGACTGATTTTCTCATTTTACAGTGGAAGAAGTGAGGATAGGAAAAACTAAGGCCTCAGTTACAAGATGGTAAATCAGCAGAGCTGAGATTCGAACCCAGGTTTTCTTCTGACTGTAATTCAATGCTTTCTCTGCTATACTACATTATCTCTCTTGACAACACACACAGACACAGACACACACACACATGCTTGAACACAACATGCACACAGAAGTTCCCTTGATGAGTTTTCCTGGCTCTTAGGTTTAACAGCTACTCCTTGCTGGCCTACAGCACATGCTATTTCAAGGGACTGAGGCTCCCTCTCCAAGGAAGGAAGGAGTTGAGTGTACGAAGCCTGAATTCCCAACCCCCCCTGTTCCACCCATCAGACGTTCCATCCATCAGACGCAGTGCCTGGATGACCCCATCTCCTCCTCTCTTACCTCTTGGTTCTTCTGCCTGTTTTGCGAGTTTTCGAAGGGCAGCGGCGAAGCTGGAGGAGGGCGCTGCTTGAACTGACAGGTTGCTGGTGGCCGCTGGGCTGCCGTTGGGTACAAGGGAGCCATTGAGAGGAGAAGGGGTCAAGGGGCTGACGGTAGCAGTGGTCCGAGTAGCTGTTGAAAGCATTCCTATTGAAGGGGACTTTGGCTCATGGCTCATGCCTGAAACAGTGAAAAGAACAACCAATCACCAAGGGGGGGAGGGAAAGGAGGGACCAGTCACTGGGATGACACCCAGAGGCCTGCAGCAGGTGAGGGGGGAGCTGGGGAGATGCAACCACATGGAGCAGGAGGAGGCAGCACAGAGAGGGCCACCGGCATCTTCAGAAAAGACAAATTGGGGGCTGGAGGGGGGGCATGGACTCAATTTTTCATGGCAGACTGTGGTAGATAGTCTTTTAAAAGGGGCCATCACTATGACACAACCCCAGCTTATCCTGGGGGTAGATGCTTGCTAAAGCATGTTTAGGGGAATTTCCCCCAAAGCATCAACTCTTAAAGTTGCTCAAAGATCTAGAAAACCCTATCCCTGATGCTACTCCCCTCTGCCCTTTGTTTCATGCCTGGGGCAGGAAGCTCATAGGGTGAGAAAAGGAGGGTTTTGGCTGACTCTGAAGAACATGCTCACACTAGGTGGGATGCTCCCTCCCCCTGCCCCCCACAAATGCCAGGCCTTGGTCAAGTAACAAAACAAGGCCAATCTATCTAGGCCCAGAATGCCACCTTGGGGATCCTACCACCACCAAAGATACAGGCCTGAAAACTCTCCTATGAGAAGAAAGGTGACTTGAACAGGTTTTGGTGAAGGGTGGGGAAGGGGGCTGGGGTAAGAAAGAAAAAAAAAGGAAGTTAACCTAGACCTTCAAAAGCTGTTTGTGGTCCCCTAATGGGGCCCCTACTGCATGCCCACTAAAAATAAAGCTCACGAAAAATAAAAACCGGGCCCCACAGAAACCTCATTTCCCACTCCAGAGCCAAGTTCAGGCCCTGTGAGCTCGACACCAGCTGACACTCCTGTCCCCACCTGCAGCAAAGGCCTGTCACAGGCAGAGCACCTAGAGATGACATCAGGCTCCCCCCTCCCCCCACAAGGGGCACAAGCTCCCCTATTTTCTCTTCCCCATAAGGAGTTCAGAGCTTTCAATTTCCCTTTTAAGTGTCAATGAAAAAGCTGTGTTCTTCTCATACAATCACTAAAACCTTGGCTCCCATTCAACCCAGCTCTGTCTCAGCACAAGGAGGAGGACTGGGCCATAAATAAGTTTTCCATTAACATTTTCGGCCACCTGCCCAATTCCAGAGGCAGAAAGGGCAGTCCTGACACCGTCCGCCGTCCCCTGCTCCCTCAAGGTGGGTACATTAAAAAGGAGTAAATCAAAGGCCTAACAGAGACCACACTCTCAGACATAAGCCCAATGGCCAGGACAGTTGGCACTCTCTGGTCAAGCTGCTTGCACCAGGAATAAATTAGCTTCCCCCAAACAGAGCCAGAAGCTACAGGAATGACAATGGTTTAAACCAGAGGAGAAGAGAAGTTACAGACAGCAAGTCTCAAAAATACATGCAAATGAATAGGAGGTAAAATGAATGCTCCAACAAGATAAGGGGGGGAAGGGGCAGGGAGGACCCCTCCCTGAGTAGGTATGCTTCAGAGACAGCCAAGCCCACCCCAAGTCAGGTCAAAGCCACTCTCCATCTGCGCAGGAGAACCTCTTTCTCAGGGGATTCCCCTGACGCACAAGTCTATTCAAAACAAGCCTAATTGGAACATGCCCCCAACCCCCTCCCGCCTCGAATCCCTGCAGATGAGCAGGCTCAGACACAGGCGCCCGGCAGCCTTCAACGAGACAGAGGAAGAACGACAAGAAACCAAACCAGGCCGAGTGTGTTCGAGGGAACCAGCCCCCTCCGCTCTGCTGGAAAGGGAGAGAAAAAAAAAGAGAAATACTAGCTTTCACCAAGGGAACACAACTACTTCGGAGGACCTGGGATGGGAAGAACCAGGGGGGCAGTGACTCAACCAAGGTCACACGGGAAGCCAGAAGGAAAGGCAGGATTCAAAGTCCTCCGTGCTGCCTTTCCTGAGATGCCCTTCCATGTGTCCCTCATATATCTTGTTTGAATGTGGTTCCACCCCCCAATTAGCATGTGAGCCGGGCATGTCATAAGTGCTTAATTGACTGGCTGGTGGGAGCTGTCCCCCCACCTCCACCCCACCCACAGGGGTTTCTCTGTCCCCCAAGAGGCCCATTTCCACCTGAAGGGACGACTATCACAACACCCCCCCCACCACACACACACACACACACACACACACACACACACTGTTTACTGTTCATCCTCTGGCCACTTTTTCTCCAAATTCCCTTAAAAAAAAATGAAAAAGGTTTCAAGTCTGAGCCCCCTCCTCAAACATGGGAGGAGGCAGGGGCTGTGTGCCTGCCCCAACCCTCTTCACTTTGGTGCTAGTAGGGGAGGCAGGAATCTTGGGGTGGGATGGGGGAAGAAAGAGGATTTTATTTTTTTAAATTTAATCGAGAAGGGCTGGAAAATTGCCGAAGAGTTCGATGGGGTGAGGAGAACGCTCGAGCTGGGGAGCGCTGGTAGTGGTGGCTCACCTAACAAAGCCCCCGCCAGCCACAGAGGCAGGGGCTGCCCACTGAAAGCAAGCTGGCCGACCAGCTGCCGAGGCATCACATGACCCCGGCTGATCTATAATATCCAGGGCTTCGGGGAGATAACAGTGGTGGTTTGTCAGCAGGCCCTATTGGATGTGTCTGAGGCAGCATTGATCCAAGTGTTTGACCCCTCTGTGTCCTCGGCTCCCTCCAGCACTGGAAGCAGGAGGAGGCCGGGCTGGGGGGCAGAGCGGGCAGTGGGCCGCCACCAGCAGACGGAGGAAGGTGGGGAGGGGGGGTCAGAAAGAGACATGAATCTACTCCTTCTACTAAAGGGCTTGTTCACCCAGCAGCGAATATTAGCATCAGAGGATCTGAACTGTGACCTGGGACCTCAGAGATCAATTATCAGTCTCTTTCCTACAAAGGCCGAAGGAAATAAAGTCACACATGACCAAAGTCACACAGGAATGTGAACCAAAGTCCTGATTCCATTGTACCTTAAGGAGCCCTTGCTTCTACCCCACCCCCAATTTGGCCCATAGGCAAGATTTGCTTGGCTGGAAGAATCTGTCACCCCTAACCCTCCACCAATCCCCACCCAGCTGGATTTCTTCTCAGCTGATAAAAAACACTTTGGAGATCATCTATCTAACCAGACCTCATTTAAAAAATGAAGAAACAGGCCCACTTTGGGCAAACGACTTGCCCAAAGGCACACCAGGCAGGCTTCCAACTTGAGTTGGCTCACCCTGAATACCCTAGTAATTTTTTTCCCTCTGTCCCACTGCCTGCTTGGCCTCTCCCTTTCATCACTCAACGCAACACGTGGTACTAGAAACATGAGGTCTCTTCCTTAGCTAGGTGCTAGGCCTGGAGTCAGGAAGACCTGAGTTCAAATCTCACCTCAGACACTTACTGGCTGGGTGACCCTGGGCAAGTCACTGCAAAACATCAGGGCCTCATAACAGCACCTACCTCCCAGGATTGTTATGAGGATCAAATGAAACAATATTTGTGCCTGGCACATAGCAAGCACTATATAAACGTTAGATATACATGCATACATATATAAATAGCCAAACATTTGAGATATTTGGTGTTGTTATAGCTAGTTGAACAGACCCCAGGCAAAGACTGAGAGCCTGGTCACTGCAAAGAAAAAGCAGAGTGGTCTGCAGATGTGGGGGTGCAGGCCACTGCTGGGGTGCGATGGAGATGGAGATACTCACTCTCTCCTTCTACTCTGATCCAGTACAAATCTAAGAAGCCCTTCCTACTCCCAAACAAAAGACCGGAGTGTTATCAACTAGGGATCCACCTGGGATGTCAGGACTGGCATCAGGCCAGTCCCTTCCAAAGGCCCCTGCTCCTCCTTCTTGACCAAATTTCTTCACAGCAAAGTCATATCAAAAACTTCCTGAGGACCTACTATGGGCAAAGGGCTGTGCTCAGAGGCAGTAAGCTCTATATGAAGGAAAGGCTCTTCCTACTCCTCAGAGGCTAGGGAGGGAAAGCCAAAACACACTCACAACCAGGAAAAGCAGCTTTCAAGGGTAGGGTGAGTATAGAGAAGATACAAGAAAAATGCTGCATCTCCAACCACCCCTCCCCCCCAATCTGCTGTTTACTTGTCTTAAGACCTTAGGCAAATCACTTAACCACAGTCCCGGATTCCTCGATCTGTAAAAGTGGCCAGAAGATGATCTCTGATAGCAATAATAATGACAGCACTTTAAAGGTTGCAAAGCTTTTGACAAATATCTCTTTTTATCCCCGTAACAAGCCATGGGAGGTAGGTCCTATAATCATTATCCATATTTTACAAAGGAGGAAACTGAGTCAGACAGCAGCCGAGTGACTACCCCAAAGTCTGGGTTGGATTTAAACTCACATTTTCCTGACTCCTAGATGCACTCTATCTACTGTGCCACCCCCTCCCTCCATCTCTAAAGTCTATCAGCTTTAAAGCGTCTACTTCTAAGAGAAGGACGGGAATAATCGAGAGCTAGGGGCTCCATGAAGGAGGTAAGCATCCAAAATTTAGCTTTGAGAGAAGTTAGTGAAAAGAACACTGGCTGGAGAAATGAGAACTGGGCCGTATGTCCTCGGGGCCAGAATTCCCTTCTGAGGAGGGCTGTGTGTCTTCTGTCCAATGAAGAGGATTAGACTCAACTATCCCTTAAGGTCAGATCTAAAACAGATCAAGTCCACACACATACCTGGTTAGTACAGACCTCCCCATCTGTAGGGAACAGATGTCCATCTCTCCCACCCCAGAGAAAGCAAGTGTAATTGTGAGCTCCTGAAATCCATCACCACAAGTCACATCGAAAATTTCACAGAATCTTACAGACAATCTTACTGCTCATTCATTCTCCAGACAACTTCAGTATGGGCTGGCATTGGGAGGCAGCAGCCAGCCAGAGACCTCTGAAGACAATGAACTCACCCAAGATATTCTTAACCTAGCCTACAAGTCCTGACCTGAAACGTTAACAGTGCCCAGAAGATGGGGTCAAAGAAAAAAAAAGGGGGGAAGCCATTCACATGTCAACCCAACTGTCACCAGCTGTCCACCATTCATCAATGCCACCTACCCCATCTTTCTACCCCCACTCCCATGAGTAGTAGACCAACACATAAGCATCTGCCCACAAATAGATACACTGGCCTTCACCCAGAAGCACAGACCCTCTTGATGATTCCCAAGAGACAAACTTAGGGGTCAAGGGTCGATTCCCTGTACTACTCCAAAGGGTCTGGAGTTAGAAAGCCCCTCAATTCCCTGCCTCAGGATAAGGAATGTTTCCAGGTAGTCACTTCTCTGAGTCAGAGAAGGCTCCAGTTTGTGGTCCTACAGCATGGGACAATAAGCTTCCATCTTTCGACCTCTGGATGCAGCCAAGGTTACAGCCCCATTTGCTTCTTTGGTTAGGTCACTGGAAGCTGTCCCATTGGTTCTGCCCTACGACAAGTTTCTTCTTCATCATAGGAACCTCTGGGAGAATCTATGGATGGAGACAAACCCAGAGGGAATCCCAGTATGGTACAAAGTTCACTGGACCCAGAGGCAAGAGAAGTATTACTTTGAATCTCATCTCTGATATTAGCTATGTTACCCAAGGTGAGATTTTAGGAATCATTTTACAGATGAGGAAATTAGGGTCCAGAATTGAGAAGTGAGAGGGGCAGCTAGGTGGAGCAGTGGGTAGAGCACCCGCCCTGGAGTCAGGAGGACCTGAGCTCAAATCTGGCCTCAGACACTTGACACACTTACTAGCTGTGTGACCTTGGGCAAGTTACTTAACCCCAATTGCCCTGCCAAAAAAAACAAAAATAAAAGAATTGAGAAGTGACCTGCCCATGGTCCCGTCAAGGGTCTGAACCCCAGATCCAGCATTCTTTTCAAGCATTCAGCAATGCTTATGTCACTCGAGAGCTTCAAATCAAATTCCCAGCTCCCTAGACAGAGCAAGGACCAATATTGGAGGGCTTAAGTAAAAAAATTAGGATAAAGACTGGATTCAAGAATAGGAATTGTCTGGGTTAAGATTTTTGCCACTCTTTCCTCTCCAATAATATCCAGGGATGTAACTGGCCTGGGGCATCAAAGGACAAAGGAACGCCAGTTCAGAAAGGAGGCTATGATTTAATTCTGGGCTTCCTTCCCTTAAGGAGCACCAGAAGCACCTTATCACAATGTCAGAGCTACAAGGAACTTCAGAGATCATTTAGGGCTCAGACAAGCCAACCAAGACTGTCTATATAGCAGTCTTTTACTCCAGGCCACCTCTCTTCTCTTTTAGGAATTTGTGAGCACCAGCTACAGGGTAAGTTCAGGGCCTTAAGTAATATGGCACTATCACGGTCTGGCACTGACCTCTGTCCCTTCTGTCTGCTAGGCCCTCAGTATCACTAAAACAGCTGGGATTGGACAAGAGGGATGGCCTGGGGCTGCTGCTGCTGCCCTGGGCAATAATCGCCTCAAATGAACATCCTCAAGCCTTCCAGGTCCACTGGACAAAGTCTTGAAACTGAATCCTTGGGCTGTAAGGGAGTGGGTCTTAAACAAGGTTAGGTCCAGGACTGGGAGCCGTTCTGCCAACCCGGAACACCTTGGGCATCCTTTCTGTTGTCCCTCACCTCCCCCCAAAAGGGCTAATATCCCCACATTAATGTCAGAACTCTAGGCTCTGGAGCTATAAGCCCTTGAAAAGCTGCCCTGCTGATGTCAGGTCACTTAAAATAGAATTTCAAATGAGCAGCTTCATTAACAGGAGTCTAAAATTAGCATTTCTCCTCAGCATGTATGCACCAGGAGGGGATGGGATAGGCAGGGTGGAGGTGATGTGGAGGAGGTGATGGGGGGGAGAGGGATAGAGGGAAAGCCACATTACAATGCCAGTTCTTCCTGATTTGGGGGCATAGAAGGGGAAAGGCCCAGAACCCAGGGGCTGTCTTAGGGCACAACATTCTGCCCTGAGCCTCTCAGCAACAGTTAAAATATTGTCACGGGGAGGTTAAATCCAAGTTCTTTTTTGTCCCTGGTCCTTTATGCAGGGAAATTGGCCTCCAGAAGAGATTTGTTTATGCCTAGCAGTATGGTGAAAGACTTGGAACTATACCAGGCCAGAGAGATTTGGGCTTAAATTCTGCCTTAGGCACTTACTGGCTATGTGACCTCAGGCAAATTGGAGTAACCTCTCCGGATCCACAGATTTCTTCATCTCTAATATAATAATAATATAGCTACAGAACCCTAGGATGGACAGGAAGCTAAGTCTAAGGCATTCTGTTAACTACTATATAAACACAAGCCATTATTAACACTACTGAAGACAGACTGGTGTCTCTCCCCATTGAATAAGTTTTCTAAAAGCTGTCCTCCCTTACCGGAAGTAGGGAGAAAAATAATGATTTAAAAAGCAAAAGAAAATCTAGGTTTGGATCTTGACTGGGGTAAGTCAAGACTTCTCTGGGTCTCAGGTTCCTCATCTGTAATATCTGGATAACAATAGTCTAAAAATGTTTGCAGTGAGGATTGTTTATTTCTATTCTTTTTTTTTTGGTGGCCTGGCATACGGTAAGCGCTTAAGAAATGTTTGTTGCTTTGCCTTCCTATGGGAGGTAAGATGAGGAGAGAAAAGAATTTTGTTAATTTAAAAAATTAAATTTAAATTAATTTTTAATTTAATTGAAAATGAGTAATTCTAAAAATTAAGGGGCAAGAATGGTCTTTTGATGTTCAATCAGAGGTCCTGGGTTCAAATTGTGACTTTGCTACTTGTAAGGCCCTGGTTCACTGCCTTTCTGAGCCTCAGTTTCTTCTTCTGTAAATGGGGGGTGGGGGTTGGTTTAGGTGATCTGGAAGGTCCCTCAATGCTATGATTCCCAAGAACCCAAACAAAGAAACCAGAGCAGGTGTTCTCCAGCTGATGCCTCGGGCAGACACCAGCAGGTGTCGCTGTGAGGCCCTGGGAGCTCCCACCCCCCGGCCAGGAGGGAGGGAGGGAGGGAGGACCCGGCATGGGCGTCAGTCAGCATTTATTAAACTTTGGCCCCTGTGCCCTCCGGAGGCCGTGAATGAGTACTGGGATCTCACTCCCCCTGCCCTCATTATACAGGCATTTATTAACTTCTGAGCTCTCAGCCATTGACTGAATTCTTGTCTACATTATCAGCTCATGTAAATTCATTATACTTAACAGCTGGGAATAAAATCCTCAGCAGGAAGGCTGTGATAGATGAGGGTTTGGGGGGCAGGGATATGGGGGGGGAGGGGTTGGGTGGGCAGCAGCAGGGGTGAAGAGCTAGGGGTCTTTCTTCTTCTTACCCCACAATCACTTCAAGCCTGAGGGCTTCAGAGCCTCAGAAAGAGGTGCACAGGAGAATCTAAGCCCCAGGGGTTTGGATGGAATGAAAGATGCTGTTTCCCTCCCTCTCCTCCCCCACAACCCCCTCTCATTTCCCAGGCCATGTATCAATCCTTATCATCTCCCCCTGTCCACCCCCGCTCAAACCCAAGTTTACAAGCCTGTTCCAGTAACACTGACCACTGACTGGTTTCAAAATAACCATCCCTGATACATTCTAACCAAACCCACCCTTAGCCACTGCTTGAGACCCAAGCAAAGGGCTAGCTGGCAGGCATCCAAACAAGCTGCTGGCTGAGCCCCAGGGGGAGCTAACTCCCCTAAGTCTGTAGCCATATTGCTCCGAGTGGGATCGTTTCTAAGGATCAGAACTAAGAGCTGGGGGATGCCTGCGCCCTAGGCAAAGAGAGCTGAGGTACCCGGCACGATTCCCCAAGTTCTTACTGGAGGGTAGGGCCAGGGAACGTAACCCATCCCCCACCCCTCCGCTTTCCCCAATCTGCTGGTCGTATGCCTTTTTTTTTTTTATAGTGGAGATCGTGAAATCCTGTTAATGGGCCAAGCAAGGAAAAAGCTGTTACATTGAACCAAAAATGGAAAAAGACACACAGCAGCCTGGCCCAAAGTCACGTCCTGTCATCCATTGCCAAGTTCTTGGATCAATAGTTCTGATTTTCTTTACCGCGCCCCCGCCCCTTCCTTCTCAACCAGGAAGATGTATCAGTAAGACTAAACACCAGCAGATGAGTAAGGATCAGGTTCCCCAATGGCATCAGTCACTTCTGGACAGCACAGAACCCCAGCCTCTGAGCACAGACTTTTAGTTCATAAGAGGCACCTTAGGAATTCATTGAGTTCACTCATCTCCACCTCCTCCGGGAGATCCGGGAGAAAGGGGACTCACCCAAGGTCACACAAAGTTATCAGCAGATCAGGGTCCAAAAACTTAGGTCTCCTAACTCCCAGATCTAGCCTGTATTCTTTTCCCACTATATTATCAAGCTGGGTGCTCACAATGGAGCGAACATGAATTCATACCTTGCTCTACCCCCACTGCCACCCCACAACAGATTTCTGTTTTAAAGGAAAAAAATAAAAAGCCTCTTCTACTATATTAAATATGGTATCTCTCTCCCTCTCTCCCTCCCCTCCATAAATGGTTCAGGGAGCATGACTAATCAGCAGTCTGCCTGCCTCCTGCAGATTCCATAATTACTCCTTCCTTTCATCCCTGGCTCTTCTCCGACACCAGACCTCAGGCCTGCTACCTCTATGCTCTGTAATTACAAGCTAATAGCTTAGATGAATTTTCTGCTGGGTCCCAGTTCAAGCACCAATCCGCCCCTTCCCCCTTGACAACCCCCCCTAGGGTAATTACACCCTGTGAGGTTCAGCACAGCAGGCCCTCACATTTAGTCACAGGCCTGCATTCTCGGCCTGAATTTCCTAATCACCCCTCTTGGTAATTTTTCATTACCACAGAAAGAAATGTTTGTGAACAAATACAGGGCGTCCCCCAGCTTTCTGCATGGTGCCTCCTTCCCCCACAATCCCCCACTTCCCCAAAGGGACGATGCTTCAGCATAGTAACAAGTCTGGGGTCACCCCACACAACACATAGCAGCAGATGATGCTAACCCCCTCCTCCCCCATCTCCAGGTTCTGTAATAGACACTTCATAATAAATTCATAAATACATTTGCCTATGGCATGTTCTGAGCTCACCTGCATACAACGGTTTGTGTGTGTGTGTGGTGGGGGTGGGGAGGGAGAGATGCGTAAAAAGGTCCCCCCCCTCCATTAGGGTAGGGACTGTGCTCTCTCATTAAGAATGCTGCAAGACTGTAGAGGTTGGCTGATGGGAGGAGGCGTGTATTTATGTGTGAGTGTGTATTTTATACACACACTTTAATTTAAGAAGCCAGACACAAGCATTTTTTCTCACCTATAATATGTATGTGTGTGTGTGTGTGTGTGCGCACACTTCGAATCAAGATGACGGACACAACAGCATTTTTTTCTGACCCACAATCCCAAATTGGAGTTGACTTAGGTTTATACAATTACTGTGTTACTGCAATAATTGGCCGGCAGAGTCAATTACTGCCACCCTAATTGTCCGGGCAAAGTAAGGTGTCAGATGTGGCCTCAGAGCCATAGGCCTGAAGACTTCACCCTGACCTCAGAAACACACAAGGCCTTCCAGAAAGGGAGGAGGAGAGGAAGAGTGGAATGGAGGAGGTCTGGAGGCCTTAACAAGACTGCCCCACTATGTAGAAAAAGGTGACCCATCTAAGCAGCTGCTGCAGGTTGGGGCATTAACAAATTCCAAACTGTCAGTCAACAAAACCTGTTGTCTAAGTGGAGAGCACTGGCCTAAATTGAAGGTGGCATGTTCTCACACTGAAGGAGATATAGAAACCCCACTTATCTGATTTTTGGTGGGTTTTCTTTGTTTATTCTCTTAAGAAAAAGGTCTATACATGGGGGGAAAAAAGCTAAAACCAAGGACTAAGTTAAAAAAAAAAAAGCAGGTTGCATCTGGAATTGAGACAGTACAGTGCAGTATAAAATGCCTTGAACTTAGGAGTAAGAGTCAGACCTGGGTTCAAATTCTGACTCTGACAGTTACTACCTTTATGAGCTTAAACAAATGACTTAATATCTGTAGGCCAGTTTCCTCATCTGTATAAGGAACAAGCTGTACTAGACAGATGGCCTCTTACTCTAAACCTGTGGTCCTACAATGTGGCCCAGTCTCCAATGCCACCATGCTGAATTCAGAGTTGGAGGCCCAGGGTCTAAGTCTTGGCTCTCCCATTGATCTATCCATCTGTACTACAGTTTCCCCATCAATAAATGAAGGGGGACAGACGCAGCTTTCTACCTCAAGGATCCTGTGGCCCTCTGTACTTGTTGATAACTGCCATCATTCTCAATAGCAGCTCTGCTGGTAAGATACTGAGTCAAGGAAATCTTCAGTTGTGTTCTCTACACTTTTATCAAGACAGGACAGTCTGAATTGGAAAGACCTCCAACAAGAGTTGAAACAGAAAGCATTCTCTGCTTAAACAACCATAACCTACCAGAAGTAAACAACTAAAAATGTGAGATTAACAAAAGGTAACACTTGGAGGGGGAGGGGCATGCAGTTCATTACCAAACAACCCCTAACTCCTCTACTCTTGTATTAGAATGTAAGCTTCTTGAGGGCACGCACTGCTTCTGCTTTTCTTTGTCTCTTTAGCACTCAGTAAAAGTACCTGGTGAACTTTGTTGTTCCGTCATTACAGCCATGTCTGATTCTTCCTGACCCCACCTGGGGTTTTCTTGGCAGAGATACTGGAGTGGTTTGCCATTTCCTTCTCCAGTTCATTTTACAGATCAGGAAACTGAGGCAAGCAGGGTTAAATGACTTGCCCAGCCAGGGTCACACAGCTAGCATGGCTAGATCAGAACTCAGGAAAAAGATGAAATCTTGTTGACTCCAGGGCCAGCGCTCCATCCACTTCGCCACCTAGCTGCCCTGGCACAGGGCAAAGGCTTAATAAATGCCTGCTGATTAACTGGCTGATTCTGAAAATTAAATTACGCAGAGTATCTCGTTGCACAAGTATTCTGGTTAATGGAGAGAAGGCTGATACTTGAAAACAGAATACTTTCATAAACTCAATGTAAATTGATCTAAAGAAAGCGTTCATGAAAGTACTGAAATGGTCTTAAATGGGAGAGTCAAAGATGAAATGAGGTTAATCATGTTAGTCTCTGGCCTTCCACACTCACCCACAAAGAAAATAATTTAAGTCCAACTTCCTACAAGGAAGTCCAGAGCAAAAGTGACTTGCCCATGGCCACTCAGTCAGCATGTGAAAGTGCTGGAATTCCACTCCCCTCTTCTTACCTCCAAATCTCCCACCATTCTTAACAGATGGTCAGCCAGTCTCTCTGGTCTGGAAACTCCCTACTTCTTTCTCCCCCTAGTCCCTTATTTATAAGAATTTCTTCCTTCTCCAGAGCTGAAATCTACTTCTCTTCTGATTTCCACCCTTGGGTTTTATTTCACTCATCTGGAGTTATAGGCAGGTTTATCAGCAAGTAAGAAACATCGATTGTGGAAGGGTAGGAAAGCCCTCTAGGGTAGGAAAGAACAGATTCCTTTCAGGGGACAGCTAGTTGATGTTGCCTGGGGCACACGTAGAGAGGAAGAGGGAGAAGAGGTTGGGGGCCAATAGAACTTCAGCTTCCAATACCACAGGCAACAGAATCACGGTAAGTTTTTTTTTTTTTTAATAGATAAGTGAACGATGAGGAATAAAAGAACAGATGGAAAAAGTATTTGAAAAAGATTATTTTAAGCAGCTGTGGAGCTTAGATTTGGGGGGTGGGAGGGGGGCAGCAGGGAAGGCAAGCTAGAAGGCTATTAAGTTCATAGGGAAGTGACAGAGTCCATGCATGATGGAGTGATCAGCTTTACACAGCATTTTCTTCAGAATTAGGCAAAAGGCCCTTGAAGGCTATTAGCCTAGCAGATTGGAGAGCAAATTCTGCAACTGAGTGAGGAAAGAATGGACTAAAGCAGAGATGGGGACCCTGCTGCCTCAAGACCACATGCGGCCCTCTAGGTTGGATTCAGTAAAAGGACTGCACTTGAGAACCGAGAGGGCCACAAGTGGCCTTGAGGCTGAAGGTTCCCCATCCCTGGACTAAATGATCTGAAATCTCTTCCAAACCTAAGATTCTATGTTAGGGCAGAGAGTAAGAGGGGAGGAGCACTGTTGCTCCCTAAGGTTGCAAATCTGCAGTTCGTTTGTATTGATTGCAGCAAGTGTTGATAGTTATGAGGAAAAAATAAAACTGGGCAGAGACAAGCCCTTTTTTAAAAACAAGCTGAGACTGGAGTGAGTCTCATTTCTACAAGCACACTGAGGGAGGAAGGGAAGGCTGGAATCTTTTACCAACTAAGCAATCCTATGACCCATGCTTTCCAGGACCATTTGAGTCACTGATGGTGGGCCTTGTGCACCTGCTTCAGGCCTGGGTTATTAATAATAGCACATTCATTTACAAGAGGGCATTCTGCACACTTCTTTGTTTGATCTTTTAATAACTCTGGGAGGGCAGCAGTAGTTATTAGCCCCATTTTAGAGATGAGGATACAAATTCTCAAAGAGGCAGGATGACATGACTCGAAGTTGCCCAGCTAATAAGAAAAGGTTAGCACCTGGCCTCATGAGACTACCTCTCACTGTAGAGGCCAAAAAATGGTTTTCAAGTGCCTGATTTGATTTAGTTTTTTAAAAGATTAAATTAACGTGTGCAAAGCACAGGGGATGTGGACACAAAAAACAGAATTCTATTGGGGGTGGGGCTGACAATTAAGATCTTTATATACATTATCCCATTTTATACTCACCAGCTGTGAGATAAAAATTAGTCCTTATTATCAGTCCCATTTTATAGATGGGGAAACATAGGTCCACAGCTCCTAAGGGTCCAAGCTGAGATTCAAAACCAACTCTCTCCAACTCCAACATTCATTTCCCTGCCATACATTGCCTCTCTAGCAATGACCTTCAGACAAGATAACTGGAGGGAGAGACAGCCTGAACAACTGGGGATTAGGAAGAAGTACCTGAGAGAAACCTTGAAGGATTCTAAGAAGCAGAGGTGAGAAGGGTCTGCATTCCAGCCCGTGCAAAGGCAGGGAAGGCCACAAGATAGAATGTCAAATTCAACCAATATGCTGGGAATGGAGAGTATGGGAAGCAAAGTTATATCAAGATGAGTGTTGAAAGGTACATAAGAGCTAGACTTGCAGCAACAACCACAGGAGTTGGGAGGCAACGGGGAGCCACCACAGGCTCTCTGAGGATGAGTCACACTTTAGAGATGTGAGTTTGCCAACAGTGTGGAGGATGGAGCAGAGGGAGAATGAAATTGGAGGAAGGGATAAATCAATAATAATAGTTACCATTCATGTCGTACCTTAAGGCTTGCAAAGTACTGTACAAATATCTCATTTGATCCACTCTGGGAGGTAGGTGGTATTGTTATCCCCTTTTTACAGATGGGGAAACTAAAGCAGTCATTGGCTAGGCGTCACCCAGCTAGTTAGTGTCTGTGGCCATATTTGAACTCAGGTCTTCCTGACTCCAGGCCCAGTGCTCTTATCCCACTTCACCACCTAGCTGCCTCAAGGAGACAGAGACTGAACTAAGGTGTTGGCCATATTCACTGTAAGAAGGGGGTGGGGAGATGCAAGAACTGTTGTGGATTTGGCTGAAGAGTCAAGAAGCAAACATGGCTCCAAGGTCCTGCATTCTGGTGACTGGAAGGATATCTTACAGAGACAAGGAGTTGGGCAAGATGAAGGCTTGGGAGTGGAATCTAGGGCCGGATATATAGATGAGAGTTATGTCCATAGAAAGAATTGAACCCATCAAAGCCGATGAGGGTCTTAAAGGAAAAAGAAGAGAATCTGGTCGGGCCAGGAAGGCGTGGACAGAGACTTGGACACTAATGAGCAGATAGATGATTCAGAAGAAAGTGGTGAGAAAGAATGCGCATCGCAAAGGAGAATCAGGGGACCTCAGCATCACAAAATGCAAGGAAAGAAAAAGTATTGGGGGGAGCACTGGGGGAGGGGTCAATGTTGTTAAAAGCTTTAGGTGAGGAGCCATTAAATAGGATGAAGAATTGAGACTAGGCCAACGGAAATGGATGTCAAGTGGTCATCGGAAAGATCAATTTAGTTAAAGGGTCAGAAGCCAGATTGCCAGGGAGTGACTTGAAAGAGTGCCTGGGAGGGAAATGAGGTGGGGTAGCACTTTTTCCTCTAGGAGGACTGTTTTTTAATCAGTTTGTCGGTAAAAGTAAAAACAGATAGAGGGAGATATCTTGATCCACAATCAGAAGCACTTCAAATGGAAGGTTTCTTTTAATAAGGTTGGGGGGAGACCTCGGGTGGCAGCAGGGGAGGCTGAGAAGTCTTATCATCTCCAGGTCATCCCTTTCTTAAAGACTTTAATACTTGGCTCAGCAGCTTCCCTTCTCAGCCAACAGGAAGGTTTGGTCATGCCTCTGGGCTCTTGGTGATTAAAGGAAGTTCAGGGCTTCTCTCAGTCCAAGTTAGTGGTTCCACATATGGCCAGAGACCATTTTTTTTGGAGGGGGGAGGAAGAAAGAACTCCAAATCCAGCTCCAGGATCAAAGGTAGTGCCAAGGCACAACAGGGTCATGAAATTGTTAATATATAGCACCAGAAGGGATCTCTGAGGTTGTTGAATCTAGCCCCTCCTGGTACAGATGAGGGAAGGGAGACCCCCGAGGTTATGCCGGGAATAAGCACCAGTGATGGGATTGGAATTCAGATCCTGACTCTTCCCATCATATCACCTCCAAATCCAGTCCCTGAGAGGGGATGGGGCTGGATCCCAGCTTCCACATGCATTGATGAAGAAGGAAGTGACTTGGGCAGAAGGTCTGGTGCTTGCTGCTGTCCCAAGCATAAATCCCTGGCAGTCACTGTTATGGTAAACTTAGAATAGACCAAGTGTCCACATGCTGGGGTGGGTTTTAAGCCAGGAGAGCTCCAGACCCAGTCCCTGAAAGGGGGGCTGGACCCAATCGCTAGAGAAATGGCTTTGCTACCAGTCAAGTTTGGGCTTGGGGTTAATTCAGCCAGTGGTTAGCAAAGTTTTCCCTCATGATTAGAAACCTGCTTTTGCAAGGTGTCTGGCTAAAACCTCGGGCTATGGAACAGAGCCCCGACAACTGGCCCATCCAGGAGCCAATCTATGACCTTGGCCTCATTTTGTCCATTCCCTTCTCTCTCTAACAACCTGAGCTAAGCAGGCTATCTTTAGAGCTTCCCTCACAAAAGACTTCTATTGGATGCTGGTAAAGTCCTTTTGAGAGGGCATAGTTGGGGAAACCAAGGGAGGAAAGAAGAGGGAGGGCTTCAATGCAGATGAAGGGTCAAGGAAGAGGAGGAGGGCTGAACTTGGCAAAGAGAAAGTCACTGGAACTTCCTAGATTTCCATGGGGCTTGATGACCCAAAGCCAGAATGCTTAGAAACATGGTCAGTGTTTGTCCTACTCTCTATGTGGTTTGGCAATTATGGGGCGGGAAGGGGGGAAAATTCAACTATGACCAGAAGCATGGAAAGGTCAAGTTCACCCCTACCCTCCACAGTTTTGATTTCAGCACATTTAAAGGGGAGAAGGGAAGGAAAAATGAGCAAAGATGTGATAGCATGAGACTGTCAATGAAGATGATGATGACAAGCATCAGGATTTGCCTTATCAATATCTCATTTGCTCTGACCTTCACGACAACCCTGTGAGTAGATGCTTACCTCACAGATGTAAGAAACTGAGGCAGGCAGATGTGAAATGGCTTGCCCAGAGTCACACAGCCCTTCTATGAGGCTAGCCTTCTGAGTCCAGATGCCACAACGAGAGAGGAAAGTGTTTGTGGAAGGAGGAAGAGAGAGACAATCTGGATCACAGCTTTAGTTCTTATGAAAGGAAGGATAAAAAACCAGTTTAAGAAATTGCTAAGTGGCTATTATAGGGGAATTCCCTGTGTGATATTCAGACATAAACCAGACTCTGCCCCCCTCAAAGAGCTTGAAATCTAATAGGACTGAAAGATATGCACACAAAATAACTAGGAGGCAAGCAAACATGACATAAGAGAGAAACGTAAGAGTCCAGCAAAGGGCTATAGGAATTTGAGGAGGGAGAGATCATTTTTCGGCTAGGGGTGGAGAAAACACTAAGGAAGTGGCGCCTGGGCAGGGCCTTGGAGAGAGAGGGAGGAACATTGGCCAAGAGGGACTGAGGGAAGAAAGGAAGGACGGACTACTCTGTGAATGGGGAGATGGTGTGAGCAAAGGCTATGGTCAGAGAGGGACAGGTAGGGAGAAAAAGCAGATGAGAAACAGAAGAATGGTAAAAAGATCATTTTGGAGCTGGCCTGTGAAGGGTTTTGAACACCAGGATCAGAAATTCTGAAAAGGAAAAACCATGAATGGAGTAACACCTTGGATGGTAAAAAAATACGGGGGAGAAGGAGGGAGATTTGAATAGCCTATTGGCATTAAACACAATGGGCCAAACTTAGAAACCAACTAACTTTCAACCACATTGGCTGCACATGAAGCGGTGACATTAGCTAGCTGGCTATGCAAGGAAGACTCTGCTCTGATTAGGAGGCAATTCCTTGGGTAGAAAGGGAAAGGTGAGTCTGAAGGAGGACTGAGGTGGGTGCCACTCAGGAGACTCACAACAAAGGAAAGGGAAGAAGAGACCCTAAAACTAGATTTCCTAATGTTGCTGGGTCATTTTTCAGTCATGTCCAACTCTTCATGGCCCCATCTGGGGTTTTCTTGGCAGAGATACTAGAATAGTTTGCTATTATTTCCTTCTCCGACTCACTTTATAGATGAGGAAACTGAGGCAAACAGGGTTAAGTGACTTGGCCAGGGTCACACAGCTAGTAAGTGTGTCAAGTGTCTGAGGTCACATTTGAACTCAGGTCCTCCAGTGCTCTATCCACTGCACGACCTAGCTGCCCCAGGGTTAATAATACTAACTGGCATTTATATAGATAACACTTTAAGTTTAGGAAAGAGTTTTACAAATATTGCAAACCCTGGGAGACAGGTGCTACTGTTAGCTCCATTTTATGGATGAAGTGATTTGCCCGGCATTACATAGCTAATTTTTCTGAGGCGGAATTCGAATTCTGGTCTTCTTGACTACAGGTCCCACACTCTACGTACTGCTTGAACTCCTCCCTAGCTACCTCATACTTTCAAGTCTAACTCAATTTACAGAGTGCCTCCAGCATGATTCATGGTCAGAAAAATACAGACGTACCTTGCTTTTAACAAAGACCATGCAATGTATTTATAATAAAATTCGAATTTACGGGAAAGAAAATTAGGGAGTGATGAAATTCACATTACAAAAAAAACAGGCATTCTTTAGCAAGAAAGCTCTCCAAATTTGCACAATTAACTAGTTTATTTCTAATTATGAACTAATTTCTACTTAATAAACTAATGATTTCAAGTAATTGAAATAGTTGCATGGTGGGAATGAGTAGACTGTAAACCCATCAACATTGAAGGCGTCATGGTACAGCGTCACAGTCCTGGCTTTGGAATCAGGGGGCCAACTACGAATTCTGAGTTCTGCCACTTGTTATATCCTATCTGACCTTGGTTATATCCCCTCTCTGGGCTCAGTTTCCTAATCTGTAAATTGAGGCAAGTGAGGAGGAAAAAGGAAGGGAAGTGATCGATTCAAGGTCTAAGGAAGTCTGCTCAGGCAAGTTCAGCAGATCCTCCAAAATATTTATGGAAAAAGGCCATGGGGATGAAAACTGTACTCTGTTTTTTCTAATGATTGAATGTTTTCTTCACAGCAAGCCCTCAGGAAGTAGTAACTCACTTTTCTATAGCATACAAAGCATTTCTCAGGAAACAATTAGAGTACAACAAATATTGTTTTCCAATTTACAAATCAGGAAACTGAGGAAGAGGTTACCTGAGTGCCTGAAGGTCCTATAGAATCAAGGAGGCCTCAGGTTGTCTACCCCCACTCATAACTGAAACAGAATTCCCTCTCTGACATCTGGCAGAGATTGGATGACCATTTGAGGAAGACCTTCAGGGAGAAGGAACCCAGGCCTTCCAGAGGCAGCCCATTTCACAGGGCTAAATGGTGTTTAAAGGTCAACAGATGCCACTGCATTCAGAAGTGTGGTTTACAGTCTCCACTTGCCTTTTCTCTTTCCCTTCCTGATCCTCAAAGAAGCCTCCTGATCCTCAAAACCCCATGTATTAATTACACTTCAGGCAATGTCTGACATCCCTCACACTTCAGAGCTGCACTCCAGGAACCAAGGAGAGGGTGGTAAGAGAGGCCTTCAAAGCATCAGACTGTCGGCTAAGTGTGATTTCATCCCCTCCATATGACCAAGAAATGCAAATTCTCAGCCTCATGCAGCAAACCAGGTGAGACTTAAGTCAACAACAATGGAGTGCCCCAACACTGGAATGCAGACCAGGGTATCTGTCACATATGAGTGCCCATTTGAGCCCTAAACCTAAAGCCTTTCTGGAAAGTAGGGGAAAGTTGTAAAGTGGTGGTGGCCCCTTCAAAGAAAACCAATCTTCTGAGATGAAAGAGGCAATAAACAGAATCTAGAGGAAGGATATTGGAGTCAGAGAGTCTGGGTTTGACTCCTGGGACCTTAAACAGGTTTCTTTCCTTCTCTGGACCTCAGTTTCTCCAGAGTAGTTTGGATTGAGATTCTTCCTGGCCATGGCTATCTATCCTCCTGAGTCACATCACCCCTCTGGACCCCAGGCTCCTCACATGGAAAATGGAAATAACCATATTTGTAGCCCTCCTTCCTCAGGAGCTGAGAAGATCCAAGTGCCCAGGCACTTAGCTAGCAAAGATGAGGGGGCACCGTTAGCTGCATATAAATTAAGTGGGAAACTGACCATGAAGCCTGAGAATAAATAATCAGCCCCAACCAGGAAGGATTCAGAGCAACATTCGACAGCCCTGGCAATGGAACAGGAGGTTATTATCACATTGTGAAGAGACACATACACACATGGAGTCAAACCATACAGGATATGGCCAGCCACTACAAGAATGACAGGGCACTGTATAGTCAGAATACACCTCTCAAGTTCCAGAGCCCAGGTTTTAAACTTGACTGAAAATGCTGGAGTGGAAAGCTGGATACCTCCTACCCCCTCCAGCCATTCCCACCCCACCCTTCCTAGCCCATTTGGAACTCTTCAGCAGATGCACCAGGAGGAGAGAGGAGAGATAATGCAAATTGGAAGCAGCTCTCTCGGAAAAAGAACACCCCAGCTTAACCCAAATTCTGAGTGAGTGGTGGACAGCTCAGATGCAGTGAAAATCCAGGCCAACTGGGCCAGAAGGCAGAAGCTCCTAGCCCAATGGCCAGAAGACTACTGAGGTATTCGAGCTCTCTCTCAAGCGCTCGCTCTCTCATTTTCTCCTTCCTTCCCTCACCCTCCGTCTTCCTCTTTTTCCTCAAGGCAGGCAATCGACCTATTCCTCCCATCAAGGATGACCTACCTGTACCATGTAACAAGGTTTTGTCACCCAGAAGAATACTTGATCGGGGTCTCCCCCTCAGCTCTCTTATCTAAGAACTGTCATATCAGACCCCTCTCTCACCCCAATCACATAGTAAAGTTAACGGACAGTGGAGACTGGGTTCCTTTTCTCCTTTCTTCTATTTCCAGCACTGGGGAACCCAGTAACTATTAGGCTTAATATAGCTGCTAATTAAAAGACACATTGTTGAATTATTCTAGTGGTAGAACCCAGTTAGAATGGCTTAGAATCAGGCTCATAGACTATGAGACCTCCAAGGGACACTCAGAGGAAAATCTGACCCCCAAAATGTCAGTCAGTCCATAAACATTTATTAAGCATTTACTACAGGCCAAGCATTGTGTTAAGTGCTAGGGACACCAAGAAAAACAAAAGATGGTCCTTGATCTGGAGGAGTCCACAATCTGATGGGGGAACCCATATGCAAATAACTACATATGCACAAGCTTTATGTAGGTTAAGCTGGAAGTAATTGATACAGAAAAGGCACTAGAATTAAGAGGTAATAGGAAAGGCTTTCTGAAGAGTGGCAAGAGACAGAGGCCGCCTAGTCCAACACTGTTCTAAATAAGAATGCCTCTTGGTTCTGTCTCACCAAGCCTGTCCTTAAAGGCCTGCTGGCTGAGTCTAATCTCTTACCAACACACCCAGGGAGAGAAAACTGACTAACTTACTCAAGGCCACACAGTTATTAAAGAACTAAGCTAGAATTCAAACCCTGGTCCTCATTCTAATTCCAAGGTTGGGGTTTTTCACATGGATTTGAATATTTGATTCTCCTAATACCTAACAAATCTAATCCTCTGAAAGCTCCATACAGGAGCAAAGATTTGGAGCTATAAAGGACATCAGGGGCCATGTGATTTAGGGTCAGGAAGATGAGGTAATTACCTAGCTCTACAGATCATAAGCATCAGAGGGAGGATTTGAACCCAGCTCCTCTGGCTCCAGAGCCAAGGTTCCTACACCCCTCCATACCACACAGCCCAGAATGTTTTCGTCTAGTTTCATCTGCCCCAAGCTCAGTAGAGTCCTGAGGGACCAGACAGCAAATGATACACACAATTCCTTGAGGGGGACGGGGCGGGGGGGGGGGGGAAACACATAAATGAAAAAGAAAAAAACAGGCTGCAGTTTTCCAATAAATCCTTCCCTTCTGCAGAGAGGAAGAGTCAGACACTCCCCTCTAGACACCTCCAGGTTTCAGGATCTGTTCCACACTCGGTTGAGTCTCAGTTTGATAAATGCATCCCCCCTTTAAGAACAGCTTAACCTATCCAACATCGATACAAGACAGGAGGCTCTCGGATCAATACCTTTTATTGCTGCCCAAAGGCAATGGCAATTCTTCTGGAAGAAGGGCAAAGATGGGGGAGAAGCACCTATGGATTAGAGTAATTTGGCTCAATCCTCCTTCCCCAAAGAGGCAGCCAGGCAAACGGAAACATCACTGAACTCTGAGTCAGGAAACCTGGTTTCAAATGCTGGTACCTACTTCAGATGCAGTGACCTTGGTGAAGTCACTTGGGCCTCTACAATCAACTAACTCAAACAGAACAGAGCTGGCGCCCTTAAGGAGCTTTTGGCTTATTGGCGAAAACAGACCTAGGAAGTATTAAAATCTCTTCTACTTCTAAAACCAAAGATCTCTAATAATCTACAAAAACTCTCCACTTCCCTGAGTCCTAGGACCTAGGAAGGAATCTGTTGTATTCATGGAAACAGGGTGATTTAATTGGGAGAAATCTGGTGGTTGAAAAATTTAAGGTTTTGTACGTGTTTTAACGAATGATGATTATGACCTGTGTGGGCCGCAGTTCAATAAAGTCACCAAGAACAGCACATTCTGTGGTTGAAACAGCCCTAAGGGGAGTTATTGTTTAAGGGGGTGATGTTTGGAGAAGTACACCAAAAACAGAAACCATTATAAGAGAAGAAAAAACAGACAGCTGGCTTGCAGAATGGGGGGGGGGGGGCGGGCACCGGGGATAGGTTGGTTCCTGGTACCTACTCATAGCTATCATGACTATTCTCAACACCTTACATGTCTATGGCATGCTTTCCACAGAGATTGATTAGTTCTACTGTTTCTTACAGAAACCCAGTGAGGTGGGCAGGATGGTTGTGATTACACCCATTTAAAAAGACAGGGAAAGAAGAGGCTCAGAGATAGAGATCTGAAGCACAGCCAGTGTCAAGAGTCGTAACA
Source organism: Trichosurus vulpecula (assembly GCF_011100635.1). NCBI lineage: Eukaryota > Metazoa > Chordata > Mammalia > Diprotodontia > Phalangeridae > Trichosurus > Trichosurus vulpecula. The sequence continues at coordinate 384,100,136 of NC_050575.1, read as the reverse complement.
TTTGAGAGCCCTGTGGGATCCTAAGAGGTGCTCTAATCCATACCCTACCAATGAGAAACAGTATGCTAGGACAGGAAGAGCAGTGGTTTGGGCATCTGGGGGCCAGAGTTTAAATCCCCATCAAGACCCTCACTTCGGAGCCTTACTTCGGAGCCTCTGCAAAATAAAAGGGCTGGAGTCTTCCAGCTTTAAATCAATCCTATGATCCCACTAAGTCAATAATATATCCTCACATTCCACCTCCATTGCTGGCTTTCTTAGCAGCACAGTGCAGCAGGAGAGTTGGGCTTGGGGCCAGTCAGATCTGGGTTCAAATCTCACGGCTATACGATGATGGGCAACCCTTTTAGCCTGAAGAATACCAGCAGCCCTACCTCACAGGGTTGCTGTGTGGCTCTAATGAAGAAACTGATAGAAAGCAACTTTCCAAATCTTTTAAAGACACATGTATTATGTACATGTATATACATGTATATAGAAAAAAACACATTTATATGATGTAAATTATCATTAAACAACAATAACTCAAGAGGGCAGAAATCAGTAGAAATCAGTAGATAGGGAAATAGGAAAGAGTCCTATGAATTTCAAGAAAGCCTAACATTTCCATGGAGAATTATAGCACATGGAGAAAGTGCCTGTCAAAGGATAAAGAGATTTAAAATGAAAGACCTCAGGAATCAAATCCAACACCCTCACTTTATAGGTAGGGAAACTGAGGCCAAAGAAGAGAAGGTCAGATAAAAGTAGTCAACTACATGGTCACTAGCTTGAGAAATAAGGAAGGTCCAGAATTTAAAGGCTTAGCTGAAATTAAAGAGGATGCTAAGTCCAAGAACTGGGATGGTAGAAAATCTTTGAGGACTCAAGAATCCAGAGCTAGCTAAGCCATCTGAGGGAGTTTTCCCAGTTCATAAAGCTTGCTCTGGGAAGGGAGGAGGAATCAACACAAGCCACTTCATGTTATGAACCCAGGCAACCTCTTTCTCTACATCTTATCAGATCAGAGGGCTGTCTCAAATTGTCCCAGAGTGTAAGGGGGAGGAGGTGAGAGCCATGGGGATCACAGAGATAAACAGTAGGTCTAGTCTTAGTTCTAAGCCAGGGTCACAAGAGGGAAAGCCCACCCCACCTGACTCCTAGATAATAAAGGTACCCATCACTGACATTTCTATAGTACCACCTCCTTTGGCCTTCATGAGGAGATAAAAGATTACCAAGTCTGCTTTCTTCGTATGAAGTATCGAGCTACCTAAAGGGAAGGAATTCTTTGACCTAGAGTTTCATCTGGCTATAGCAAACATCCTGAGAGCCAAACAGCCCAAGCCTTTCCCCAGAGGCCTGAAAAATCCTCTGCAATCACACCCAGAGACCTTCCATTTGTCATCATGTGCAGGCCTTAAAAGACCACTTCTTAAGAACACTTCTAACCTCAGTGAACTGGAGAAAAACTGAGGGGAGGGAGGACTCATTTGGTATGTCTTGCTTCTTCTGCCTGCCCTCACTGAGCTGCTGCTCCTCACAGACTGCATTTACACATCATCTACTTGTTCCATATTTCCCAGAGGTTTTCCTAAATGGATTGAGAAGAGGGTTCTAGTCTTGCCCTCCCAGCATACACCCAGGTACCTGGCGTAGTGCTGAGCACACAGTAGTTAGAAAATAAATACTTGCCAAAATTGATGAGAAAGCCAATACCTAAGAAAGGCTTTTCCATCAGCCCCTGTTGGGTAATAAAAATAAAAGAGGCTAGATTTGAGAATCAGGGAAGACTCATTAAAAAACTGCCTCTGATGCTTCAATTAGCTTTCAAAAAGCTTAACCTTTCTCAGACTCAGTTTCCTCATCTGCAAAATGCAGATAATAGAATCTACTTCCCAGGGTGATCAAATGAGGTAAGATGCAATATAAAATGTGTTATAAACCTTAAATTGTCATGAGTGGTATTATTATCCAGAAGTCAGAAAACCTAGGTTCCAATCTTGGCTAGGCCACCATGTAGCTGTAGAGGCTTGGGAAGGCCCCCTCTCTCAGTCCTCAAGTCCTCAGAGCCCCTTCTGGTTTCAAACCTTCCAATGGTATTTATGAACTAAATGATGTCTTGTTATCCAGGATCCTTCAGTTCAATATTTCTATGACTCTTGGCAACTTTACCTATGGCAGAATTCCTTAGCCCAGAAAAATTCAATAGTGGTCTTGAGAAGCACCTAAACACGCTAAGAAACATGCTAGGTGACCCAGCAGATTGAGCACTGGGCCTGGAGTCAGGAAGCGACAAGTTCAAATTTGGCTTACTAGCTGTGTGGCCATGGGTTAGTCACTTAACTGCCTCAGGTTCTTCAGCAGCAAAAAGACAACAGTCCCTGTCATTACCTACGCTGAAATACCTGTTCTCGGTTTCTTCATCTGTAAAATGAGGGTAAGTAATAACACCAACCTCCCAGGGTTGTTGTAAGGATTAAATGAGATTTTTAAAGCACAGTGAAAACTTTAAAGCCTCATATAAATGTTAGTTTATTCCTATTAATGCAGAAGACTCAAAGAACTATGAAAATCCCATTAAAAACAAAGCCAGAAAAAAATAAAAAAAGCAAAGCCAGTCCATCCTTCCCCTTGACCACCAAATGCTAAGTCAGCAGCAGCAAGTGGATTGCAGGCTAAGAAGGGTTTCCACCAAATCTTAGGGGAAGGGAGGGACCTGGAGAAGGGATGGCCTAGCTCACACAGCCTTGTGGCTTTGATGATGCTCTCGTTGCTATAACAAAGGCCATTAAAAACGACCTTACAAGCCTTGCCAGGGCTTTTGGATTTCTAGTAATAATCTCTGCTTGGGAATGAACAAGGAGTTCTGGTTAGGTTGGGAGGGCCAAGAGGAGGGAAAACCGGCCCTGCTGGCTGATAGCACAAGCCCCTGCAAGTCCCAATGGGGGAAGGAAAGGGGAAGCCAGTTAGGACTCTCTATTTTCCTCCCCTTTTCTGTCAAGGAAGGAGACTGACCATCACCCGTGCTTGCTGCAACCTAAGGGGCCCCATCTGCCTCCTGTACGCCATGGTCCTAGAGGGGAAAAGGGAGAGTTAGCAGAACAGAGTAAGAAAAGGCATGTCGATGGCAAGTCAGCCTGGGCCTTGGTCCCTTGTTAGCTCTGGATATCGGCTTCCTGGACTGGGTCTCAGCCTCTTCACCGGTAAACTGAGGGGGCCGGACAAGGCAATCAAGAAGGCCCAGTTCTGGCACAGTGTGGTTTGATGAGTTTGGAACACAAGCTGGGAGTTCATAGATTGACTGGCAGGTTCAGGTCCTGGTTTGGCCACTGAGTGGCGCCATGGAAACTCTCCTGCCAGATCTGCAAAAGGCAAAGGGGGCCCACATGGTCTGTATCTTAGCTAATGCACCTGGATGAGGGAGAAGGCTCTGAATGCAGCTCCAGCTGCTTTCCCAAGGCTCTGAGCCCTGCCATTCTGAAACCACAGAAAGCATGATTTGCATCCCATGGAACTTCCTTCGGTGATAGGGAAATTATATCTATAACTCCCCATGTAGAGCTCAAGAGTGAGACCTTGAAGAAGATACCCAGACCTCCAGAGCTGTTCCTTCACCCCACAGATTGCTACCCAGAATTCGGGATCCTCAAGAAGAATCCCAGTACTGCCTTAAACAGATGTCCCTTCCAGAACTGATATTTGTATTCTCTTCTCCCAGCCTGCCCCTCCCTTGGAAACAGTATCTTGGAATGCCCTCTGAGAGCTTTATTTATTAAACCACTTCTTCTATGATCTAGTTCCTTTTCCAGGCCCTCAAAGTTTTACTTTCCATCATTCTTCCAAAAGAAATCTCCCACCCTCCTACCCCTTTACTATCATTCCCTATCCAGCCCATTCAAGTAAGCATAAAGTACACGTGTACACGTACGTACACACACACACACACACACACACACACACACTCACACTCTCTCTGAAATCAGTGATCTGCTGTGGAAATGCTGAGAAATATACTGAAATATACACCACATGGCATTTCAAACAAAAAGGTGGGATGTCTACTCAAGTGTTAGGAATCACTGCTAGCTGTATTTTGTCCGTCAAGACCAATGGTGGCCAGGGGCAGAACCAATGGATCCTAACAAGCTCTTGGAACACCAGCAACAGGAGGTTTCAGATTTACTAGCACTATGAGCCAAATTAATTATGTTAACCCTGTAAACAACCTTAGATATAACGTAGTCCAAACTCCCATAGTATAGGTGAGGAAAAGAAAACTGGAGAGAGAAGTGACTTGTCTAAGGTCACAAAGCTCTTTAGTTGGAGAAATAGTTTGGGGGGTGGGGGTGTGACCTTGGTCAAGTAATTTCACAAACAACAGCCCCCCCCCCCCAGCTCTTCTTTCCTCTCAGAGAACAACATTCTGGAAACAGCCTATATTACACCATTTTAAAAAATTAGCAATAGTATTCAAGGCTGGCTTTTATTAAAAACCTCAGCCTACATGGGAGAACCTAGGATTTGTGTAACCCTTTTTGGAAGAGATGGGAATTTCTGAAGAAAATTAAAAAAGAGAATGAAAAAGTTATATGGGAAATCATAGTGCGCTAGGTGGGTGACCACAGAAAACCCTGAGACTCTTTGTCCCCACGTCTTGGAAATCAGCTTAATCACTTAGGACAAACAGTTCGGCATTGTAGGGGCTACTAGTGCCGCTGAAACAAAAGCAACCTTTTTTTTAGAGGGGAGAGGGCTGTCTCTGCCTTTCAAAACTTTGCTAACCTCAGTATGAGAGCCTCCCGTTTTTGTTCCCCAGATAAGGCATCTTGGGGTTAACTAGGGTTTAATTTATTTTAAACCCACTCTGCTGACAAAGGCTGGTTTGCCCGACAGAGACCAATCCATCTAGTCAGTTCCATTTGTATCAATCAACCTTCCAGGAGTCAAAGCAGGTGCTGACCGCTGGCCTTTGTGAATTTAAAACCAAACAAATCTTCCCCAGGCCCCACATTTCCTCCTTCTCAGTAATTTAGGAGAGCAGGACCCTTCCTCTCCCCAATACACCTGAACTGTCCCAGAAAACAAAACAAAACAAAAAACCCATCTCTCCGTCATCCTCCACTCCGGAGCAGCATCTCCTCACGCGGGCGGGGGGGGGGGGGGTCACTCCCACTTCCAAAGGGGGGGGCTAACCTTGGGGGTGGGGGAGGGAGTGGAGGCCAGAAGGTGGCTGGGAAGGGGTGAGCTGAACCCGTGGTCCGCCTCCATGAAGGGAATTTAATTAGCCTGCCAGAGCGCAGGGCTGGAAAGGAGGTGTCTCTGTTGCTGCAATCTAATTGAATTGGCTCCACTTAGGCTGGCTACTCACCGCCTATCAGGGAGTCAGCCCGGGCCATCTTAGAGGTGGGGGCGGGCGGAGGGAAGGAGCAGCCAGGAAGACAGAATTCAAAGGGGGGGGAGGGTAGAGAATGCCAGCCCCGCTGCCAGAGGTAGAGGCAGCCAGTGGGGGGGGGGGGGGCACAAAAGCTGCAGGGGGATCTCTTTATTAAGGGCAGTTGAGAATAAAGAGGGAAGTCTGCCCCACATCCAAGCTCCAGAGGGCTTTGGGGAACCACGTCCTGTGAGAGGAGGAGGCGGGCGGCAGCTGGGGCGCCCTGGCACCGGTTCAGCAGCCACGGTTAGATCCTCAGCCTCTCCAAGTCGGAGCTCCGCTCCCAGCCACCCCAGCCTCTCCAGATCAGCCCCGTTCCTCTAATCAAACGAAGAGATGACCCCCACCCCCATCACAAAAAGAACCCAAAACATTACCGCGAAGCCTCCACGACCCAGGGAACCCAGCCGGGCACCCAACACCTGCCATTGGGGCACGCAGCCGCCGCCCGTACCCTCCTGCCGGCTGAGCAAACTTTTATTTCGGCAGCTAAGGAAGGAGCCTGCCTGCCGCCGCCTCCTCCTCCTTCCCGACTCCGCTCCCAGCCCAAAGGGACGGGAAGCTGGGGAGCAAGCAAGACTCCCCCGCCTCGGGACTCAACACTCCAGTCATCCCCACCCCCCACCCCCGGCTCTCCCGCGTCCCCTCCACCCGCACGCACTCCCCCACACGTACACAAGACAGCGGCTCCCTCTCCTCCGGACCGCGGAGCCTTCCACGAGTCGGCTCCAGATCCGAGTCCCGATGCCAGCAGAGCAGGGGCAGGAGCCCGAGCAGAAACAGGGCCGCCGGCCTCGGAGTGCTGGCCCAGAGGCTGGGGAGAAGCGCGCTCCTTCTCAGTCCCGTCCGAGCCTCTCCGGCTCCGTGCGGGTGGTGGGGAGAGAGGCGGATGCGAGGCGGGGCTCCGCGCCCCCGGAGATCCCGACCCCCAGCTCAAGGAGAGGAGAGCAGGGTAGGGTAGGGTAAGGCAGAGCAGAGCAGCGAGCCCAGACCAGCACCTCCCGAAGCCCCCGGGGCCGCTGTTCCCTCCACCCCCGCGCGCGCCAGGGAGGCGCTTTCGGGGCCGGGGAGGGGCGCACGGGGGACGGATCTGCCCTTTGGTCTCGTTCCCTGCCCGCCCAGCTCTTATCGCCCGCAACACTCTGGGGGAAGTTGCCGAAAGCCGTTTGCGGCTGGCTGCCCGCCCGCCCCCTCCCAGCCTCCCTCCCGCCCCCCTGCCTCTCCCCAGCCAGCCAGACCCCGCGAAACCCGAGAACTTGTTGCTGGAAAGGCCCAAAGACCCCCTGCGGGCTCTTGGCAAAGGGGGGGCGGGCGGCACCCCGCCCGAGCTGCCCAGCACTGCCTACCCCCGCCACACACAGTCTCGCACACAATCCCTCCAGTCCCTAGCTCACCTTTCATGCCAGGGCCCCACAGCTCCGCCTCAGAGCAAGCTGACACATCGTGCAGCCATCATCACCCCACTGTTTGTCTGAACTGCTTGGCTCACCCGGGGCTGCTCCGGCGCGGCTCCTCGGGAGCTGGCCCGCTGGGGAGGTGGAGCTTCCGGGGCCCCGGCCAAGAAACACCTGCTGCCGCCGCTGCCGCCACCGCCGAGGCCACACCCAATCCCAACGCCCTCCCCCGCCCGCGCCCCATGCCACTGGCTCATTTCCCTGCTCCTGACCTAAGCCAACAAGAGGTGTCGGGTTTCTCCCGCAAACACACGCGCGCACACACACACACACACACACGCTAGTGCATGCCAGCATGCACACATCCTCACCCCTCACCCCCCCCCCACCCCCGGCAGGCCCGGCACAACACAGGTGAGCCCAGGCCACTCACAGGTAAAGGGGAGGAGCCATGGGGGGGAATCCTCCCACCACAGCCCAAACCCTGGGCTGGCCATGTGAATATTAAATTCATCAACAACATCAAAAGTCAAGCGCTTGAAATGGACAATTATTTCCACTAAGACTCCTATGTGTATAGACGGCAGGCCCGATTTACCTCCTCCCTCCCATCAAAATGACACAGGATTTGCTTCTCCAGGGAAAGCTACTGACCCTTCTCCTTTACAAACAAAAAAAGCTAAGAGCTTATAAGGTTAGCACAGCATTCTAAATACATGATTTCGTAAGGTCCTCGCAACAATCTTCCGAAGTAGGTACCATCATTATCCCTACTTTATAATTCAGTAACGTGGGCTCAGAGTAGCAAACGGACTTGTCGAGGATCACTCAGCTATCTGCCTGTGTCTGAAACCTAGTTTGAACTCAGGTCTTCCTGACTCCGAGTCTGGTTAGAGTCCCCAGCCTCTTAAAACTTTGGGCTTGTCTTTAAAAGGCCAAGGGATGCAATACACAGCTAGGTGGCGCAGTAGCTCTGGAGTCAGGCAGACCTGGCTTCAACCGCTTCAGACAACTAATAATCCACTTAATTGCTCGGTGCCTCAGTTTCCCCAAATGTAAAACGAGAGGACCTTAGAGGTCCTTTCCAGCTGTAAACCGATGTCCCTATGAATGTGGGGGAAGAGGAAATATGGGAGAAGTCTCTACCCCACTGATGTGACATTTCGGGGAGTTGGTAGCAGTCCATACAGATGGGGTGGGGGCAGTCCTCTAAAGAAGAGGGACAGCTCCTCCAGGTACAGATGAATCCGGCTACCGAGGCTGAAAGAGGGGGAAGAGGTTCATTGAATTGATGGGGAGTTTCCAGTCGCCAGGGAGGCCTCCTTCCTTCAGAAACTGGCACTGTGGTCTCCCCCTGAGTCGGCCCATTCCTTTCTTCTCGAGTCGGGGATAGGCCCCAGCTCATTATTCCACCCCACCTCACCCAAGCACTTGACACACAGGTATGACTCAGGGAGCGTCTGGAAATTCCTGGGCACCCACAGCCCGCTTGGAAGGGACAGGGCTACAGGTTCTCCCACTCCTACCCCAAGGGCTCAGCCTCCCCCCCCCCCCCCCACGCCCCTGCCGCAGGGCCCCAGAGTGGGTCAGGTCCAACCCGGGCTCGGCCTGGAGTCCTAGGAAGCCGGGAGGTTAATAGGGCTTGCTTTGCCTGGAGGAATTGGGGGCGGGGTCAGTCTGGCCCGGACAGTCAGAACTCAGCTTACCGCCTCCCGCATAGAGAGGACCGAACAGCAAAGGGCCTTTGGCGGCGATCTAGGCCAACCCCTTCATTTTACAGATACTGTAACTGAGGCCAAAAGAGAAGAAAACCGCGTTCAGGGTGGTCGTCAAAAGGTTACCAGGAGGCCTATGGTTCAGTCCTCATTCTCCTGCTGTCATGGAGTGTGTATGTGGGAGGCAGAGGGCTAAGATGAAAGCGTGGTTTGAAACCTCGAGGAAAGAAGACGCCGTTTATGGCTGGAGAGCCCACGGTAGCCCAGCCGTAGCTCTGGTTTTAGCTTTCAGCCCACCGTGCCAACGCTGAGCTCCTGCCAGCCCCCAAACCTGCCCTGGGAGATGCCCTGGACTCGTTTGGCAAGTGCGCAAACTACCATCCCCAAGGGCCTCCCAACCGCCCCTCCCTCCCTTCCTCCCTCCCACCTCCCACCTCCAGTCCCGGATTGCGAAGGGAAGGGAAGGGAAGGGAGGGAGCGAGCGCTGGGCGCCTGCCATCTCCTATCCATCTGTTCCTGATGACGCTGGCGGGTTTCTGGCACTCCGAGCCCGCGCCAGCGGTGAGCGCAGAACCAGTCTGTCTGCCCCCAGTGGGGTTTGTAAAGAGAAGGGGAGGGGGAACCGGTGGAGGAACACACAGAGGGGACGCACCCTTGGGGAGGGTCCGAGGCCCTCCCTGCTCCGGGGACCCACTGACCTTGCCTCCGGAGAGCAGCCGCTGACAGCTCGCGGGCGGGGGCAAGATCTGATGCTTTACACAAGGCTTCCCCCTCAGACCACAAACCAAAGGGGAAGCCAGGCAGCGAGGCCAAGGGGGGGGAGGCCGTTACTGGCTCCTACCTGCGGGCGCCACCAGGCAGGAGGGGCCCCTTCCCATTTACGACTTGCGAGCCCTGGCCGGCGCCTCCTTAATGTTTGTCTCTTCCTCTGTTATTAGCCTCTGCGACCAGATGCTCTAATTTACTCACCACCCGGTGTCTTCACACCGTGGACTCCTGTAATTTATACCACCCACAGCCCAGTGGATTCACTGGGGGGGAGGGGGGGCGTTGGGGGAGGGGTGGTCAGGCAGCCTGCTACCAAAGCTCTGGACAGCTAGAGACAGGAAGTCACCAGAACCAAAAAGAAGAGGGTGTGGGATGGGGGAGGCAGGGAATATAACAACTAGCCTCTGGGCTGGCAAAAGCCTTGGGAATCTCTCCTGGATTCCTGCTCCCTACATCTCTGGGGACCTGGGCTACAGAGTTTTGAGGAGGGCCCACAGAGGAGGGAGGTTCATCTTTTCATCCTCAAACTGGGCAAAAATCGAGTTCTAGAACTTAACTGCCTCCCTTATGTCCACTCAGGCAGGGCACAGCTGACCCAGTCAGCATTCAGTGCAGCCAACTACTAACTCCCTTCCATTGGAATACAAATCAAAATAAAACAGGAGTTTCTTACCCTCTCTGTACCAGCTAGGCCAACCCTGGGACTGACCTCCTTGGGAGCCGGAAGCAGAAAGATCTCCAGCACAGTGTGAAGTGACCACCGGAGCTGCTGTGGAGTGAGAAGAATGGGTATTTCTGAGGGCAATGAGAAAGGGGGCTTCAGCTGAAGCCTTTTTCCCATGCTTCATCTCTTGGAAGTGACCTCTGATTCTTAATCTGTGGCAATGGTGTCCCAGCTCTGGTGGGTCTTACCAACCCCAGGGAAAATTTCCAACATGGTTCTACCAGCCATGGTCTGTCCTGGAAGAACCAGTGTCTTATTATGGGAAACCAATCTAATTAAATTTGCTAAGTCACATCACAGGGTCATGGTTTTTGAGTTGGAAAGGACCATCAGGTCTTCCCCATTCATTTTAAGGATGAGGAAATTGAGTCAAGGAGAATATAAGTGACTTGCCCAGGGTCACAGAGGTAGTAATGAGTCTGGATTTGCACTCAGGTCCTCCTGACTCCCACTCTATTTCCTACCCCCCCCCCTCCCTTTTCAGCCACAACTCAATCAAACTGTCTTACCTAGGTACAGGGGGCTTAGGATCTGCACCAATGGAGAGAGAACCCACAGAGATATCCTTGAAGCATTTAAGTAAAAGGGTTCTGTAGCCATAACAAGGCAATGTCTGGGAAAAAGGAACTCTGAGACAGGTTCTGTTGCAGGGCTCCATCAGGTTCCCCCTTTACCATGGCCCCCAGGCCAGCAACTGGGCATCAGATTAACATGTGCCACCTTGCTGTCCAGAATTCAGGCGAGCGGGACTCACTCAGTCTTGGGTCAAGTGGGCCAGAGAGGGAGCAGTACCCCCAGGGGTCAGTGGTGGCGAAAGGGGATTGCAAAGTAAGTGCAATCAGGACCAGGACCACTAGAGAGCAGCAAAGAGCTGGTTTTTGCCTATGCCTCCCAGAGATTCTAACCAACCACCCAGCTGGCAAGACTGAGATTGATGATACTCACTGTCACTATACTCGGTCCAAGGAGCGCTTTATAACACCCAAGGAAATTAGTAATCTGGGAGCACGGCCTCCAAGTTTAAGAGTGGGAATTGCTCTCCTGCAGCCTGTATGTTCGCTAACGAGGTTCTGTACTTGACTCCTAATTTCCTGCCTGCTCTGTAGACTTGGAGCTCTGTGCCTTACACAGCTCAAACCAGTCCCTGCTTCTCTCCAGCCATGGCCTGCCTCCCCTCCCTTTTCGACTCCTCAGGTGCCCCCAACTGACTGTCAAGCACTGCCAAGAGGGTTTCTTTTTCTCATTTCTTTCCTACTACTGCCATCGTCACCTATTTCCTTCCCAATGTGCCACCTTCTGTTTTTGCAAGGAAAACTGGCAAGGGGAAAGTGGTGGGGTGGAGGAGGGAGATGGGTTAATGGGAGAATGAGACACAAGCACTGAGGTATGTAGTCATGTATGCCTGCTGCTGGGAGCCTGTATGGAGGTATTTCCGAAAAGCAGTGGTTTAAGGGAAGCTTGTCTTGAAATGTATTCACATGATACCAGGATCTCTCTCCCAGAAATAGTACCAGCAGAATGAACCAGCACAACCTTGCAAAAGGGTAACCTCCATGTAACTTTGCAACCTTTCAATATGTACTGTTTATTCTCTGCACCCAGAATACAATTCCTTTCCTCTCTGTAGGCCTAAATTTCCTCTTCAGTTTAAAAAAAAAAGAGGGTGAATTAGATGGTGCTCGAAGCCCTACCAGCTCTAAATCCTAAATTCCATTCTGGCTCTAATCTCCCCAGGCCCATTAAAAGAAAAAAAGACCTAATCCAGTCCACCAAACCCACTCCCATCCCTCTCTTAGAAGCTTTTCATGAAGCTAGTAGCCCAGCTGGGGGAGTCAAGAGACCTGAATTTTAGCCTGGCCCTGCTGCTATTATTACCTTGAGCAAATCATTTCTGGTTTCTTCTCTTAATTTCTTCATCTATAAAATAAGGAGCTTAATACTGCAAGATCTGATGTTCTCAGCTCTAAGATCCCTCTCAAGCCTTGACATCCTGCCTTCTAAGGTCCCCTCCAGCTCTGATGTTCTCTCCAAGATCACAGACTTTCTACAGAAAGGGACAGGAGAAGCCATCAAAGTCCACCTCCATCCCCTTGTTCTAGAGATAAGGAATCAGCCCCAAGAACATGAATGATTTGCCCCTGGTAACATAGGTGCCACCTGGCTTCTGAAAGTATATGGCATTTATGCTTCTGTACCTGCCAATAAAACGACTAGGAGCAGTGATGGAGGGAAAAATACCAGGAAAGACTAAAGGGCCTGTCCTTAACTTGTTCAGGGGCTAGAGAACAGAGGCAGAAGAGAGCAGCTATGTACCAGGGATGTGCCAGGATCAAGATGAGTAGGAATTGTTGGGACTGGGCCAAGAAGGAAAAATAAAGCTAGCTGGGTGGCCAAATAAATATAGAGAAGAATGCTGGACCTGGAGCCACAAAGACCTACCCTCTGTCTAAATCTAGCTTCAGACACTATGTGACCCTGGGCAAGTCACTTAACACTGTTTACCTCAGTTTCCTCATCTGTAAAATGATCTGGAGAGAGAAATGGCAAACCACTCTAATATCTTCCTTAAGATAACCCCAAATAGGATCATGAAGAGTCAGACAAGACTAAAAAATTAAGAAAGATTCCAGATTATGTGTGTATACACATACATACACATACTGTGTGTGTGTGTGTGTGTGTGTGTGTGTGTGTGTGTGTGTGTGAAGAACAGAGTACTGGGCTTGGCATTTGAAAGACCTGAGGTCAGATTCTGCCTCCTGTCCTCTACTTAGCAGTGTGTGTAACCCAGGGCAAGTCACAGCCTCCCAGGTTTTGGTTTCAAGGGCTGCTGAGGTTCAGAATTCTCATTTGCCAGCTAAGTCCTGACATTTTTCAAGGCTTCCACAGATGACAAAGATCACTCACCTGTCTACGTAAACCTTAGGGAGATTTCAATTCCACGAGCCCTTTATTAAGTCCCACCTCCAATGAGAGGCCTTTTCGGATCTCAACAGCTGTGGATGCCCTCCCCTCCCCAAATTACTTTGCATTTATTTATAAACCAGGGGTCGGGAATCTTCTGCTTCAAGGCTGTCCTCTAGGTCCTCAAGTGCAGCCGTTAGACTGAATCCAAGCTTCAAAGAACAAATCCCCTTAATAAAAGGATTTTTTTTTTTGGTAAAACTTGGACTTAGTCAAAAGGCCACACCCAAGGACCTAGAAAGCCACATGTGGCCTTAAGGCTGCTGGTTCCCCATCCCTAGCTTATTCAAATGTTCTATTTATTTCTCTGTGTGCCAGTGGGTCCAGTCTCCCACAAGTTACTAGTGAACAAGAGTTGTTTTCCATTGATAAGCAAAGGCCAAAGCAGTATGACTAGTATGCAGTAGGAGCTCAAGAAATGCAGGCAGAATCAATGAATTAAGGCTAAATTAGGTGGGTGATGAATAGATCTGGGATAAAAATCCTGGCAGAACGCCCTCAAAAGTGACCTGCTGGCCTGAGGGCTTAATGCAGTTTCTTAAGAGAAAAGGAAGACATCAATTTCCCACCCAAACTTGATGGCCCACCCCAAAGGAATGACAATACTTGGTCAAACTGTCCAGTAGGTCTGACCTCCAGGAATAATGGTGTGAGCTTTATCATCATCTTTAGGAAGACCTCTTTCCAGATCTCAGGAAGTAGGCCCAGGGGTAATGAGGTGAAAGGGTCGGACTAAACCAAACCTCAGCTCTTCAAATCAATACCACACAAACAATATTCATTTAGGAGCACAGATCGAGAGCAAATTGAGTCAAGGAGGATTTCTAGATCTTTCTTCTTCCAGAGTTGGAAGGTGAGGCTCCAGGGGTGTGTAATTTTCCCAAGGTTCTCCCAGAATGTAGATTATCAGAGCTGAGATCTGAATACTCATCTCCCACCCCCACCCCCAGCCAGCTTCCTTCAAATCTTGGCTAAATCCCACCTTTGGCAAGAAGCCTTTCCCAAACCTCCTTAATCTTGGGTCCTTCAGGACCACCCTCAAATTATTCTGTGTATTTGGTACAGATTTTTTGCTCCTCATCTTCTCCATTAGTCTGTGAGTCCCTCGAGGGCAGGGACTGGTTTTGTAACCCCACTGTTTAGCACACATTAGTAGGAGGCAATTAGTAAATGCTATTTGAGTGTTAGGAAGCAGCAAGATGGCTCGGTGGATAGAGGGCTGGGACTGGAGTTGGGAAGACCTGAGTTCAAATATGACCTCAGACACTTACTAGCTGTGTGAACCTAGGCAAGTCACTTAACCCATTTGTCTTTACTGAAAACTGACTCAGTGACCCATTGTTCCCAGACCTGCTTGTCAATCAATGTGGGGGGAGGTGTCACCCAGTTCCCAGATATCTGTCACCTAGTCAAGTCACCTGGTACATACAGGTAGAGTTGCTGACACAGACCTATCTGAATTTTCTTTCTCTAATTACAAGTTACCAATATTCACCTTGGAGCCATCTCTGATCTCCAGTGATCAGCCCCTCTACCTGTGGCTGATGTACTTTTAATAAACTCCTTTTAATTCTCTTTGTTCTGAGTTTTGCCTTATTAATCACAGTAAAAGCCCAAACAAAAGAATTTTTCTTTAAACACTTTAATCCACTGAAGAAGGAAACGGCAAACACTTCAGGATCTTGGCCAAGAAAATCCCAATAGGCAATATGGTCCACAGGGTCACAAAGAATCTGACAAGATTGGTTCAAAGACAACAAGCCGTTAGTTGACTGAAACCAGCTCCTCTGATGTCACGTTGAGTGGAGAAAAGTCTCTGCTCGAGTATTTCCTCAGATAATCCCCCCTAATAACTCCCCTTCTGCCATCTCTGCTGGTAGACCCTTCAGGATCAGGTTAAAAAAAAAAAGCAACTGACTTCCTGAAGCCTTCCCTGACCTATCATCTCATAATAATGTCTCCACTATGTTACTTCCCATTTACACCTCTCACATGGTACTGGTAGCTTGGAGTGCCTTGTATTATCTATCATTCATGCCTGATTTATCTTCTCAAGGACATTGTGTACTTCTGGAGGTCAGACACCATATCTTATATTCCTTTGGATACTAAGCATGACACTTAGTGGCTGCATGTCACTTGGACAGGGCATTTAACCTACATTTTTTCCCTCTCATTTAGAACTTTATTTACACAACTAGACGCCCCCCCCCCATGTCAATTGATCACACCTTTAGAGTGGGAAGGCACTTCACAGCTCATTTAGTCCCTCCCACAGCATTTTACAGATAAGTAAACTGAGGCCCAGAGCTATTAAGTGACTTTCTTCTACTTTAAAACTCTACACTTATTTTCTGCAAAATGATATTCATAATATTTGCAACTGCCTACCTAGCAGAGTTACTGTGGGCAAAATGTGTGGAAATGCTTAAATAATTTTTTTAACAAATATGATTATAGTCCCCTCATAGTACCTAGAATAGTGCTAAGCATACAGTAGGTGCCTAAAAACAGTTGCTAAATTCAGCAATGGCCTAGTGGAAAGAACATCACAGTAAGCTAGATTCTACCTGGCTTAGCTTTACCAGTCCAGTGTTAATTTGGGCAGAAAGATTCCTTCCCACCTCAACACAACGGAGCACTGCGCCCCCCCCCCCCCTTTCCTTCTCTCCAGGACTCAATTTCCTTGTTGGCAAAAAAAAATAAATAAGTAAATAACGGGGGTTGGAGCAAATTGGCAAAGACAGTGAAGGGTACAAAAAGTCAATGTGGTATGTAGACCAGGTAGAAGACAGACCTGGAGTTGTGAATTGGTCTTCCAGGTTCCCTTGTAATTATGCAAAAAGGGCCCAATCTGTGACCCAGAGATCCCAAGGGGGTCAGTAACAGGAAGTAGGGCCCTACATATAATAAAATATTTCTGGCAGTACTTTTGATAGTAGCAAAAAAAAAATGGAATATGACAAAGATGGCCCTCAATTGTGGAATGGTGGGACAAAATGTTATCTATGAAGGTAATGGAATGCTATTAGACCCTAAGAAACGAGGAATGAGAAATTCATAGAACTACGGAAAGACTGGTATGAACTGATGCAGAAGAAAATAAACAGAACCAGGAGAGCTTTGTATAACTGACTACAATAATGTGAAAGAAAACAATACCCTAAGCAGGCAACCGTGAAGAATCAGCAAGAACCATCTTGTTTCCCAAGAACTGAGACACCCACTGGTCTACTCCAAAGAGGTAGAGGTGGGCTTCTGCTGCACAGTCTTCCGGACTATGGCTGTATGGGTTTGGATGACCTGTTTTTCCTTTCTTATGAGTGATGGCAGTAATGGTGACAATTGGGGTGGGGGAGAAGGATACTGAGAAATGTCTGGGATGTAAAACAGAAGGCATCAAACGGAGGGGGAGGAAAAAAACTAGAATGATCTCTGAGGTCCTATACAACTCTGAGATTCTATGAATGAACGAACGAATGAATGAAAAGAAATACATAAAGGGGCTTTGGTAGAGGAACAACTTGTCTCTCTCCCTGTGTCCCCTTCTCAGAAAGAAGGAAGTTTGTTCTGGTATCCAGGGAGCTGAGGAAGGCTGCTTTGAGGGTAGGCTTGGATCCTGACCCTTAAAGCCCCTCACTACCCCCAAGACCCCTCTGGAGGAAGGCCTTCCCCCCAAGGCTCATTAGGCTGCTTTCTAGAAGCCAAGGTCACTGTCATATATCCAGACACCCACCCCCACCCCCACCCCCCCAAAGGGTTAAGTCCTATAAAATTCCCTTTGACGAGGTTACATCAGTTTGCCTCTTAACCCTGGGCTGCTCCAACACTTCCTCTCCTTTCAGGGGCTCTGTTTTCAATCTGTACCCAGCATACAGCTGCACTCCTTTACAATCAGTTAACAGCTGTTTTGCATAGATTTTCAATTCTAATTGCCTCACATTGTAAGAGCAGCAGAGCCCTGGTGAATGGGGAAGCCAGCTCTGGTGAAAAGCATGCGAGGTGAATGCATAAGGAAGCCAATGTGAGTGGGGCTGGATACGGTTTTTTAGAAGAAAAGAATGCCCCTGCCCACCTCCCCTCTCTCCCTTCAGCCCTCCCCCACCCCCTGTCTGTCTCCTTTGAAGGGGGCTGTTTCTCCAATCAAGGCTGTGAAAGCTGGTAGAGTTTCCATCACCTTAAGGCGAGGTGACCTGCTTGTCTCCCCAATCTGGGAGGAAAAAGCAGAAAGCCTGGCTCCCTCCAGACCAAGCTCATCTGCTCTGAATGCTGGTGAAGGTGTTGTTACAAGGGGACAAGGGAGCAGCAAACATCCTTCTCACAGAAGGCTTCTCTCTCCTCGGGCCGTCCCCACTCCCTCTATCTCCCCCTCTTCATTTCTCTCCCTCAACTCTCTAGTATCCAGATACAGGAAGCTAATTGGACAATAAAGTACAGTACCAAGGTAATATGCTCTGGGGAGACAGCTGGCATTCATAAAAGAGAAATATTTGCATTTTAAAAAACTTTAAACTCTATATGCCTCTAGCTGGGCTAGAAAAAAAAAAAAGCAGGAGGTTCGGGAGGCCTGGTCTCTTTGGAGGAGGGCTAGTTTGAGGAAACCACATGGGATCTGGAACGACCTGGGTTCAAATCCTGGATCTTGCTATTTCCTACCTGCGTGACCTTGATAAGCAAATCACCGTAGGCTTCACGTTGCTCATGTGTAAAATGATGGATTGGAACTGGACGATCGATTTCTCTCTCAGGGCCCTCCCGACTCCGAACACAACATGGTGGAGATTCGGGATTTCAAAGCCTAACCCTTCCAAAGCCTGCTGCTTCCTAGCTGTGGAAACTGGGCCAAGTCTTGGTCTCTGTGAGCCTCCGTTTTCTTCTCCGTAAAAGAAGGGGTTTAGCCTAGACAATCTCTACGGTCCCTTCTAACTGTAAAATGCTACAGTCCGTTTAAAAAAATATCCTCTAGCAAAACAATTTCATAAAGGAGGAGTAACATTAACCAGTGCCAGGGCCTGTGGTCTTTGGAACTGGGCTACAAGCATGCCTATTCTCTGGGGTGATGATTGTCCTCAAACAATACCCCTTCTGGATCCCAGGATATAGATAGTCCCCATGAACACAGACACACACCATGCATACCCATGAGGCTTAAAAATATAGGGTCTGGATTCAAATCTGCCAGACACTATGTCTGTGTTGAGTCATTTTAAGTTCAGACTCTGGGCAAGTCACCTAACTCCTCTTGGGTTTTTTTCCACACTCATAAAGTCAAGGAGTTGGACAATTAATTCTAAATGGCCTCTTTGGTACCTTCCAGCTCAAAATTGATCATCCTATGTCATGGAGAGCCAAAAGGCCCTTGTCCAAAGTCACCCAAGCAGGACTGGGCAGGGTTGAGGCCTGAATGCAAACCCTACTAAATCTGAAGTCCAGAGTCCTTTCTCTATTAAGCCAAGATGCCTGGCTGTTTCTGTCCTTCTTTTCCCTGCTTCTCTGACTCCTTCCTTCCCCTTATGGGGTCCCTGAGGCCAGTGTTTTAACTAAAGGCTCCTTAATTGCTAAGCTTCCTCTTTTGAGGGGCCCTGGCCTCTAAAACATGAATGTTTCCCCCTTCTTCAGAGAAGCTGCCTGAAACTTATGAGTGTTGGGGAAGAGATTGGTGAAGGAGACATGCCAACTTTTCATCCTTCTGTGTGGTTAGGCCAAAACTTTAGAGACATCTGGCCAAATGACCATCCTGCCTTTGGACCACAGTGCCAAGTGGGCCTCTCTATTTGTGAATGGTCTTATGTTAGCAAGGCTGAGTCCTAGAAAGTCAGGGCTGGAAGGGAGTCTAGGTGGTCATTGAGTTAAATTCTTTCATTCTACAGAAGACTTGGAGGCCCAAGAAGAGGAAAGAAGTGATTGGCCCAAGGTTACAAACCAAGATGGTGACAGCTGGGGAAACTAGGACACTGATACTAAGGACAGGATCACAGGATTTGGGGCTGAGAAAGCCCTTAAAAGGCCTTCTCATCCAACTCCTTCATTTTAAGATGAGGAAACAGAGGCCCCAGAGTAGATAACTAAGTGACTTTCTCAAGATCAAAAATGCCTTGGTTAGTGGCAGAGGAGGGAAACTAAGGCGACTGCCACTTGCAGGAAAACATCCCTCCACTATCATCAGTGCTCCCACCATGATGTGATACCCTTGCTCATGCACTCTAATCTGGGATGTGAGGTGAGATTGGCTTCACCAATATTTGAGTCTGACACTTTCTGCTTGGGGCTACAGTGGTACTATGTGGTCTAAGAAATTACCTCACTAATGCTGAAATATCCCTTCCTGGTTGGCCAGAGGGACTGCTGGCCCTACTGTGCCCAAGCCAGTGAAAGTGTAGGGGCAGTATTGTTGAGCAAGAAGCCCCAACTGTACCATGTTACTGATCAGAGGGAGCACAGAGGCAGCCCCCACCGATGATGAGACTCATCCTTCCCAGGAGATTTCACAATCTACTCCATCCCCTGGAGTTAAGTAAAGTCCTACCGGTTTCCTGAAGAGAAAATGAAGTTGGCAACTTGGGGATGAGGGGGTTGGGTGGGCAGGAGGAAGAGAAAGCAGATTCTGGCTCTAAAGGCAAGGGATCAAGGTTTGACCATTTAAGAAACACTTTTCTCCTTTTGTCACACCAGGGCACAGTCTCTGGCAACTTCTCTTAGACCCTGGGCTTCAAATTAGAGATGTAACAACTCCCTCACCTGGAAAATGGGAATAATTCTTGTACCATCTACTTCACAGGGAAGCCACATGGTACAGTGGATTGAGTGCCAGATCTGGAGTCAGGACAACATCTTCCCGAGTTCAAATCTGGCCTCAGACACTTACTAGCTATGTAACCCTGGGCAAGTCACTTCACCCTGTTTGCTTCAGTTTCTTCATCTGTCAAATGAGCTGGAGAAGGAAATGAAAAACCGCTCCAGTACCTTTGTTAAGAAAACCCCAAAGGGGATCATAAAGAGCTGGACACAACTGAAGAACGACTGAACAACAAGTGTGAGGTTAGTGCTTTGTAAACTTTAAAACACCCTATAAAGGCGAATTGACACCATTTCTTCATTGGCTCACATTAGGTATATCCCAGTTCTAAAGCTTACAATCCTAAAAGAGTAGTGTTTATGTAGATGTATCACTTTAAGGTTTAAAGAATGCTTTTACATGTTATTTCATTGATCCTCACAACAACTCTGTGAGGCAGTTGGGAGCCCTCCTATTTTTATTTTCAATTCCCTTGATGCCTGATATGATCTCAATTGAGCCATTTTCCTCGCTATGCCTCAGTGGCCCCATCTGGGATGCAGGAAGTGGGACTAAGGGCTTAGGAACCCTCTCATGTCTTCCCAGGGCAGATGCAAGAGCTCAGACCCAAGGGACCTGTCTCAGCTTTCAACTATTTTTAAAAGAAGAATGAGAATTTCCCTGCCACCATGAAAGAAATAATCTCCTTGATTGTTTCTCTAGAAAGAGAATATGAGAGTTTTGCATATTACCCAGAGTAAAGGGGTAAGGCTGCCTATCACCAGGTTAGTGAACTACCTTCTAGATGAGAGGTTCTTTTTTTTTTTTTTTTGCTTTTTGGCTGGGCAATTGGGGTTAAGTGACTTGCCCAAGGTCACACAACTAGTACATGTGTCAAGCGTCTGAAGCCAGATTTGAACTCAGGTCCTCCTGACTCCAGGGCCAGTGCTCTACTCACTGCACCACCTAGCTGCCCCCACAGATGCGAAGTTCTTAAGTGAGGATCTATGAAACAAAGGATCCATGGGTAAATTTCAGGAGATCAGTCAACTTGGGTGGGACAAAAAATAAATTCGCATTCCTATCTCCACTGGTCTTTGTATTCCTTTGTGCACCTATGTATTTTATTTTATGCATTTAAAAACATTCTCCTGAGAAGTGGTCTGTACATAGACTTCATCAGACTGCCCAAAGGGTCCATGGGAAAGTAGAGAACAGTTGTGTTAGATTACCAATTAGTAAATCAATGTTTGTAGTTTGCAAAGCCCTACAGTAAATGCCCAGAAAAAATCGGAAAAAAGAATGAGAAGATGGGGGTCTCTAATGTCAGGGATTAGCTTCCTCAAAGGTACCATTCATCATCATTATTCTGTCCCTTGGGCACAAAACAAAACTATCCTCCTACTGTAGGAAAAGTGAGTTGGAAAGGAGTAACTTGACTTGTTCTCTATGCAGCCCTGGAATCAGAGTCCAGAGACCTGGGCTATAGTCTTAACTCTGCTGCTAACTAGCTGTGTTGTGTGACCTTAGCAAGATTACTTTACCCCCTTCAGCCTCAGGTTCCCCATCATAGTAGCTCATAGTTCCATAGCAATTTGTTGAATTCTAACCAAGGGAGTGCTATTAATAAGGTTTGCTGTATTCTCATCTTACAAATGGGAAAACTGAGACTCAGATGGGCAGTGACTTTTCCAAGTTCACACTGTGTTGGGATACAGGTCTCCAAGTGTTCTTTAAATTATACTATTGAAAATGAGGGGGTGAGAGCAGACAACCTCCAAAGTTCCTTCTCTTTCTGTGATTCTTGGGTTCTATCCCCAGGAGACATTTTGAACTGGAACCCCAAGCCTCTCACCTTCCTGGGCCTGACCTCTAGTGACATCTTTATATTATTCCCTAAGAAATCCAACTAAAATTCCAATTAAGATATGCCTTTGAACAGTTCTCATTCATAATATCAGAAGTACATGTGTAAGACTAAGTCTCTCAGTCAGCGTGAGATTAGGAAGCTCATTACTAGGCAGGGTATGTAGGGGGCATGGTGGCAAGAAGCCTTAGATTCCAAAATGTTCTTAGCACCAAAAGAGGCTGGAAAAAGAGTCTCCAAGACTTGTAAAATGAGCCTTAATTTTGCAATTCAAGGCCCCGAGTTCAAATTATGCTTTTGTTACTGCCTGCCGCCGTACAGCAACTAAGTGGCACCATAGTGCACAGAGTACCAGGCCTGGAGTCCGGAAGACTCACCTTTCTGAGTTCAAATCTGGCCTCTGACATTTACTAGCTGTGTGACCCTGGGCAAGTCACTCAACCCTGCTTTCCTCCGTTTCCTCATATATCAGATGAGCTGGAGAAGGAAATGGCAAAACACCTCCAGTATCTTTGGTAAGAAAACTCCAAATGGAGTCATGAAGAGTCCAACACAACAGAAACAACCAAATAGCAACAATCTTGTGACTTAAAAAATCCAGGGTTCTATCCACCAAATCCTTGTGGCCTCTTGATCTGTAGCTTGTTAAATTTTTCCCCCCTGTGGGAAATTAGTCTAGACCTATCATTTCATTGGTTTGGGGCATTCCCACTGTGAAAATTCCCTCCATGGAGGCAGATTGGCCCAATCACCTATGATTTATAGTCAGAGAGTTGCCAGGAATAGGGACAGGTTCACTGCCTTCCTAATAGTCCTATAATATATAGGAGAGGCAGGTCATGATTCAGGTCTTCCTGCCTCCAAGGCCAACCTTCTATCCTCTATGCCCCCCTACCCTTCTTTGCCAATTCCTTTCCTCAAATGTGTCACCCAGAATTGAATGCTGTATCTTAGATGTGGTCTGACTACAGCAAAAAGCAATGAGCCTATCAGCTACCTGGAATGAAGGGGTTATTAGAATTATTAGTCATTTTCCTCCACTTCCTAAAGTCAGCAGAGTTGGCTCTCCATATGTGACCCACAGCTCCTTACAAAGGCAGCCAAGTGCCTTTTGGGGAGGGCCTATCATTAAAACCAGTCTTCCAGCTTCTGCTAGAGTGGGCTTTGAGAGAGGCTGAGCGCTGAACAGCTTGAGGTCATGACACCTGAAATGCACACACCTGTCCCCAAGCAGAGGGAGTGCTGTGTGCCCTGGTGCTAGGCTGGAAGGAGGCCAGATGCTCACACTTCTCCAGGGCTGCTTGAGCTGCTGGAGCTGCTGAGCAGTCAGGCACTGAGTGCCACTAGAAGTCTAGATGCCCAAATGGTGCCTGACCTGACCATAAATGGGGGTTTCCCTTGGAATTCTGGGTCAGAGGCAACTGGATCATTGTCCCACATCAGGGTCCTAGGGGGCAGAGGCCAAGCGTGGAGGAAGAAGAAAACGTCGAAAGCTCCCATTATAATATTCAAGACACCCAGGCCCATGCCTGAAAGCCATTTCAATTACAAAATCTGGAAGGCTCTAATTGACTTGCAATCAAGAAATCCCATTTGTAAAGATGAGCCAATACTCTGGCAATAAAATGGTATTGCTTTCTTCAGTGGCCACTCTTCTGGTCCACTGGGTATTTCAACGTGCCCCTTCCAGATCAGTGTCTCATCTAGTGGCTACACAATTCAGAAAAGCCCTTGGACAACTAAGCCACGTGGATAGCCATACCCAGACTACTACAACTCTGGCCCCAGACCCCTGCCATCAGAAGCTGCATCCAGAGACACATTTTGAGAACTCCCATCAAGGGCAAATGACCTTATTGGGGAGAAAGCACAAAGCCTGGAAGAGGTAGGGTTAATGACTATAGACAGGATGTCCATTAATCAGGCAGTTTGGGGCTCAAGCTTAAACTCCTGGAAGCATCAGACAGTCCTTCAGAATTGGACTATCTTTCATCCCAGTTTACCTCTTTATAATGCCCTGAAAGGTCTGGGAGTATTTAGTGTACATTTTTTCATTATTCAGTTCGTAGAATCTTGGAATGATTCCAAGATAATTCCAGGAGGCAGCTGGGGAGTGAAGTGGATAGAATGCTGGATCCAGAGTCAGGAAAACCTGAGTTCAAATCCAGCCTCAGACACTTACTGTGTGTCCCTGGACAAATCAATTAACTTCTTTGAGCCTCAATTTCCTCACTTGTAAAAATGGGATGATACCTCTACCTCTCAGGGTTGTAATGACAAATGAGATAATATTTGTAAAGGTCCTTTGCAAACCTTAAAGCACTATATAAATGCCAGATATTATCATTTTATTATGTTCTAGCTGGAAGGGGCCTAAGAGGTTATCTTGTCCAACCCCCTCCATCAAGAGAGATTCATCAAGATCCAATAACTTGTCTGTCTACGATTTGAACACCATGCATTCCAAACTCAAGAGGCCTGCTCTTGGCTCAGCCACTGAATGAATGAATAACTTTAGGAAAGTCCCCTTACTTCAATCTAACAAGCATTTATTAAACACCCATTGTGTACAGGGCATTGGGCTGGAAGCTGGGAAAGAGACAAAGCTTATGGAAGGTGTATGCTCTCTGAGCTGCTAATCTAAGCAAGAATATCTCTCACAGAGAAAACGATGATAGTAAATAAATTATTATTGCATTAGTGAGAAAATTCTATGTGATATCCTAGGGAGGAAATGTGAATTCTGCTTGTGAGGAGGATCAGGGGCAGTGGTGTTTGAAATGAGCTTTAAAGAATTGATAGGAGGAATTCAGCAGATGGCCAGCTCACAGCCTGACCAAAGGCATCACACACACACACACACACACACACACACACACACACACAAAACCAAAACTAAATCAAGCATCGTGATGCCCAACACGAGCTTTGATTCTCTGAAAATGAGCCCAGATTCTCTGAAAAGTCTCCACTGACCACCCCAACATGCAGAGATCTCTCCCTTTAAATCCTAGAGGCTTCACTGTCCCACATGTTACCAGTCATACATGGGACCACAGATTTAGAGCCAGAAGGGACATGAGAAGTGAGCTAGTCCACATGTTACAGATGAGTAAACAAAGGTCCAGAGAAAGGGTCATCCCACACAGCAAAGTTTAGAGCTGGAATTTAAGCCCTGGTCAACTTGATCCAAAGCTGCAAGTTTTTTCTCCATTCTTTACTTGCTTCTCTCACTCTGGTGGTGCTGGTGATCTTTTCTAATCTGTATCTGGTCACCCCTGTTGAGGTTATGAGCTCCTTGGAGAGGAAGGTGGGGTGTGGGGTATGTATGACAGTGTCTTGGACACCTCCAGATCCCTCATGGTCTCTGGAACCTGGTAGGAGCTCACTCAGCATTTGCTAACTATCACTGAGTTTAGCGTCCCACCAAAATCATGGTCCACCTTTGTGCAATCAGATCCCCAAAAGGTTTAAGTAGAAGGAAAACCCTGGTATATGCATAGAAGCCAAACTCAACCGGGGTTCACAAATACAAGCTGGAAGACAGAATCTAGTTCAAATCCCTCTTATTATAAGTGAAGAAAATGAGACGGGCAGTGGGGTAGAGACTTCTCCAAAGTCATACGGGTCAAATAAGTCACCAAGCTGGGACCAGCACCCAGATCCTCTAAGCACAGCTGCCTCGGGGAGGGAAAAAGCCAAATTCTGACTCTGAACCAGCCAAACATCTTCTAATATGCTTGGAACAGTCACCCAGGGCTGGTTGTACCACACCGACCAAGACAAGGCCATAAATGGTGTGGCTTTGTTTCTGACCAACAAAAGCTGGATGAGGTTATAATGTTGGGAAGCCACAAAAGAATAACAAAAATAATTGAAATGCAAGACTTCATTTCACCAGCACCCTTAGCAGCTATCAAGATTCACCCATGGCCATATCTAGCAATAGAAAGTCTAAAAGGCTAAGCATAATAACCAGGTATCCTGAGGACATGAATCCTACTATTACATGCTCTTTCTTTTTTCCATGCTAAGCACAAACAAATTCTGGAATATACATGTGTACTGCCAGCCATGATGGCACACATGCCTGTAAACCCTGCCACCAGGAAGCTGAGGCTGGTGGATGTCTCTAGCTCAGGAGTTCTGAGCTGTAGTGGGCTAAGCCAATCAGGCCTTGTACTAATAAGGTTAGCCCCTAGGAGCTCGGGGCCACCAGGTTACCTAGAGGTGCATAAAGCAGCCCAGGTCCAAAACACAGTAGTCCAAAGTTTCTGTGATGCTCCAAAGTGGGACTGAGCCTGGAGTAACCCATGTACTTCCAATCTGGACAGGACAGAGAGACCCAGATAAAAAAAATAATAATAATATTGCACTGAAGGGCTTCATATTAGCTTAATAAAGTGGTGAAGAACAGGGGTATTAGACACGTACCCAGGCATGCGGCCCACAATACTCCCATGTACAGCTGAACTAAATTAAAATATAATTGAGAAACATTTAACAAAATAAAAATACAATAAACCACAAATAATGTTAATATGTGATTTTCTAAGTCAATATGCAGGTGGTTCAGTGGCCCCTATTTCTAGCTGAGTTTGGTACCACTAGTGTAGAAGACCTGAGCTCAAATACTATTTCTGATATAGACAGATCAGACAGATTGATAGATCCATAGAGAGACAGATAGATTAAAGTTTATCTAATGATAGATAAACTAGAGATACATACATACACACACATAGACACACACACACACACACATTTCTTGTTAGCATCCTATCTGACTCTTTGTGACTCTATTTTGGGGTTTTCTTGGAAAAGATACTGGAGTGGTTTGCCATTTCCTTGTCCAGTTCATTTAACAAATGAGGAAACTGAGGCAAATATCATTAAGTGACTTGCCTAGGGCCACACAGTTAATAAGTGTCTGAGGTCAGATTTGAACTCAGGAAGACTTCTTCCTGACTCCAGGCTGGGCACTCTATCTACTGTGTGTACATGTATGTATGTGTATGTATATGTGTGTGCATACACACATATGTTAACTGTGTGAGGCCATGGGTCACGCAGTCGGTCAGTGACCCTGCTCTGCCCCTTTACCTTCACCTTCTGGTTTCCCTGGCTTCCTGGCATAAAGTGATTATTATGTGATTATGTGCCAGACATTGGGCTAAACAACAGGGATTCAAAGAAGGCAAAAGCAAGCCCTGCCCTCAAGGAGCTTCCATTCTAATGGAGGCAACAACCTGTAAATAAGTAGATACTTAGGAGGTACAGGCAGAATAGAGAGAAGAGGGAAAGGGGAAGGGAAGAGAAAATGCCCCGTGTGGAAAGCAAAACTTGAAGTGAGTCTAAAAGGAAGCCAAGAACTGGAGCTGAGGAAGGCAGAAAGTTCCAGGCAGGGGAGATGGTCAGTGAAAAGCCCAGGGGTGGGTGATGGAGTGTCCTGTTGGAGCCAAATGGCCTTCCTGGGTCTCAGCTTCTTCCTGTCTATCATGGGGTGAACTAGATACTAGAAGGGTACCCAAGGTCCCTCCCAGATCTAGGCTTCCTTGCAGGATACCAGTGACTCCAAAAAATGATTGTCTTCAGGAAGGTTCATGTATGTCCTGCTATGCCTTCATTTGGTTTTCCTAGAGCTTAAGGCATTTTTTTAAAAAAGAGGTAACTGGAGTATTTTGAGCCGAGTCACTGATAAAAGCAAAATAAAACAATCTGTGGGTTGGTTTGTTTTGGTGTGTTTTGTTTTTAAATATAGCTGACATCCCTCCAAGATCATCTAAAAACAAAAATGTGCCTCACTCTACCAGCATGAGAACTACAAGATAATTTATAACCTAGACCAACTTACCTAAAAACCACATCGCTTGAGATTCCTGAGAATTCTTCCTTTGATAGCAACTAGAAACCTCGGAAATGAGCGTGGTTCATGGTGCACTAGGGTCAGAGCCACAAAGGAACATAGATTTGGAGCTGTTAAGGGACCTTAGAGGCCATTAGTCCAGTCCTCTCCTTCTACACAGAAGGGAAACTGATGCTGAGATGTTATAGTGGCTGACCCAGAATCCCACAGCTAGTATGTAAGGCAAGCTCCGAACTCAAATCTCCCCAGCTCCAACACTCTCCACAGCATCACCTAGAGAGAAGCTATAGCCAGTTCTTAAGAGAACTCTCCCTTTTCTTTCAGAATGAGCTTGACATGCTCCCATTTGGACTTGAAATTAGAAGCCATAGAAGCTATAGACTCAATCCCTTTCTCCCCTACCCCTTTACTCTGTATCCCTAGGATCCCAAGCTTGAGCCCTAGAAAGGACCTAAGAAAGACACCATTTTACTTCACCTCATTCTTTTTACAATGGAAGAAACTGAGGCTGGAAGACATTGTGACACTTCGGTTTATAGTTTTGAGCAAGGGACATTCCAGCTCATGAGGTCTATTCTTGGCTCAACCACTAAATTACTGAATGACCCTGGGAAAGTCCCCCTGCTGCTCAACTCCCCCAATGGTGACATATTAATGTCAGTAACACAAATGGATGCATTTAAGACTCAGCCCCATTTGATATCACATGGTTTGGAGTGCAGGACTAGGGAGAGGTCCTATAGAGATGGCAGGCAACTCTCTACCTTGCAACAAAAGTGCTGTGGGAACTAGATGCTTGTGAGATGCTTGGGGACTTTCCAGAAGGAGATGCCCCACGACTGCAAGATATATCACAGACAACCACAGGTCTCAGTTTAAAAAAAGGCACCTCACGGGCTCATCTGCTCTAACCTCTGCTTTAAGGGAGCTATGTTATTTTACTGATGAGCCAACAGAGACTCAGGGAAATTAGACATCTTGTACAAGGTCACACAACTCTTGAGTGCAGGAAGGCGTCACAAGCCTGGTCTCTTTTTTTGTAGTGCGTATTCCTGGCTGTTTAGCCAATGGGCCTCGGTACTAGGTTAGTATGTATTTCTCTCCCATTCAGAGATGGCTAACATTTACATGGCGCCTACTACGTGTGAGGAACTTTACAATTTATCATTTCATTTGATCCTCACAACAACCCTGGGGGGCAGGTGCTATTAATAGCTCCATTTTACAGATGAGAAAACTGAGTTGAACATGCAGCTACTAAATGTCTAGGGCTGGATTTGAACTCAGGTCTTGCTGACTCCAGTACATGTGGTCTGTCCACCAGGCCACACAGAGATCTCAAAGAATGTCAGAGCTGAAAGGCCTCAGAAAACAGAATGTCAGAACTGGGAGAGATCCATCTATTCTAATCCTCTCATTTTACAAATAAGGAAACTGAGGTCCATTGAGCAAAACCGTCTTGCCCAGTTACAGCTAATTAGAACCAAGATGAACATCCATGCCTTCTGATTCCTTCTTTAAGTCTCTTAACATTTTAAACTATTATCTCTCATGAGGGCTAAAATATGACATAAAAAAAATGCCTTCCTGTTTTACTCTCCTTTCCCAGAAAGCTCCTGGTGAGACAAACAGGAATAAGATTCGGAGAATTTGCTCTCATATGGATGGGGAAAAAGAGTTCCCAGGTGTCCACCTTATCAACTAATTAACAAGTATTTATTAAATACCTACTGTGTACCAGGCATATTACTAGGCCTAGTACAAAGAATGGAAGATCCCGTTCACCACGAGCTTATCTTCGTTTAACTTAAATTTTCTTTCTCAGCAGAGGTGTGATCACTGTGTCTCCTCCAAAGGCGTCACTTGTGATTATGAGATGATCTAATTCACAGTACCCAAGGGGAAAAAAAAACTAATTAAAGGGGTGGTAGTTAGGATAAAGGAAAAAAAGGCCCCCATCTCACAGAAGGCAGCAGGGTAAGCCAGGGAGCTACCAGCTCTTAGTTAGGAATAGCTCAGAGGGCTTCTACAAGCCAGCCACGACTACCCCATTAGGCTGTTCAGTTTTCATAGGCGCCTTCATCGATCACAGGGCCACGGATCACTGATCTGGCAAACGACAACAAGCGAACTAACCAGCTCATTCTGAGATTGCAGGGAGCCCAAGAGAAGGGCTGGCACCGTGTGCCAATCCTGAGCGAGAATTGTTCAAATCCTGGTACATCCCCTAAGCATTCACATGCGTCCCTTTCCTCAACTCTCCAACAGCTCAGGTTCTGGAGGTCAAAATAGGGCACCCCCTCCCCCCCAGATGGATCAACAGAAGTGATCAGAGTCAGAGCATCCCTGGTATGCTTAGATGGACCTGCCTGGTCTGCGTAATCAAAAAAAAGTGGCAGTCTCTAGGACTGCTTTAAAATCTAGCTTCCTTCTAAGTTCTGTTCAAATACCATCCTCTAAATGAGGTCTTTCTTGCCGTCCCGTCCCCTCCCCTTCCCTAAGGGAGACTAAGGTCTCCCCCCACTCCCCACAATGGTGTTCCAATAGCACATTGTGTCTAGTTTGTATACAGTATATGAAATCAGAGCTAGGAAGTCCTGGGTTCAAATCCTATTTTTTGTTATTTTTTAAAACATTTGCATCCTTATTTGCCCAGTGTGATGCCTGGCACCTAGTAGGCTCATCTAACTAGCTTAACAACTGCTTTTTAACTAGCCAATTGGTTTCCCCAAAGCACCACCCCCCTCCCCATAACCCCCTTCCTCTGTCCTGCTACCCAGGAAGGTGTGCCACTAAGGCTGGATTCCTAAAAAGTATTTGTTGGGATTTAGAGGGCTGGATTAGAAGCCTTACAAACCAGAGGCAGTTTTCATTTTAGTGAAGAGGATTAAGTATACCTGCTTGCCAGTTTTAAGTCCTGGTGTTTTCTTAAGCACACTGTAAATTACACCCAGCAATTTCTAGAAGATCAAAGTTGGGCTTTTAATCTAGATCACTTGTAGGCTGACCACAAAGGAGCAGGAGGCCAAAGAGCCTTGGAACAACCCAAGTGAAAACTGATTCCTTTGGATGGAAGCCTCCAGTAGACAGGTTTCCACAGCTCCCTTTCCCTGTCCCTGTCCCATCTGCCCTCAGGGACTAATAGCGTCTCATATACCATTACAGCACACTCCTATTACAGGATGCAATCTATGGGAGGAACAGAGAAAAAATCCCAACCAAGGAAATCTTGCTCTTTGGATTCCTGCAGCATTGAGGCATCAAGAAAAGACTCACCTTTGGAAACTCAAGAAAATATCTATTTAGGGCTGGCTAGTGGTCACAAAGTAGGAATAATTATCATAGCTGGCATTTATATAAAGCCTACCATGTGCCCGGCACCTTACAAATATTATCTGTTATTATCCTCTTCACAACCCTGGGAGATAGGTGCAATTATTATCCCCATTTTGCAGAGGAGGAAACAAAGGTCAAGTGACTTCCCCAAAGTTCACACAGCTATCCATTGTCTGAAGCTGGATTTGAACTCAGGTCTTCCTGACTCTTGGTCCAGTGCTCTGCCTACTGAACCACTTAGCTGCCTAACCAAGTATCAGGAGACATCATGGCAGAAGGGCACAAGTACTGGTTTTGGAATCAAGAACTGGATTCCAATCTTGACTTTACTATTTAGCTCTATTCAGCCTGACGGTGGTGGCCTGGAGGCAGTTGATACCACCAAGAACCAACATATATTCAGTGTGTGCATTTATACCTCACAAATCACAAATGCTACAAATCAGGGCTTAATTTGATGTTTTGTTGATTGTCTAGACATAAGAAAATGACAGAAAAAATATTAATTAATAGTACAGATCAAAGTTAAAAATGTATGTGTGTATGTATGTATTCCCCCCCAGCTGGTTGTTAAACATTTACTGTCACATATATGCATGTCTTTTCCCCCTGAGCTGATTGTTAAACATTTACTGGCATACCTCTGGGTCTTGAGAAAGTCACCCCACCCCCATCCATAAAATGAGGGGGATTGGTCTCTAAAGATTCTAAATCCTACTAACTCCTGGGCTTTGTCTGATACCCAGGGTCCCTGATGTCCTTGACATTTGCCACGGATTACTGAGAAAGAAGCAATGAAGAAAACAGAACCCCTGAATTTGGAGAAAATTCTCTGCCCAGGAATTCCTAGTTTGGGGCCCACTTTGCTATTTCAGACGAACACCTGCAAGAATGCGAGCCTCTCCTTCACAGGTGTCTGCACAGACCAGGTGCCATGGCCAAGCTCACTTCAGAGTTCTACAGCAACTGAAAGTGCTCTAATGTCTCTGGGGATTGTTTTCCTTAGAGCCTCCAAGGCAGCAGCCAGAGACCAAAGGTCTCATTTTTTTGGTGCCAACCACCCACACAGACTAGAGCCAATAAAGAAGTAGGAGTCAGGGGATGAGAAATAGAGAAAACACCTGAAGTCCCAGAGGCAGACAATACTTTTCAAAGGTTTTCCTCAAGGTGAAAGCCAAAGAGATGTGTCAAAGGCCTTTCTTAAGGCAGATGGAAGCATTTTTGGTTTTTTGGAACCAAGGACATTCCCACGTCTGGTAAATCTGGAGACTTCAGTACTTCCCAGCCCTCCTTGATCTACCCTCCATCTCTCTGGCGCTTTCCATAGTTCTAGGAGGCTTGAGTTCTCGGGTTCCAACATGAACTCTCAGCTATGCCTTTTAGAAGGTCTGAAAAGGGGACGGAGAGGAATGGCAACCCAAGAAAAGAATCTG
Organism: Trichosurus vulpecula; assembly: GCF_011100635.1. Taxonomy (NCBI): domain Eukaryota; kingdom Metazoa; phylum Chordata; class Mammalia; order Diprotodontia; family Phalangeridae; genus Trichosurus; species Trichosurus vulpecula. The sequence goes on along the minus strand of NC_050575.1, from coordinate 384,067,881 downwards.
AGTTTCTAAAGATGTAAACATTGGAAGACTCTAGAAAAAAAAAAAGAACAAAACAGAAATCTCTTGTGGAGGGTAGAGGTAGAATTCAATGGGGGAAAAAAAAGCAGGAAAGAGACTGTATACAGAATGATGATCATAACAACAACAACAGACTTTTAAAGCCTTACAAGGCCATAACCCCATGAGGTAGATCATTCAGGTATGATTAACTTCATTTTAGAGATAAGGAGAGGGAGGCTTGGGAGGTGACATTTCTAGGTGGTTCTGGTCCAGGAGTTGATAACCTTTCTGGATCATAGCCCTTGCCCTGCTGGGGAGTCTGGTGAAGCTTATGGATTCCCTATCAGAATAACCTTTTTAAATGCACAAAATAAAATACAGAAGATTACAAATGAAATCAATTATATTGAAACAAAGATGACTTTTTTTTAAAACCATTACAGCTTATGGATCCTCTGAAGTCTGGGGTCTGTGGACTTCAAGGTAAGAATTCCCTTATCGAATTCAACCCTCTTCATTTTAAAGGTGAGGAAACTGAAGTCCATGTCCCATAAAGGTAAAGGAGCTTGCCTCAAATCCCACAGCTAGCATGGGATAGCAAGGTCAAGACAACTCCTGAAGACTGCCATTTTTTCTCCACCACACCACACTGGTAGGGATTTCTGTGGCCTGCCCAAGCAGTTCAGCCCTGTAGAGATCATTTGGTCTGTTTTATAAATGAGAAAGCAAGACTCGTGGAACAGAACAGAACAGACAAGACGTAAGCCCGCACAGCTATTAATGGCAAAGCTGGGGTTCAAAGCCAGTCCACCCCAAGGAGCTCACTAAATAATCCTAGCATCATTGGATTTGAGCCTTAGAAAGGACTTCAGAGAGAAGCTGGTCCAACACCCTTATCTGCCAGATGAGGAGCCTGGGGCCCGGGAGGTTCCCTGACCTTCAGGTCACTGATGCTGGTTTGTAGCAGGACTAGGTTGCTGGAATCCCAGTCTGGTTTAAGGAGGTAGCAGATAAGGGGTTCCCATGTCATTCACCCCCTGTGTTCTTCTGTAGGCTCACTGTGGGATTAATTTCATTTGAAATTGTTCCCCATTGTCTGAGCCCCACAGAAGCTGTGTGTGAACATATTAGTAGGTTGCCAGAAAGAGAGTGGTTGCTGGGAGTGGGAAGGCAGCCTCCTCCTCCCTGCACCCCCCCCCCCCCAGCTAACCAGGCCCTTCCCTCCCTCCTTCCAGGGAGGCCTGTTTCTCTTCCCCTGGTTCCCACCCCCCACCTACTCCCCTGCAGTCACACCTGGGGCTGGCAGAGATAGGAAATAAATCACCCTCAGCAGTAAGAGCAGATGGAAAAGCTAACTGGGGCCTCTGAGACTGAGGACTACCCACCGCCCCCCCTTCTGAAACCCTGAACCCCCACTGGAGGGAAGCCTGGCTCCTCCGACCCCTCCCGCCGCCACCACCGTGTCTCCTCATCCCCCCTCCCCCCAACCTGCCACCTCCATGCTCTGGCTTGTGGGCGCCAAAGGAAACCTGGGCCTCTTAATGCTCCCCTCCCTCCCCATGTTTTTTTGCCCCCTCCCTTTTTATGTTAAGAAGTCAAATTTGCCATTCTGATGCATTAAGCAAGCTGGGTAATGGATGGCTAATGTGTGGCGTGCCCGTTAGGGGAGAGAAAAATGCAGGGCCGGCCCAAAGCCCAGCTCCCGGGCAGGCTTCCAGGCTCTGCTTCCGACCCCCTCCCCCAGTCCCCCTCCCCACAGATAAGAAGAGGAGCCGCATGCTCGGTCATCAGAGTGCTATTGTTCTCAGCAAAAGGAAAAACTGGCCCAGCAGATGGCAGGTATAACAAAGCAGCTTGCTGTGGCCAAACCAATTATTTATCTAATTATGATTTACCACTTAACCACATGATCTTTCCGCAGAGTTGTGGGCAATTAAAACCAGGGTGATTATGTGGATTATGCAAATAGGCTGGAGCAGAGCGAATAAAATTGGAGATTAGACATTCACACAGGCTGAAGCTGGCACAGGGCGGACCATGGGGGAGGGGGCAGAGGGGCTTGGGGGAGGGGGAGGCTAAGGGTGCTGGAGAGAGAGAGAGGGCTATGGGGGGGGGGGTAAGGAGCAAGAAAGAGGGAATGGAGAAAGAATGGGGAAGAGGAGGGGAGGATAGGAAAGTGGGGGGGGGTTGGAGGAAAGAGGAGGGAGAGGAAGAAGGCGGGGGAGGAATGGAAAGGAGAGTGACGGAGAGAGGATGGAAAGGAAGAACAAGAGGCCAGGCAGGGCAAAAACAGAAGGGGAGAAGAAGATGGAAAGGAGGGGGAGAAGGATCAAGTGAAGTGCAGAAATCCCAGAACTTGGGTTCAAATTTTGCCTCTGCATGGCAATCACTTTCCCTCTCTGGGCCTCAGTCTTGTCGGTTGTAAAATGAAGGGGTTAAAGGTTAGATGATCCTAAGGTTCCTTCCACCTCTGGATGATATAACTGTTGGCGAAGGGAAGGAGGCAGGGAAGGGTGCCTGCTAGAACGGAAGAAAGAGATTTCAATAAAACTTTAAGTAGCAGCATGTTAGGGACTGGACCACAAAGCCTGCTGCCCCAAAGCTGAACCCCAAGCAAATTCAGAAAAAAGATTTCCCCCCTCATTAACTAATCAATCTAGGAGTATTAAGTGCCTGGCACTGTCCTAGGTGCTAGGGATACCAGTACAAGAATGAAACTACAATTCTCCTGGTCCTTCCCAATTCTGAGATTCTGTTAACACCATCGCCCAGGGGAGGAGAAATCCAGTTACCTAGAGGCCAACAAGAGAACCCAAGCTCTAATGTCCCTGATCTGGGAAAAGAACAGGACAGAGTCCCTGGGTCCTTCCAGCTCCTTACCCTGTGGTGTGAGTGCCCGGATACCAAGACCAGACAGGGCTGTTAAGATTATGGAGACAGCCTATGGATGGCTAGCGAACATGAGGGTTTCTGGTTCATCCGTGTCCAAAGGAGAAAAGTCACAAGGCCTCAGGTGGGGCCCAGCCTTGGTCTTGGAGGTGAATTCAGTGTCATGAGCTTTCAGAATAGGGGCACTAGATAGACGGCTGCTTACTCCTCCAGCTGTAGAAAATTATATGGGGTCCTCCCTTCTTGGCAGAGGTGAGGGGCTACTAATGACAAATACTGTATATTCTGTCAAATGCAGCTGATGTGTTGGTTAGTTTTGCTGATCTGCATCCCCTGCTTCTGTTTAATTCTTTGTTAAAAAAGATAGCTCCCGGTGCAGAAGGGAGAGGCTCATTGGGAAATGGAAGATGACTTTAAAAACAATCTTACAGAAGTATCATGTGGTACCATAGGGCAAATTTCATATATGGTGGCTATGACGTTACCAAGGACAAGGGAACAAGGGAGTGGAGAAGGGGGTGGGGGGGAATGACAGGGAGAAAGTAAGCCAGGAGAGAGAAGTAGGAAATGGAAATCTATGTTTAAATGAGGCAACATGGGGGTGGGGGTAAAGAACCCCAGACTGGAAGTCAAGAGGCCTGGATTCTACCACAATTAGCTGTGAACAGGGCACTTCCATACTCTTGGACTCAGTTTCCATCAATTGAAAGAGTTAAACTAGATGATCTCTAAGACCCCTCCCAGACCTATTTGCTACCCTACCTTTAAGCCATGCCATAAAGTGCTGACTCCTCTCCCTTTGAAAAAGTCAATGCCCCCCCATCCCATATTCCAGGGACTAAGGAAAGGATGAAAGGAGAACTGGGCAGCACTGTTTAAAATAATAATTCTCATTTCTCCAGCCACTTTAAGGTTGACAGAGCCTCTCCCTTACAATAGACCCAGGAGGGGAAGGATGGAGTATTATTTTCTCCATCCTACAGATGAGAAAACTGAGGCTCCCCAGTAAAGTGAATCACTTTACTCAGGGTTACAGCTCAGATTCAAGACCAGTCCTCTGATGTCAGATAGAATATAAACACTTTGAGGACAAGAATTGTTTCCATTTTGTCTTGGCATTCCCAGCACCAAGTACAGTGTGGAGCATGTGCTTAATAAATGCTTCTTTGGCGGCAGCTAGGTGGCGCAGTGAGTAGCGCACCGGCCCTGAAGTCAGGAGGACCTGAGTTCAAATACATCCTCAGACACTTGACATATTCACTAGCTGTGCCTCCCCCCTCCAAAAATTAAATAGATAGATAGATAGATAAATGAATGAATGAATGAATGCTTCTTTGGGACTCTCAGTGGTCAAGTGGTCTTTCCCCACTATCTGTAGCAGCCTCTTAACCAGGTGCTGAGGGTTGCCCAAGAATGTTCTCATATGATCAATGTTGAAAACAAGCTGATAACTCTGCTTCCAGGAACAGATTAATAATTAAGTTCGACAAGCATAACAACAATTAGCATTCATATAGCGCTTTAAAGTTTGCTATGCACTTTATAAATATTATCTCATTTGATTCTTGCAACAACCTTGGGAAGAGTGTGCTATTATTAACTTCTTTTTATGGGTGAGGAAACTGAGATGAGCAGGCATTAAGTGACTGGCCCAGGGTCACACAGCTAGTAAGTGTGTGAGGCAGGATTTGAATTCAGATCTTCCTGACTCCAAGCCTAGCCTCTACTGTGCCACCCAGCTGCCTACAAGGAGAATTGAGTGCCTGCCCACAAGGAGATTACAATCTATCAAGGAATTAGCTTGTGTCCTATCTGGAGATCACCCACCCTTCATAAGAATTCTGTTTCAAGGGGGCTTTTCTTTATCTTTCGAATGGGAGCAGGAGATCCAAGCAGTCTTTTCTCATCCTATTTATAACTGGATGGGTCTTTAGAGGCCCTCTTCTCTAATGCTCACATTTTAAAAGCAAGGACATGAAGACTGAGAGACAAGACTTTTCCACAGCTTGTTAAGTTTCAGAACCAGGAACCCAGGGCCTCTGGATTCCAGATCCAACCACACCAACCTCTTCCATTAAGCAAACAGCCAGCTTGGAGGTAAGTTATTACCTGCCCCCGCCTCCCCCTGTTCCGCCCCCCCCCCCCCCCCCCCCCCCCCCCCCCCCCCCCCCCCCCCCGGCAGTGTGCGATCGAGAGAGCGCTAGCGCACACACACACACCCCCTCTCTTTCACTGAAGGAAGAAAAGCCCCCTTGGGGATCATCTGGGTTCCTGGCAGGAATCCCTTCCAGGGCTGTGAGAACAGAGCCTGGAGGGGAAGGGGGGGCAGGATAGACCAAAGGGCCCCAAGCCTCAATTCCAGGAGACCAAATTACCCTTGGGATCCACCCCGTCCCCTCAAGTGTATCAAACTCCCAGCTACCCCGTGATGTAATCTGATGCAAATGTGTCAGAGGGGCCCTGTGCCAGGTCCTCTGGGGCAGGGTGGGGGGGGGGACAAGGACTGTGGCTGAACAGTCCTATCTCTCAGACCCACAGAGGCCCCAGTATTAAGCCTGGGAGAGAACAATGGGGTCACTTCAACCCCCTGGTGCAGGAGAAACTTAGGGAATCATAAACTGATGGAGCAGGAAGGGACCCTGGAAAGCACTGAGTCCAACCTTCTCATTTTACAGAGAAGGGAACTGCCCAAAGCCCCACAGTATCAGCGGCAAAGCCTCCACTAGAACCCTGGTCTCTTGATTGCAAATCCAGTAGGGAGGGCAGGAACATAAGATATAGAGCCAGAAATGACTCACATATCATCTAATCTAACTACCTCCCCCCATTTTTTTACACAGAGGGAAACTGAGGCTGAAAGAAGCAACATTCTTTGAGCCAGGGTCACACAAGTCCTAGGTAGTGGAGAGTCTTGGTTCAAATCCTATCTCTGGCTCTTCTCTACAACTTATGTAATCTTAGGCAAAACATCTAACCTCCCTGACTCAGTTTCCTCTTCTGTAACATGAGAAAGTTGAGTTAAATGACTTTCAAGATCCCTTGTAGTTGTCCATCTATGATTCTTTGACTCCAACTCTTGCACCAGGTGTGTTGATCTTGTTTCTCCAACTAGACTGTTCACTTCCTGAGGGCAGGGATGGCATCTTGCTCATGGGACCTAACACCCATTAGGCTCAACAGAAATCTTCCTTGATCCATTGATTCCTCCTGTGGTATACAGGCTGCTATTTCCAAGGAGGACCTGGCTTCCTGGGAATGTTTGCTAGGGGAAAGGGGACCCTAGGATAATCCAGAGAGAGAACCTAATTTTGGTAAGCTGTGCTGCCCGGACAGGGCTTCATGAAGTATTGATACCCAAGTTGCTTGGTTGTTGCTCTTCCTGGACCCAGTGTCTAGTTCCTCAGGGCTTCATGGGACCCATACACAATCCCCATTCACATAGACAGAAGGCTGTCTACTTCTCTATCCAACTACCACTCTGAAGACAGGATTTATTTTAGGGCATGGGTAGGAGAGGAGTTAGGAGTGGCCCTCCTACTGTAGAGGAAGAGGAAGAGGAAGAGGAAGAAGAAGAAGAAGAAGAAGAAGAAGAAGAAGAAGAAGAAGAAGAAGAAGAAGAAGAAGAGAGAGAGAGGGAGAAAGAGAGAGAGAGAGAGAGAGAGAGGGGGGAGGGAGAAAGAGAGAGGGATAGAGAGAGGGAGAAAGAGACATATGGAAAGAGAGAGAGGGGGGAGGGAGAGAGAGATGGAGAAAAAAAAGGAGAGAGAGGGGGGGAGGGAGGGAGAGAGAGAGAGAGAGAGAAAGAGAGAGAGAGAGAGAATTCAGCCCAACCCCCTCACTTTTAGTTTTTAGCTTTTATTGTCTCATTTACTCCCTTTCCAAATAACCCTCCCTTGCAAGAAAGCAAAGTACAGCAACAGAAATCTGACAGCGTAGGCAACACTCCATACCCATAGTCCCCCGTCCCCCATTCCATTTCACTACCAATGAGAGTGATAAGATTTATTATGGATTTGTTATTTGCACTCAGGACCAAAGTTGGTCATGATAATTGATCAGAATTCAGCTGGCTTTTAAGGTGACATTGTTATGTGTATTTTTCTCTTGCAACTGTATCTTTTACAAATGGGGAAGGTGAGGTCCAAATTGGGTTAGTGATTTGTCCCAAGTCACATACATAGTAGGTGGGGATCTGAACCCCTCTGCCTCTGAATCCACCCATCCATCCCTGTTTCCCCTAAACCACACAGTAGCATACACATGCCCCTGAAAGAATATCCTTCAGCTAAGAAGCAAGTCTGGCTAACCAAGAATCACAGGGACCCCACATGCCCTTAAAACAAAAAAAAAAAAAAGACCACAAGCCAGCAGGAAGCAAATGGCATGATTGGGCAGGGGCTGCCAGCAGTGCCTGCCTGCCTGCTGAGGAGCCAAACCAGACCTTCTGGTATCATGCCACCCCAGCACTTTCTAAGCCTCATGACAGAAAGCTGGTGGGCAAAATGAGCAGATGATGGGAGCCCTTTGAGCTCTGGGTGGGTGGGATCTGAAGGGTGACAAATGGCTAGGGAATCTTCCTTTCCCTTCAGTTGAGAAAGTAAGGATGGAAGAAGGAGAAGAGAGGAGGCAAGGAGAGGAGGGGAGAGGGAAGGGGACAAGAAGGGAGAGGGGAAGGGAAGAGAGGAGAGAAGCGGAGAGGGAAAGAAAGGCAAGGGGATAAGGGAGGAAGGGGAGAGGAGAAAAGAGGAGAGGGGAGAGGGGAAGGGAAGAGGAGAGGAGAAAAGATGAGAGGGGAAGGGGAGGAAGGGAAGAGGAGAAGAAGTGAGAGGAGGGAAAGGGATAGGAACCTGTGGTCCAGGGGAATGCCTGGCAGGAGAGGCATAGTAAATGGAATTTGGGTAAAGAGGGGAAGGAGGTAGAGGTAGAAACATAAAAGGCAGCCACCTCTGGCTCTGCTCCCAGCCCTGCCCTGATGTCCACAGCCATTACTGTGGTGCTTTCTTCTAACAAATCTTGTATCTAACAGCAAAATAAAACCTACAGTGCTGTACCGCACCCCCCCCCCCCACCCCACCCAAGAGGAATGGCCCCTGGACTGGAAAGAAGACTGGGGAGAGGGTAGTTCTAACAGGCTCTAGCCTCCTGACCTTTATGAGCTTCCACATCTTTCTCTATAAAATGGGAATAAAGCTGCCTGTTCCCCATCTGCCTCCACAGAATCTCAAAGGCTGAATCCTTGAATTCACGCTGACACAAGTACCTGTTGCTTCTCCTGGTAAAGCAGAAGCTTCTTCAGGGCAGGGACTTTCATTTTTGTCTCACCCCCAGCATGGCAGCTGGTCCATTGGCGGCACATACTAAATGCTTGTTAGTTGGTTCCTAATCTAACACTCTCATTTTACAGAGGAAGAACTGAGGCTCAGAAAGGCCCCAGATGGTTATAGAGAGCTAAGTACTTTGTGAACCTATTTTAAGGTTGAAGAGATTCAATCTATGTGGCCATGGGCAGGACACTTAACCTCTCAAGAACTTCAAATTCCCCATCTGTAAAATATGACTTGTAACGGCCTACTTCCAAGGATCTCTGCAAGGAAAGCACTCTTTTGGGGGGGATGGGGGGTGGGGAGGTGAAGGCAAACGGGTTAAATGACTCGTCCAGGGTCACACAGATAGTGTCTGAGGCCAGATTTGATGAACTCAGGTCCTCCTGACTCTAGGCCTGGCACGCTATCCACTGAGCCACCTTGCTGCCCCAAACTCAGTACATCTTATTAGAAATGTCAAGCGTTGTTCTTACTCTCCAAAGTGAGGGGATATCTTGAGGCAGCTAGCCATGTGGCACAAGTGGCCTGGAGGCAGGAAGAGTAGAGTGAGAATCCTGCCTCACATTTTCACTAGTTGTGTGACCCTGGGCATTCACCTCTGCCTCAGTTTCCTCAACTGTGAAATGAGAATAATAGCCCCTACTTCCCAGAGTTGCTGTAAAGATCAAATGAGATTGGCACATAGTAGGCATTAAATAAACACTTATTCCCTTCCCTTCCCCTACTGTAAGAAATGGAACAAAGTTGGTAACCTAGGAATGTAGGTCATTCCGCGGTGGATGGAGACCAAGATGCCTATCTTGTGTGTCTCAGGAATCCCTCGAAATATTAGCCTTCTGGGGGAGTGTGTAACAAAGAACTCCAGCAGAGAGGGTGGTGTGTATTAATAACATCTCCTTGGCAGATTACTTTACCTGCCTGGGCTGATGTGAGATTTATGCATCACACGGACCTAGGAAATACAGACATATTCCTGATAATACTTCTCGTCCTAGCAAAGGTCACAGACAATCTCGATCAATCCAGCCGAATAAAGAATGTGCTGGGTTTTGCTTCCTCTTCAGTGGAGGGAGAGAACTGCCTTTTAATCACCTCATTGGGTGAGCCAGCTGAGGTTGTATGTCATCCGAATTACAGATTCTGCATTAATTGACCAGATGTGGGGGCTATTTTGGGACCCTGGAGGATCATAAAGCAGTTCCCACTTTGGTAATTAGCCAACAGAGATGGGCACTGGCAGAGGGTGGGATAGGGGGAGGGGGCCCCTGATTGTTGAGGGGGAGGAGTTCTTGAGTAGTGTGGGGTCAGGGATAGGGTGGAAGGAAAGAGGGAAGTCAAGGGTCCCAAATTTTGGCCAAACGACTGAAGCCATGGTTTCATCTGCCCGTGAGGCCAACCAGATCCATTCACTGTATACAGAAGTCCTGGTAACACAATGGCGAATCTAGGTACATAAGGTGGGAGCTACTCTCAGAGGCTGAGTATATGCACGTAACCTGGGCTGTATACTAGCATGCAAAAGACTTTTCTTTTCTCCAAAAGGAATATTGCAATAGTTCAGGCCCCAGCTCCTTTACTTAATAATAGAATGACCTTAGCTAGGTGAGTCACTATTCGCCTCTCTGGCCCTTAATCTTCACAACTGTTAAATGGGAATAATACTTGTACAACCCACCTTACAGAACTGTGCTGAGGGTCCAATGAGACTTCATTCTTTCAGGTATTTATTAAACACCTACTGTATACAAAGCATTAGAGAAAATAATGAGTTTATATAAGACCACAGTCCCTATCCTCAGAAGCCTACAGACTATTAGGGAGATAAAACATACAATGGTAATATTGCAAATATGGCGAGTGCCTCGCACAAGTACAAAATCATGACCTGTGAGTCCTAAGGAGTGCCAGGTCATGGCCTGGGAAGGGGGAGCTAGAGAGGGCTTTAATGGATGGAATGTGCTTCAAACCACAATATGAATGTGACTAGTTATTCTCCTTATGTTTTCCTAGAGGTCACAGGATCATATGGCCATAGATCTGGAGTTGGAAGTGTCCCCAGAGACCACCAAGTTCAATCCCTTCATTTGGCAGAGGAAGTGTCCTGCCACAGTGCCAGTGAAGAATAAACATACATGTAGAAAGCCCACAAGTTTCCACTGAGCGGCCACCCCTATCTTGGACCTAAGATTGTTTGACTCAAGGGGGTACCAGCCCCTGCAGCCTGTGGGTAAAATACATGCCCCAAAGGTATGAGCCCTGAGATGCGGTGAGATCCCACCCATGACAAGCAGTGTGTGCACCTGTGTACACACACGTGTGCATGGGTTGGATCCAAGGCCCTGGGCAGGTGTACACATCCCTCCCCCATACACCCCATTCTCTGCCCACCCCCTCCCTTTTTGGATTCCTGCTGTACAAGGCCCCACATGCACATAGACACTCCATCAATTCCGCTGTAATGTATTTTATGAACATGCAGCTGGTATGGCTGGGGCCAGCGGGAAGGTTTTACCTTGGGATAAGAAATTAACACTGGCAAATAGCAAATTTACTGCATGTATTTTCATTTTCCTAATACCAGCACCATCTGCTAGCAATTGGTGCCCCACATCACTATTTTCCCCCTTTATTTCTTCCTTCTTGGGTTTTTTTTTTAATTCATTTATTTCTTTTTTAAATTTCACACAGCTCTGCTAATGTCATGGGAAGGTTTGGTGGGCTCAGTGGCAATGTCATCAAAGCAGGAGCCCTGCCTGGGTGGAAGCCAACAGCAGCAACCTGCTGTCTCGTACCCCGCCTGGGGTGTTGGCCCTTTCTCTTGCCCCCACCATGTACTACTCCCCACTTGAAGAGACTGATCCTTCCCAGGGGTCCCTAGTAGAGAATCAAAGGCCTCAGAGTGAGGGAAGCAGAGCCAAGGAGTTAGTCCCACAGAACCAACCAGCAACCCGCCATCTCAAAAGGAGACAACGCCAAAAGTTGGGGGAATTCATCTGCTCACCAATGCCCATGTTGCACCAAATAAAAGGAAAACCACCTGGAGGATCATAAAGCCGTTCCCACTTTGGTAATCAGCCGACAGAGATGGGCACTGGCACATGGCAGGACAGGGGGAGGGAGCCCCTGACTGTGGTTTTCCTTTTATTTGGAAATAGAGGGGAAATGTGGGGGAGCAAGGGAAAAAAGAGTCAGTGCAATGTATAGAGTGCTGGAAGACCTGGATTCAAATCCTGCCTCAGGCACTAACCAAGCTGTGCGACCCTGGGCATGTCACTTAAACTCTGCCTCAGTTTCCTCAACTGTAAAATGTGGATAATAACAGCACCTACCTCCCAAGGTTGTTGTGAAGATCAAATGGGATGTTTGTCAAGTGCTTAGCACAATGCCTAGCACATAGTAGGTACTTAATAAATATTTACTCTCTTCTTCTTCCCTTTCTGGTGGCCCTGCTCAATCGAGGTGGGCCTCAAGGGATGGTGCCGGAGAATGAGCCACATGAATGGTCTAAGCTTCTATTTTTCTTGGGGAAGAAAGCACTGTCTAGATTTGGAGTCAGAGATTTGCTGTTGTTCAGTCTTTTTTTTTTATTTTTTTGCAAGGGGGAAGGCAGGGCAATTGGGGTTAAGTGAGTTGCCCAAGGTCACAAGGCCAGTAAATGCGTCAAGTGTCTGAGGCCGGATTTGAACTCAGATACTCCCGACTCCAGGGCTGGTGCTCTGCTGTTCGGTCATTTTTAATCATGTCTGACTCTTTGTGACTCGATTTGGGGTTTTCTTGGCAGAGACACTGAAGTGGTTTTTGCCATTTCCTTCTCCAGCCCATTTTACAGATGAGGAAACTAAGGCAAACAGGGTGAAGGGACTTGCCCAGGGTCACACAGCTAGTAAGTGCCTGAGGCCAGATTTGAACTCAGGAAGAGGAGTCTTCTGGGCTCCAGACCCAGCAATGCTACCCGCTGTTCAAATCCAGTTCTGACACTTACTATGTGACCTGAAAAGAACAATAGTAACTAACATTTATGTAGGGTTTCCTATGTGCCAGACGCTGTGTTAAGCGCTTTACAATTATGATCTCACTTAAATTTTCTGGGATCTCCATTTTCTTATCTGTATAAGATAAGAATGCACTATATGGCCTAAGTTCCTTTCCAGCTTTTGCTCAATGAACCTATAAGCCTATCTTATGCTGAATGGGAAGAATCTGAGTAAAGTATTGGAAGGCTGGGTTTCTCCATCCTCGTCTCCTCAAAACCATGGTACAATGCAGAGTACAAGAATGTTTGAAGCCTCTACACAAGATACCAGAATGAGAGAGGGAAGCATTCTTAGAAGTAGTCAAAGGGGAAGAATCTTTAGATACAGTCAAATTTTCCAAAGCGGGGAGGGGGAGAGAAAACATAAAAGGAGACTAGATTCAAAACTGGTGAACACCTTTAAGCAGCAGCTGTGACTCTTGGCCAGGGGACCTGGCAGAGAGACAGCTGGTACAGACTGACACCCAAGAGGGAAGGAATTCATTCAGGGGCCCCAGAACAAACAACATACAATCACTGAGCGATAATGGCAATAAAATATCCATCTATCTGACACCCAAGCCAAGTGAAGATTAGCAATATAAAAGGGGACAGGAGACTGAGTAAGGGCAGATGGAAGGTTCACAGGGATGCTAAGAGGTTGTGTCCTTGGCCTTGGAATCTTAGAAACAGAAACCCAGAATGCTCGGGCCAGAAGGGAAGCTTAGAGATCATGCCATCTGACCCTCTCCTTTTACAGATGAGGAAAGGCAGGGACTCCCTCCTCCAAGGTCACCCAGGAGGTAAAGAGCAGAATGGGTCAGTGGCCTGAGCTGGGGATTTTTCTCCTTCCCTGGAGCAATGCCTTGATGCCTCCTCCAGCCCATGCTAAGGATAGCGGTCCGGTCCGGGGTACCCACTTCCAAAGGCCACCCTGGAGTGGGAAGGAATAGGCCTTGGAAAGAGAAAGGGGAGGGAGCAGGCAGAATCAAAAGAGACAACTTCAGCACTTTTCTGTAATCACAGCAGCATGGCCTGGCTGAGCACCGAGCAGGAGCTGAGTTCTGACAGACAGGTTTTTGATCCCTATGGTACTCAGAGGGCCAATCGACACAAAACCTCTGGCAAAGACACCCTTTGGAAACCGGGATGTCAGCTCCAAGCGAGCTGGCAGGCGAGGGCTCCAGAGCTGGATGGTGCATTTTATTGTCAGCTCTTTCCAGCTCTCAGAGACAACAGCAGGTGGAAGCTGGTGCAGATTCCCACAACAAGCCACTCAGCATTTAATCATGATTTTCTGCATTTTTAAAAAATGTCATGATGACTTTCCTTCCTATCAGCAAAAGAGCAAATCAAGTCCCGTAGAATTAGATTCAGGCCTGGAGTATGGGGCTCTGAAATTTCAAGCCAAAAGCCCCCATGGGCTGGCTCATTGAATAGCGAGGATCCATCCAGTTCTCTCTGGGTAGGAGGTGGCAATGGTGGGGAATTTAATGACAATAGCTAGCTAGCATTTATGTAGTAGTTTAAAGGTTTGCAGATTGCTTTACATATATTGTCTCTCTTGATCCCCACAAACACCCCAGAAGCTGCTATATTAATCCACCATAATAATAACAGCTAACATTTATAAAGTACCTACTATGTGCCAGGCACTGTGCTCACAACAACCCTTGGAGGCAGATGCCATTATGATCCCCGTTTTACAGATGAGGATTGAGGTTAAGTGACTTGCCCAGGGTAACATAGCTAGTAAGTGTCTGAGGTTGGATTTGAACTCAACTCTTCTTGACTCTAGGTGCAATGTCCTATACACTAAACAGCTGACCTGCCCTCTATGCTACCTGGGCAACTTCCTTCCCCTCCTCTGGACCATCATGGAAAGAACATGGGTACCAGAGGTAGAAGACCAGAGTTCAAATCTTCTCCAACACTCACTACTTGAGTGACCTCATTTTTCTTCCCTGGGACTCAGTTTCCCCATTAGTATAATCTGGGTGTTGAATGAGATGGCCTCTGAGGACCCCTCCGGGACAAAATCTATGTTCCTTTCAACTTAGACACCCCAATTTTTTTGTCTGTACGATAATCAGACATCATCTCCAAATCTTCCCATCTCCAACATCTTCCCATCTCTAAATCAGGTTTTTTTTTTCACGAAAAAAAAAAAGGAGCTAAGGGGTAAGCTTCTTCCTCTCTCTATTCCCATAAGATGTGCCAGATTACCACCCTCAACCTCCAATCTGGCTACCTCGGCTCTTTCGGGCAGAAGGAAGTCACAACACAATACAGAAGGATAAAATTTGATTTGAAAAGAATTTTATCGCTCAGCCCGATGACGGTTTTAAATATTAAAAAGGCATAAAACTGAGGGGGGAACGGAACAACAGCACTGAAAGCTGGGCCTCTGATGGCTTTTGCCAAACACTCTGGCGCTGGAGAGAAGGGAGCTTTCAGAGCCGAGAAGGCTGCCGGCGGGAACTTGCGTGCTGTTCGGAATCCCACTGCTTTGCAGACATTTTCAAAGCAGTCCCCTAGATCTCCCCAACCTTGCGCAGAGACAGGTAATACATTCATTATTGATGGATCAGTACCCGGAGAGTGTAAATTACGGAAACAAACACGGAATAATTAGGGCATTAGAGGGAGCGTGGAGGGAGAGCAGGGGATGCGCGGCTCGGGGTTCGCTTTCATCTTTGCAGGTGCTTAGCTCGGTGGCAGCCAGCTCCCCAGCCTGCTTACCATATGCACATCTCGGCTCGCCAGTTCTCAGCTGGGAGGCCTACTGGGGAACTCCTTCCTGCCCAAAAAAGGAGAGGGGAGGGGGAGGGGGAGGAGGGCGGGGAAAAACCAACAGCCCGGTCTTCCAAACCTGGAAGGGACCCGGGCGCCAAACACACCCGTGTGTACACACACATACACACACGCACACACACACACACACACAAAGAGATGAAGCTGATCTGCGGGCCATGCAGATGGTTAGGCTGGGTCCCCAGCTCTCCGCTGCAGACCCTTTCATGCAGACCCCAAGGATTTCACGACAAGAATGAAACTGATCAGTCAGACTGCACTGCCATAATTAGGGACAATTGAAAGAGACAGTGAAATCTATGGAGATCACAGTGGGAAGTAGTAGGTGATGAACGCTGGCTTTGAAATAGCATTTTGTAGTCAGTGGACCATCACTATCTTTACATAAAAGCCTCCTCTCTCCTTTCTCCCTCCCTCCTCTGATCATGCAAGGACCAGAGAGGGCCTGCTGTCTCTCAGCAGGCACTGTGTGGCCTCACCCACCAATTTGCTTTTCTAGGTCACGGCTGATTCTCAGTGACCAAAAGAGGCAAGGGGCTTTAGGTCTTCCTTCCTCTTTTTTGGGGGGCAGAGTCGGGGGGGGAAGTTGAGGGCAATGGAAAGAGCCCAAATGGAAAAGCACTGAGCTCTCTCTCAAGGCAGGAAGTGGGGGGGAGAGGAAGAGAGGGGGAGATATTGAAAGAGGAGAGGCGAAAAGGGGAAAGAGGGGGAAGGAAAAAGAGGAAAGAGGGGAAGGGAAGAAAAGAGAGAGGAAGAAGAGGAGAGATTGAGAGAGACAGGGGGAGGGAGGGAACGAGGGGGAGATGAGAGAGGGAGAGGGAAAAGAAGGGGAGGAGACGGTGAAGAGGAGTAGGGAAGGGAGAGAGAAAGGAAAGAAAAAGTGGGAGACAAACAGGGAGGGAGGGAGAGAGAAAGGAAAGAAAAAGTGGGAGAGAAACAGGGAGGGAGGGAGAGAGAAAGGAAGGAAAGAAGAGAGGGGAGAAAAGAAAAGGGAGGGAGGAGAGATTGAGAGAAGAGGAAAAGAGAGAGGGGAGAGATTGAGAGAGGAGAGGGAAAGAGGGAGAGGAGAGGGGAGGGGAGCGGAGGGGAGGGAGTACAGCGATCTAGCTGATTGGCAGACAGGATCTGAATGTGAAACCATCTGATTATTTTTTCAAGCTCCAAAATTTAAGATTTGTTTATGAAAAGAAAAAACACTTCTCCCCCAAACCCCAACACACACACACACACACACACACACACACACACACACACACACACACAGAATTGGATTAGAATCCAGTCTTCAGTCCAAGACTTTGTGTCTGTGTGACTATGGGCAATTCACTTAAACATGCTGGGCTTTAGGCTTTAGGTTCCTTCCTCTCTAAAAAAGAGTTTGTGGGAAAGGGCAGAGGTTGGAGCAGATTTCTAAAGTACTTCCTATCTGGCATGAAATCCTATGGAAGAATTTGGGCAGCTAGGTGCCACAGGTGGCTAGACTACAGGACTGGGAGTCAGGAAGACTTGAGTTCAAATCTGGCCCCTAGACAGATACTAGCTGTGTGACTTAGGTCAAGTCATTTAATCTGTCTGCCTCAGTATCCTCATCTGTCAAATGGCTTTGCAAACCTTAAAGCACTACCTAAATGTTGCTGTTATTGTTATGACAAGGAGGAAGAGGAAGATAATAGTGGGCTTTGCCCTGTGTACACAAGAAGCTTGGGGCTGAGAACATCTAGCCATCTGGTCAGAGAACCCCAGAATGTTAAAGATGGAAAACAAGGTAGAGATCACCAAGGCCACAGATTCTTAAACATTTTTGTGACTCCTTGGACATACTAGTGAAACCTGTGGACTCCTCAGAATCATGTTTTTAAATAACTGAAGGAAAAGCTGAATTTGAGGTTAAAGGTCAATGAAACTAAAGATGCAGTTTTTTTTTCCCATGGCCCCCAGAAATGCATGCTTGAATCCCAAGTTAGAAAGCCATTATCTAGCTGGACACCATAATGTTAAGGGAGATACATATGGCTCCAGAGGGCGATACAATTTGCCTAAGGCCACATAGGTAGGAAGAGGCAGTCAGTATTGGAACCCAGCTCCTGTGACTCCAAAGTCCTCCCTTTTTTATATCATACCCACAGACAATGACACAAATATACCATGCTCTGTTACCTACTACGAGACCTGACCTATGTTGGAGGACAATCTGACACTTATCTCAATTCTGGATTCCACCTGGAAATCCCCGCTGAGGCCCTGTTTCCTGAAAACCTGTGGCACTTCTCTGTTGCCTGTTGCCATCAACACAGCAGGGAAGGGTCAGAGGGGTTTGAGGCAGCCTACTCGGCTTCTGGAAACACAATAGGAAATCCCCAACCTTGCCTTTCTCTCCCCAGCCAATGTAGCATCCACCAAGAGTGCCCCATGGGTGCTCCCCAAGTCAAGGAATTAACAAGGAATTCTCCCCGGTTGGCGTCCCTCATAGTTGTGCCAACCCGCTCATGCCTTCCCTTCCCCGTGCCTCCAGTAATCCTCAGACTTTACAGCAAATTATTAAAATTCACTTATATTTAATCTGCCTTCTGGAATTAATTGAATTTTTACGCTCGGCAAATGTCACTGTTTGTGGTGCTTCCCGATCGCTGCCTCAGAACAGCTAAATGACAAAGCAGCAGGCCAACCACAGGCTCTGCAGACGGGTCTTGGGGTAAAGCACATTGAGAAAAGGCCGGAGGGCTCTGGAACACTCCTTCCCTCTCAGCTCCCACCCTCGGTGAAGTGCAGGGCTTAGGACTGAAGCTAATCAGAATCCTCAGGCACTGCCAGGATAATGAGCCAGGGACTGGATCCACAGCCAAGGAGAGCTACAGAGAAAAGACTCAAGGGCAGGGGTGGCCCCTGCCAATTTCAAAGGTTCCTTTCCCCACCTGCTACCAGCCCTGGGGTGGGTCTTCAGTCCTTGCTTTCAGGGGTTTGCAGCAGTGACACCTCCATTCTAGAAGGGGATGAAATCTAGCCCAACGCTGTTATCAGACACTTCATTACCAGAGCCAGAAATGATGGAAGTGGTACAGAAATAAGGATTCCACCTGGATGAGGGTTACTCCCTTCCACCCTCCCTCTGGAGTTCTCTAGTACCCAGATTCCTCTCACTGATACCCAAAGAGAAAGAGGTCTTGTTTGCCAGGGCTCACACAAACTCTCCCTCACCCCAGGGGAACCCAGAATGATCTACTCTCTTTAGCCAGGCCCAGATGCTGGACCACCCTTGAGAATCCTATACCTGAGGATACTTGTGAATATCACTGCTTCCTTCTGCACATCCCAGAATTCTCTCCCCAGGTGTCTTGCAACAGGGACAATTTCTTTAAAAAAAAAAAACAACACACAACAAAACACCTCTGTTCCCCCAGGATTTGTTAATCAAGGGATCACCCTATAAAGACACGGAAAAATTAACACTAGAGCACATTAAGCCAAGGAGTTGATGACACTTTTGAACCTACAATGAGTAATTTTTTCAGCATTCCATTTGCGCTGCTAACAACACTGCCTGGAATTTGCCATGCTCTGATTTTTAAGTGAGACAAAATGCTCCAAGACCAATTGGATGCTGTCTGTCTCTTATTTCCTCAACCTCCCTGATCCTAGTGCCCTAAATACTGTCTCTGGGATAGGAACCTATCAATTCTTACTAATCTAATAATATATGTTAGTCATATTTGAGATCCAGAAAAAAAGCCAATCCTATATATGGCTATGGGATGTGGCTCCCCACCTTCCTATAAACTCCTGGAGGGTAGGCTTCTGTTCTCTATTCCCTCTGGAAACTCAATGGACCAAGTACAATCTGGTACAGCGGAATTTCAATACGGAGGAAAAACAGCAGTTGTCTGAAGAGACCAATGTGGATGCACAGGGAACTCCCCAACCAACTTGGATTTTTAGAAACAACATATATGAGATGGAAGCAAAGGTGGTCAACAGGAGATTAACTGAAAAACATGGCAGGCTACTATAAGACTAGGGTCAGAAATGCTAAAAATGGAATGAGCTCTGTCTAGAGAGGAACATCAAAAGGTTTTTTTCAGTGAGGCTGGGGAAAAGCAGAGGATTAAGGAAGGCATAGGACATCTGCTCCAGGTGGATGGGAAGATGACAATAGATAAGAAAGAGAAAGCCAAGCTTCTGACTTCTTATTTCAATTCTGTTTGCTCTGCCTTAGAGAGTGACCTTTGGACTGAAAAGGAGAGGACAAAAATATCTACTGGGGAGTTGATACCCAGATAAGAAAGGAGATAGTGGGAGAGCACCTATCTGCTTTTGATAGATTCGAGTCACCCAGCCCCAGTGAACTACATTCTTAGTGAGTGAAAAAACCTGGCAGATATGATTGCTGAGCCAGTCAGTGACATTTGAAAGATCAGGGAGAACAGGAGAGGGAGTGCAGGGCTGGAGAAGGGCAAATGTTTCAATTTTCAAAAAAGAGAAGAGAAAAGAGTCTGAAAACTAAAGGCCGGAGGGCTTGACTTTGGTCTGTGGCAAAATTCTAGGATGTATTATTAAAGACATGTTGGGGAACATCTAGAGAAGAAAATGGTTACTGCATAGCTTCAGTGAGAACAGATCATAGGAGACTAACTTCACTTCCTTTTGCAACAGCTTTACTAAACTGGAAGATTAGGTAAATGCTCCAGATAAGAGCTCATCTTTGTTGTTGTCTGACTCTTCATGACCCCATTTGGGGTTTTCTTGGCAGAGATACTGGAGTGGTTTGCCTTCTTCTTCTCCAGTTCATTTTATAGATGAGGAAACTGAGGCAAACAGGGTGAAGTGACTTGTCCAGGGTCATACAGCTAGTGTCTGAGACCTAATTTGAATTTAGTAAGATCAATCTTTCTGATTCCAAACCCTGCACTTTATCCACTTCGCCTCCTAGATTCTCCAAGAGCTCATCTAGTTTTTCAGAGAGTCTGATTCCCCTGCTATTCTTTTGGAAAAGATGTGACAGGTACAATGAAATGAATTCTGAAACAGGTGAATAGCTGAATTCAAAAAGGTTGTCATTAAGTGGTCAGTGTGGAAGTTTTCCAATATGATGACTAAGAGACCTGGACTTGACCCTGTGCTATGGAACATTATTACCAATGGCTTGAATATAAAAACCTAGATAGTATACTATTAAATATGGAAATGACACAAAGCTGGGAGGGGTTAGCTTACATTGGATGAGAGTCAGAATTTTGAAAAAAGATGTTAAGAAGCTAGGATATTGGGTAGAATCTAAAAAGAAATTAAAAGGGATAAATGTAAAGTCTTAACCCTTGGGCCCAAAAAGTCAATGTCACAAGCATAAGTTATGAAGGAGAATCATGGTTAGACAACAATTTATATTTTTTGAAATGGGGGGAAGGGTTAGTGCCTTGCAAATTCAAGAAGTAAACAGTGGGAGCAGAAGTCAATAAAAGAGGCAGACCTTTCAGGAATAAGGAAGTGATAGTCTCTCTGGAACCTATCCTACTTAGACCACATTTAGAGTATTGCATTCAGTTCTGGGCAGCACAATTCAGAAAAGCCACTCTTATAAGTCAAAGAACATCAACCCAGAGAGGAGGAAAAGGATGAGAATCAGAATTCATGGAGGGAACTAGAAGTGGTTTAGCCTAGACAGGAGAAGACTCGTTGGGGATAGGATACCATGTGTGGGTGAGAATGAGGAGTAATGAATGGGAGTTACACAGAGTGAAACTTGGGCTAGTTGACAAGGAAAAACTTCCTGACAATTAGCTGTCCAAAAGTGAAATGGGTTGCCTCTGCAAGTCCCCCTCATTAGAAGACCTCAAACAAAGACTGGATCTGGGTGACCAAGGTATGAGTATGTTGGCGGGGAGGGGAAGAGATTCTTGGATGAACTACTTGGCCAGAGGTCCCTTCCACCTCTGGAATTCCATGATTCTATGAAGTAAAGCAAAAAACCCTCAATAAATGCTTGTTGAGTGAATGAGTGAATTAAGTACTAATTCACACTGATTCAAGTACTCACATTCAGACTAAAGCTGAAGAGCCCTGCTTCAAGACAGATACCTTTTAGACACTGTGTAGTTGATTCATAAAATCTTTGATCCTACAGCCCCAGGAACCTCAAGAATTCTGGTTCTATTCTCTACCTTCAAGTAGGCAAAAGGTAAGGGATCATGCCCATTCCTCCATTCAACACATTTGGCACCTGAAAACCTAGAGATGTGAAGTCACTCGTCCAAGGTCACCCCACTAAAAATGCCTCTAGCATGTAGAGGGGTGGGAGAGGGGTGGAGCATTAGACCCCTTGTCTCCTCCTTCACTAAGGTCATGAACTTTCTCCTACCCCATTTTGCCTCTTTCGAAGATCTTAGGTCCATGCATGAAACACCAAGGACCAGAGAGGGAGACTTAACCTTAGGGTCTTTTACACTCCCCTCCAAACAAGTTAAAAACTTTCCGGAGTTAAGTGAGAAAGAGTGTGCTGTCAAGCATCCTAATTCTAAGAAGCCCTTCTCGAAGCTGGGTCCCATCTGGCTTTGTTCTCACCTCTAATTGGCCATAAGCCTTTATGTCCTTCACAGGCAGAGGTCATTGGCCCTTGACCCTCCTAGAGTGGGCTGATCCCACAGGGTAACTTCTCTTGGCCTTGAGCTCCAGGTGGACTAAAAGAATCATGGAATACTTAAGAACTAAAGAGACCTTTAGGACTATCTAGTCCAAGGGTTCTTAATGTTTTTTTATTACAGCCTCCTTTGGCAGCATGGGGAAACCTATCGGCTCCTCAGAATCATATTTTAAATTGCAGGAAATGAAATATACAGAATTACAAAAGAAACCAATTAATATAACATTATATAAATATGATAAATATATAATTATACATATATAAAATTTCATGGACCGTTGTGTTAAGAATGATGAATCAAAACCCTCGTACTTTACAAATAATGAACCTGAGTACCAAAATAGGTAAGTGGCCTGTCCAAAGTACTCTATCTAATAAATAGGATTCAAATGAGAGGTATCAAACAGGGGGCTGGACCTGGACTCTGGAGGACCTGGTTCTAAATCCCAGCTACTAGCTCTGTGACATGGGGCAACACATGCAGCCTCTCTAGGCCTTGGTTTCCCAAAATATCACAGGGGTTGTTGTAAGGGTCCAATGTTCATCTATCTAAAGCACTTTGCAAACCATAAAGTTATATTTAAAGGCTGGCTATTTATTATTATTATCATTAGACACCAGTCTTCAGAATCCTGGGTGAGGCTTTTCCCCCTCTGCCATACTGCCTTCTTCAAGGCACAGGTCTGCCAGATTTCCATGCTTTCTGCTTGCTGTGAAGCCTAACTATCATCCTTTGTGGGGAGGGGGGGTGGGGGGGCGGTCCTCTTCCTGGATGCATTAAAGTAACCTAGGCCAACATATGGCCTGCTGAGAAACAAGAATCTTTTCTTCCTCCCAGTTCCTCTAGCTCTGACCCTCCCCCTCAAAACTGCCAGCCTGCCTAATTTTCCAGCCCGGAGGGAAGGAGGAAAAAAGGTTCCATCTTCTTGGGTAATAAGGCCTAGAAAGTAAAGCAAGGAGCTTTCCTCGTAGGGAGCACACTTATCAGCTTTCTCAATCACCACACCACCATTCTCTGGGCTCTAATGAGATGAGAAGAGGTGGAGATGAGGGAACGACACAGGGGGTGGAAGATGGATGAGCATCTTCCCATTGCCCCCAAATTCATCTGCCCCCTCCCTAAAGAGACTGTTTTTCCAAATCCTTATTAAAACCATTTGCAGTCACAGGCCCCATGCCAGAGCTGGGCCTTGGGCCCGGGACCAACGCATCCACCAGAGTCCCAACTCCAGGCCCTTGGTAATTTGCAGAGTTAACAAAAACCTGAGTTCGCACCGAACCCAATGGCCTGGTTTCTGAAGTCAAGAAGAAAGTTGCCCAGTTTCTCTTTCTACCCTTTCACCTATAAGGAGACCTTCCTCCATTATTCAACGAGCTATACACGTCATGGGCCAAATCTCCTAATGTGGTGGTTAGGGCACTGGCTTTGGAGTTAGGAGGACCTAAATTCAAACCTTGCCTCAGATACTAAGTGGGTGTGTGTGTGTGTGACAGAGAGAGACGGACACAGAGAGAGACAGAGAGAGAGAGAGAGAGACCCTAAGGAACTCACTTAACCTCTCTTTAACTCAATTTCTTTATCTGTAAATTGAAGTGGCCTTCAATGTCCTCCTAGCTCTAAAGCTGATTATATGACTTTTCTGAATATAGATGTATGTATACATATATACATATATATGTAAGTATATATATATACATATATAATATATATATGTCATTATTAAATTTTCTACAGGTATATGGACTCAAATGGCCAAAGGTTAGACTCTGTGGAGTCTAAAGTACTTTCTAGCTCTAAAACTTTGGCCCTATAACCTTTATGAAATAATATATTATTATGAAATTTTATACATATAATATATATTATGAAATTTTATATATACATGTAATTTTGTGTGTCTCTGTGTGTGTCCATGTGAAGGCAGGGGTGTACTGCACAAAGCATTAGACTGGGAGTCAGGAAGACCTGAGTTCAAATCCTGTCTCAGATACATACTAGCTATGAGACCATGAACCACTTCACTTCACCTATCTCTCTCTCTCAGCCTCAGTTTTTTTCATCTGGTAAGTGAGGATAACAGCAGCTACCCCACAGAAATATTTTGAATATGAAATGAGATAAAATGTAAGTCAAGGGCTTGGCAAACCTTAGGCATCATTACAGGTATATACATATATACACGCATCCATATAGAGGGTATCAATTCCTTAATTCCCTAAAAGGAGGCCAGGCTGCTACATGATCCTTTTTCTTTTTCTAACTCCTGCTAAAGTCATCTGTTCTCCACCGTAGTTACTGCCTGTCATATCCGCCCTAATAGACTATAAATCCTGTGAGGGATAGGATTATACCTCATTTCTTTAGTGCCTGGCACATAGTAGGCGTTTAATAAATGTTTAATGACTGAGTGACTGACAGATTTCCCTTCCCTTCCACCCCCAGGCTTATAGTACAGGGCTCTGAACATATCAAGTGCTTAATAAATTGTTATTGGATAAACTAGTCTCTTCTAAATCCCTTCCAACTCACAAGACCTACAATTCTATGATTCCCTTGGATGGGGGAAAGAAAAAGGGAACCAATTTCTATATTTCTCCTTTCAACCAGAAGAATCCAATTGGAATAACCCAGTGGACTGGGTTCAACCTGGCTAGTTCCAGTCTCAAAATTAGGCCTGTCCTTTCCCTTCCCCAATGACTGAGGATGAAGCTGCCTCCTCTTATATCCTGTCTCCAAGGGGAGGGGGGTAGGGGGGTCTTATTCCCTTGTTTCCATGTGTGGGGGTAGATGTAAGAGCAACCCCTTCGAAGGATCACAGCCTCAGAGTTGGATAGGATTGTCAGACACAAAATGTCAGAGCTGGAAGAGGCCTTGGAAATCTAGCGAAACCCTGTCATTTTACAAAGGTCAGACAGCCACTAAGCAGCGGAGAGGGGATTTGGCCTGGACCTTGGGATGCCTGCAAAAACAGCACCCCCTCCCCCCAAACTTGACTGTGCCTGGCCTTTCCCCAGCTGGGATTATCATAAATTAAGTAACAATAGCCCAGCGGAAACGTGTGATGCTATCACATCCCTATCCAACAAGTCTGTTTTTAAAAAAAGGACATAAAAAGTCACTTACAGCTTCTAAAACCAAGGATGACCCCAAGATCGCCAAAATCCCAAACTGCGCCATTTTGTTTACTCATTCATTTGCTACCTAAGGAGAAACTGAGGCCTGAAATCACAGAACATAAAGCGGATCGAGACCTTGGAGATGGCTTAGTCATTTTGAAGAGAATGAAACTTCCCCGAGGAAGAGACTTGTCCTGGATGGAATGTAAACTCCAAGAGGCTGAGGAAAAACAATAGCCTATGGGGCAGCTAGATGGAGAACTGGATAGAGCACTGGGCCTGGTGTTAGGAAGATCTGAGTTCAAATCCCGCCTCAAGACACTTCCTGGCTGTGTAGAAAGTCACTTAACTCCTATTTGCCTTAGTTCCTCATTTGTAGAAGGAAATGGAAAACCACTCCAGCATCTTTGCTAAGAGACCTCTGTGGACAAAGTCCATGGCGTCATGAGGAACGGGACATGACTGCACCACACAACACGTTAATAATATCTAAAATGTAAACTCCCAGATAGCAGCGGCTGTTTTTCATCTTGTAATAATAATAGCCGGCATTTATATGTATTTTAAGGTATGCAAAGCACACTTTACATAGACCATCACATTAGAACCTCACAACGATCCAATATGGCAGGTGCCGCTATGATGTCCACTTTATGAACGGGGAGACTGACCCTCAAGAGGAGCTAAGCGGCTTGCCAAGAGCTACTAAATGTCTTGGGCAGGATTTGCACTCGGGATCTTCCTGATCAACACTGGACAGCTCCACACACTGCATTTTGTATCCCCTTGTACAATCCCCTTGTAACACTTTGTGTAAGGCTTATTGCTTAGTGAAATGAGTGGAAGGTAACACGGTTGCAGGACTGCAGTGGAAACCTGGAAAGCCAGGCTTGCTGGGCTCCCCCTCCATCAGGCTTCCCCCCTCCCCCAAAGCCCAGGGTGAAAGGGTCCATGGTGTGCAGGCACCCAGGGCCAGCCCGGAATGCCCGCCTGTTCCCTTTCATTCCCCAGGGATGGCCAGGCAAGCGGGGGCTTCTCAGCTGTGAGCCAGGCCCCCTGTTAGCCTGGGCTCTGGCGCCAGCCAGCCTCCCTCCCTCTGTCCCTCCCTCCCTCGTTCCCTCCCTCTGGCTCCGGCACTCACAGGCCACAGGCATAAGCCTGCAGACATTTATCCACAGCATTAAGGTGAAAAACCTGATTAGAGGGTTATTTATCCCTCCAGCCCAGCCTGGGGCCATAAAACCCAGGGACACTAGTCCGGGGAGCAGCTGTTCCCGGGCTCTCTCCAGCCTCCCAGGTGTCAAACAAACAGTCCAGGAGGCCCTCCCCTCCTGGCAGTTGTTAGGAAACCCCTGCCAATCACCTTTACAGCCTTATCAGGGCGCCAGCCGGAGGTGGGGGAGGGAAGGGAGGAGCCCACAAATTATCTAAAGAACAACAAGGCTCCTTATGCAAGCAGGGAGAGGAGTCCACCTGTTCCAGGGAAAATGGAGAGGGGGGAGGGGGTGGGAAAGGGGCTCCTTTAAGCCAGGTCAATGGGGGGAGGGGAAGGGAGGGGAGGGGAGGAAGAATAAACAGGAGTCTTGAGACTTGATTTCCAGTTCAACTTGTCCAGTAACTCGTTTAAGCTATTGGACAAGCCACTTGCCCACTTGGGGATGGGATTGTACTAGTTGGTTTGTAAAGTCCCTCAAAGATCTGTGACAGGGGCAGCTAAGTGTCCCAGTAGATAGAGCAGTGGCCCTGGAGTCAGGAGGACCTGAGTTCAAATGTGACCTCAGACACTTGCTAGCTGTGTGACCCTTGACAAGTCACCCTGACTGCCTCGACAATGGAAGGAAGGAAGAAAGAAAGAGAGAGAAAGAAAAAAGAAAGAAAGAGAAAGAAAGAGAGAAAGAGAGAGAAAGAATGAAAAGAAAAAGGTCTATGATGTTATAATAATAATGCACATTTCTATGAATGAATAAATGAAAATTTTTATTAAGAGCAGCCTCAGAAGCCAGGAAGACCTAGATTCAAATCTTTCCTGTGACTGTAGTCCCAGTGACTTTTCACCTTTGGCCCTCCAGATAATTCTCTAAGGACTATAAACTGATGATTAGCACTGACAGAGGGAGTTCCTTGTACCAATTAAATCATGGGTCCGGTCCCTGCCCCTAGTTCCTAATGTCCAGCACAGTGTACTGAGCTGGGGATTTTACAAATACAAAAGCAAAGACAGTC
The DNA here is from genome assembly GCF_011100635.1 of Trichosurus vulpecula. Lineage (NCBI taxonomy): Eukaryota > Metazoa > Chordata > Mammalia > Diprotodontia > Phalangeridae > Trichosurus > Trichosurus vulpecula. The sequence continues at coordinate 384,040,871 of NC_050575.1, read as the reverse complement.
CAGGATCTCGGGGGAGGGGATGCCATCGGACTCAGACAGTGGAGTGGTGACCAGGGACAGGGACAGAGTGAAAGTGGTGATGGTGAGTGGGAAGGAAGTTGACCTGCCCCTTCCTGGAACAATAGCAGAGAAGATTATATCTCTCCAGGCAGCTAGGGAGAGGATGGCAGGAAAGAGGGAGTGAAGGTCAGCTTGGGGCCAAGTGAAGCCCCAAATCCACAGCATCCAGACCCCAGGATGGAATTCTGGAGATGAAAAGGTTAAAGTGGTTTAAGGATTACAAATCCATTTCCTCCTAACAGTCCGATGAAGTAGGAGATAAAAAAGTAGGAGATAAAAATTTATTATCCCCATTTTACAGATGCAGGGACAGGCTTCGGTGAGTTGTCTATGATCACACAACCCTTTTAGTTTTCAGACCATTATCATCCTTTTCATCACCATCATCATCATCACCAGAGTTAGCACTTATATAGGCAAAGCACTTTAAAAAGATTTGCCTCATTGGAGTCTCACAGCAACCTCTAGAGCAGTGGCTCTCCAAGTGTGGTTCAAGAACCCCTGGAGATCCTGAAGACCCTTTCAGGGGGGATCCTCAAGGTCAAAACTATTTTCATCATTACACTTTTATTCAGTTGTATCTAACTCTTCGTGACCCCGCAGACCATAGCATGCCAATACTGTCTATGGGGTTTTCTTGGCAAAGATACCGGAGTAGTTTGTCATTTTCTTCTCCAGTAGATTAAGGCAAACAAAGGTTAAGTGACTTGCCCAGGGTCACACAGATAGTATCTGCAGCTGGATTTGAATTCAGGTCTTCCTGACTCCAGACTCATTGGGACCTAGCTGCTTCCTAGGCAAATAGAGGTGAAGTAACTTCCTCTGGATCACACAGTAATTAGTATCTGAGGCTGGATTTGAACTTGGGTCTTTCTGACTCCAGACTCAGCATTCTATCCACTGAAGCACCTAGCTGCCTCAAAATACATTTCAATTTTTTAACACAGTACAGGCTGCTAGAACCCATATAAAAAAAAAGTTTGGGGTCAAGTTCTTAATAATTTAAAAAAGTATGAAGAGATCCTGAGATCAACAAGTTTGAGAATGGCTATTTTAGAGAAAAGACTTGAACTCAGATCTTCCTGCCTCTAGAGACCCCAGGCCGGTCTACCTCAAATACAAAAAAAACTCACTTCTAAAGACCTTCGGCACCTCTCCTAAGTTGTAAGGGGGAGGGTTCAACAGTGTTGATAAGAGCTGACATGCTTTATCTGTGTACACATCTCAATAGATCCCCACAAACAACCCTATGTACCAAGGGCATTCAGGTCACCCTTGATACAGACTTGCCTCTGGTCACACAGGTATGAAGAGCCACACATGAGACTTGTACCCAATGATTCCTGACTTAATGTCTGGCACTCTGTTCCTGCCTGGCTCCCTATCTATTAGGGCAGGTTGTGGCCCTCTGGGTCCTCAAGTGCAGCCCTTTGGCTGAATCCAAACTTCACTGGCCAAATTTCCTTTATAAAAGGATTTGTTCTGTAAAACTTGGACTCAATCAAAGGGCTGCACTTGAGGCCCTAGAAGGCCACATGTGGCCTTGAGGCTGAAGGTTTCCCCACTCCATATTAGAGGAAAAGAAAGATCCCTGGAGTCAGAAGTAGGTTTCAAATGCTATGCTTAACATGTCCTTGTTGTGTGGCCTTGGCACAGTCACATCCCCCTTCATTTCTGCATCTATAAAATGGGCATTAGTACATGTGGCCTCCCTAACTCACAGTTGTTGCCAGTGAAGTACAACTATTATTAGTCCTAGTCAACTAGTATTTATTAAGCACCTACTGTGTGCCAGGTACCATACTATGGATACGAAGAGAGGTAAAACCAGTCCCTGCTATCAGCTCTAAGAGGGAGTCAACTTACAAACAACTACATACAAAATACAGACAGGATAAATTGGAGGTAGTCTCAAATGAAAGGCCCTAAGAAAAGATAGAGGGCCAGAAAAGGCTTCCTGCAGAAGGTGAGGCTTGAGCTGAGCCTTGAAGTTAGCCAAGGAGCCTAAAAGGTGAGGATGAGGAAGAAGAGCCTTCCAGGCATAGGGGACAGCCAGGGAAATGTTCAAGGAACATGGCGGAGGCCAGGGGCTACTGGATGGCTGAGGGGAATAAGATTCAGCAAGATGAGAAAGAGAGTAAAGGGCCAGATTAGGAAGGGTTTTCAAAGCCAAAAGGAGGCCTATACGGTTATCTCTGGAAATAACAAGGAACCACTGGAGTTTATTGAATAAGGGAGGGACATAGTCAACCAAAGGCTCAGTGTGCTTCCCAGTTACATATGGATCAGCTCCCTAATTGTTTTGGCCTTTCCTGACCCAGGCACGCTACCTCAAGAACCAGAGCACTTTCTGCAGCATCAGTTAGAAGGAGCTGAACCAGACAGGTGTGTCTTTCTTCCATACCTCAACTCTGCTGCTATTTTCAAGGCCACAGCTGCCATGCTTAGGATTCCAATAAGTGACTGGTAAAAATCCTGGGCAAAGAACAAACAAATGCCCTCCTATATCAAGCCTTGGGAGGAGAGTGGGAGGACTGGGCACTTTTCATGAAAGCTCTACCACTGATTTTAGGATTTCAAGGGAGAAAAGCAGCATTAGTGGGCCTTCTGCCCGCTAGCACATGTGACCCAGTGTATTCATTCTCAGCTTTTCTCAGGGAAGGGAGTGCCAAGGTCTCTCCCATGACCCAAGCAACTGGAATGGTGGCTAATCAAATATAAACACACAGGGCAGCAACAATCAAACCTCAAATTTACATAACACCTTTATGACCCAGCTAGACAGACCAGGTCCTGTTCCCCAATCCCACCCACAGGCCAAAGGACCAAGAGATAATAGATCTCCAGGCTACCGAAAAATAGAGGGAAATTATTCAGTATCCTCCTATGGAAAAAGGGCTTTGACTAAATCTATAGGCCCCTTCTGGCTCTAAATTCTATGATCCTATGAACTCATTTCTTAACACCTAAGCTGTTGTCAAATACTAGGCTTAGAATACAGAATGTTAGGGCTGAAAAGGAACTTTAGAACACAGAACAAAGGAAAAGACCCTGGGCATTGTCAATACAGTTCAACTGTATCATCTTATAACTGAGGATATTGGGACCCAGAGAGAAATGACTTTCTCTCACACCTTGACCCTACTGATATTTTCAAGAAACAGCTGCCATACTCAGGACTCCAATAAGTGTCTGGTAAAAATCCTGGGCAAAGATCAAACCAATGGCCAAGGTCACACAGGAAGGAAGGAAGGAAGGAAAGAAGGAAGAAGGGAGGGTGGGTAAAAGAGAGAAAAAGAAGGAAAGACGGGAAGGAAGAAAGGAAGAGAAGAGAGTCAAAGAAAAAGGAAAGATAGAGAAGGAAACAGGAAAGAACAATAGAGAGGAAGGAAGGAAGGAAGGAAAGAAGGAAAGAAGGAAGGAAGAAAGGAAGGAAGAAAGAAAGAAAGAAAGCCTCTTTCTAAGGTTAAAGGGCTGATCTGATGACTGCCTGGCTCTGGTGATAAACCCAGCTGTCAGACTAAAATGGGAATTCCCTAACAAACCTCCTCCCCACATCCCTTCAACCTTCTCAGCCCCCACATAAGCTTCCCTTTTAATGAGCCCCAGGAAATGATCTCCCACCACAGGAAGACAGGGCTCCTGGCTCCACTCTAACCCTCCCTGCCAGATACCAGCCCTGACTCCCTCTGGGCTACAGTCTTCACTGGGCACTTTGCTCGAGAAGTCCCACCACTGATTTTGAAATTTCAAGGGTCCTAGAACTAGAAGACACTTCCTAGACCATGCTTCTCATTTTTACAGACCAGGAATTTAAGGCCCCAGGAAGAGCTTGGGAGACTTGGCCGAGGTCAGAACTCAAACAGTGGCTGAGCAGGGGGGTGGGACTGAGGTTTTCTGACTCTTGGGGCCAATGTTCCTTCCCTATACCAGACTGCCTCTCTATGCAAAATTCAGGTAAAGCAGGAGGCTGGGCTTTCCTTTTATCCTGGCCACCCTGAGCTTCTTCACTTGAAGTTTTAGTTGAGAATAAGGGCTATTTGGCTTTCTTTGTATCCCCAGTGCCTGGCATATAGTAGGTGCTTAATAAATGCTGATTTGGCAGTCAACAGACTTTCTCTTTTTATGCAGAGATAGCCTGGTCTAATGGAAAGTAAACTGGCTGGCCTCGAAGTCAGAAGACCTTGGGGTCACATCCAACCTCTGTTCTAGAACCTGTGTGTTCTAGGGTGAGTTAAAACTTCTCTGAGTCCCATTTTCCTCTTGTGTAAAATGAAGAGGTGGCTCGATGGTTTCCGGGGTCCCTTCCAGAGCCGGACCTTGGAATCCAATGAAGCTAGCACGTTGCTCTGCCTGTTCCGAATGAAAGTGAATGTGACCAGTGGGTCACCAGGATGAACTGGAAATGCTAAGGGAATCATGGAGGAGAGAACACATAGAAGAGGGGGAAGTTGAGTGTATTCTCAGATCCTGTAGTAATTAAAGGACTATCCCACAGAAGAAGGATTATTATGATATTAAAATATTTTCTTATATTCTTGTTGTTGCTGGTGATTATTCTGTTTGATCCCAGAAGGCACAAGTAAGAATAATGGTTCAAATGGGTATGAGTTACAGAGACACAAATCTGGGGTACGTGGAAGGTGGAACTTTCTTGTCTAAAAGTGGGCTGCCTTGAAAACCGGAGGGCTCCCTTCCTTGTGACTGAAGGTGTATCCAACCAGAAACTGGTGACTACTTTGTCAGGGGCATTGTTTGGGGTATTGCTTAAACCTGGAGAAGGAAAAGGCAAACCACCCCATACCTTTGCCAAGAAAATCCCAAATGGGGTCACAAAGAGTCTAAGACTGAACAATGTTGTTTTAATTAGCTGCCCTCTCCACATCTCTGAGATTCTCAGGAGAGACTATGAGGAACTTGATTCTTTTTCCTATCAAACTAAAGGTCTCTTTCCTCTTTACACTTCTGAGATACTGAGTCACTTCCTTGTTGTGCCTTGCCTTCCATGTTGTCAGCCCCTAGCAACAAACACACCATCTGAATAATAACCACCAGCAGCCATGCACCTTAGATATCCATCAAGGGAAGGAGCCTTAGAGAGAGCACTACCTTGTTCTCCATTTCACAGATGGTACAAATGAGGCCCATCACTTCAGAAGTGATTTTGGCAAGGTCAAACAGTGCTTTGGTTGATGCCAAAGCCAGGGTTCCTTGTCTAATTCCTGCCCAATGTGTCTAACCCAAATTTAATCTTGTGTTTTTCTGCTGGGAGGCTCCTAACATTTCCTTGTCATTCATTCATTCATTCTCCCCACCCCGGGGTGTTCCTCCATTCACAGACCTCCTTACTTTTATTAATGCATATTTACAAGTTCCCAACATGTTAGGCATTCCTTGTGTGCAGATGCCTTCTAGGCCTAGATAAAAACAACTTCCCTACATACGTGCAAATACGGCAGCCCAGGGGTTACAATCACCAGGTTTCACAGGTAATGTAAGAATGAATATCCTCACTTCACAGGGGAGGAAATGGAAGCCCAGGGAAGGGGAACTCACTTGGCTGAGGTTGCATAATTAGAAAGCAGCACAGACAAAACTCAAGCGACGTTCATAGATCCAGGGCTGGAAGAGCCATCTGCCCCAACTTCTTCACTTAGATGGAGATACTGAGGCTTGGGGAGGGTAGACAATTTACCAAAGTCACACAGGTAGTGTTACTGGTGGGATTTGAACCCAAGACCTCTGACACCAGAGACCAGGGCTCTTGTACCACACTGAAATACACTGCCTCCCGCTGACTCTGAGTGTAGCATTTTTTTTGAGGGGGGAAGGCAAAGCAATCGGGGTTAGGTGACTTGCCCAAGGTCACACAGCTAGTAAGTGTCAAGTGTCTGAGGCTGGATTTGAACTTAGTCCTCCTGACTCCAGGGTCAGTGCTCTACTCACTGCGCCACCTAGCTGCCCCTGAGTGTAGCATTCTTGCCATCAGATACCACACACTAATACCTGGCTACTTCAAGCCTGGGTATAATCCAAAGATAGCAATTTTCCATTTTTGAAAGAAAGGGAACAAACACCTACTATGTGCTGGGTGCCGTACTAAGTATTTTATGAATATTATTTCACTTGATTCTACATCAACCCTGCAAGGTGAGCGCTATGATGATGCCCATTTTACAGTTGAAGAAACTAAGACAGGTTAAGTACTCGACAAAGCTAGTAAGTATCTAAGGCTGCATCTGAACTTGGGTCTTCCTGACATTCAGCTGCCTCAAACACCCATCTTTATTAAACAAGATGAGGAGCTGAGCCACCTAACTCCAAGTTAGGAGGGTTAGACTTCCTTAAGGTCGAATGTACATAGTAAGGCTCTGCTCCCATCTCTCTGCTACACTTTGGTAACATCTCAGACTCTCACAGACTTGAGGCCAGAAATCTCTCAGAAATGCTCTGTCGATGTCCATAGATAAGTAGGACTGAATGGTGTCCTTACAGATCATGTAGTTTAACCACCTCGTGTTATAGACAAAAAGAACTGAGGTCCCAGAAAGGCCTTTTCCCCCTGGAGTAAAGCAGAAGAAATGGGGAGAAGACCCTAAGCTTCCCAAGGTCCGAAGTCTGATGGTCTTCCACTGTGCCGAGTGGCCTCTCCAGACAGTGTTCTTCTGGGGAAGGGAAAAGGGAGAGGGGAAGGGGAAGAATGGGGGACTAGCTGTGCTGTTCTTACTGAGTTGGAGGTAAGGGACATCTATGAGCTGGAAGCTAGGAGGGGAAGACAGAGGGTAGGAAGGTGGAGAGTCTGTATGAGAGGCCTATGAATCTTGACAAGGAGTTTTACTGGGCTGGCTCTCACCCAACTTGGGGACAACAGAGGGTGGCGGCTGCACGCTTGAGAGGTGACCTATAAAAAACTCTCCCAAGCACTGTGTAGTCAGGGTGTGGCGCCCTGCCATGGGCTGTCACCCCAGACCCACAGACTGAAAAGCTCAGTCTGTTTCATTATACAATGAAATTCTCAACCACTTCAATCTCCTGTTCTCAGAGGGGGAAAAAAAAAGACCGTTTGGATAAAGGGCAATGATTAGAATCCTGGATGCCAAAGCTGGATGGAGCCTCAGAAGCCATCTGGTCAATCAGCCAGTAGATGAGCATTTCTTAAGGACCCACTGTAGCTCAGTGGACAGCATGCTAGGACTGGAGTCAGAAGACCTGAGTTCCAATTCAGCCTCAGATACTTAGTATCTGTGTGACCCAGGGCAAATCACTTAACCTCTTGTTTGCCTTAATTCACTGGAGAAGGAAATGGCAAACCACTCTGGCAACTTCACCAAGAAAACCCCATGGACAATATGGTCCAGAGGGTCAAGAAGAGTCAGATTCGACTGAGTGACTCAACAACAACCAAGTGTTAAGCATAGAGAATACAAAGAAAGGCAAAAAAAGATAGTCCTGGCCCTCCAGGAGCTCATAATCTTCAGGGGGAGACAACAAATAACTATGTACAAAACCCAAGCTATATAAAGATGACTAGGCACACCCAAACAGAAATCCCCTCCAGGAATCTCCTCCCTCGATGACACACCCAACAAGAAGCCATCAATCTCTCCACTGTCTATAGGCCTCTGACAGTATAGCATAGAAGAGACACAGGATGAGAGACCAGGATTAGGCTCCCACCTCCCATGTTTCCTGGGGACAACCTAGGTTCACTGACCTATCTGGGCTTCAGTCTCTTCAAGTGTCAATGTTCATGATACTCCTCCAACTACAGACTTCACAGCATAGTTCTGTAAACTTTAAAGTGCAGCAGACATGGAAATTACAATTTATTAGCTCCCAGCTTTTGGACTGCTTGAAGGGGATTTTAAAAAGCTTCTTAGAATTTAAAAAGGAAGCAAGAAAGGGTGAAAGAGAAAAGAAAGAGAAAAAAGGGAAAGTGAGAGAAAGGAAGGGGGGAAGAATGGGAGAAAAAGGAATAATGAAAGAGAAAGAAAAAAAAGAAAAAGACAAGGAGGAAGAAGGGTGAGAGAGAAAAAAGAAAGGGAAAGAAAGAATGAAAGAGAAAGGGGAAGAAAGGGAGGAAAAAGAAGGAAGAAGGAAACGGAAAAGAAGGAAAAGAAGTGAGAAAAAAAGAAAAGGAGAGAAGTGGGTGATAGAGGGAAAAGAAGGAAAGAATGTAAGAGGAAGAAAAAGAAAAGAGAAAGGAAGGAAAGGGAGAAAGAAAAAAGGAGAGAATTGGATGATAGAAAAGAAGGAAAGAAAGAATGAAAGAGGATGAGAAGGAATGGGAGAAAAAGGAAGGAAGAAAGGAAAGAAAGAAAAAGAAAGAAGGAAAAAGAGAGAAGGAGGAAAGGTGTGAGAGAGAAAACAAGAGAAAGCTGGGAGACGGAAGGAGGGAGGGAGAAAGTCTAACTTGGTGGTGTTAAGCCCAACCACTGTGGGAGTCAGTTTCCTTCTCTGTAAAGTGATGGGGTTGAGCTACATGAGTTGGAAGGTTCCTTTAAAACTCCAAATACAACCTTCCAGCTGGGATTCTAAGAGATTTCCTGTTAAATTTAATACAAAGGAAAATAAGCAAACAGACAAATAAAAATAAACCAGTCTATTTTAAAATTCAACTTAAAATCTGGGACCCTACAAGGAGTTGGCAATCTCCTTTTAAATACCCCTTTCCTCTAGAGCATTTGCTAAGATTGTGTATTAAGGATGGGCCATAAAAATAAATTGCATTGTAAAAGTGGCCCTTTTCCCGACAACCTTAGCTCTGGGGTTAAATGTCTAATTTCATACCATTATCCACACTGAGATCAGGTAAATCAAAGGGCACCTGGGACTCCCTGCCCTATTCCTGACTCAGGGCTGGCACAAAGTGGGTTAAAACAGGCCCTGGAGGGACAGAAATGCTCTTCCAGGTGGCTTCCTCATTCCAGCATTAATACCAGTCAGTGCACCAGTACCAAATGCTACCCACATACAGCTGTCAAACACATTAAAAAGAAGAAAAAAAAAAGCCCACAACGCAATGTAGCAAATGACAAAATATAATGAAAATTCAAACTGCTAAAACAAATATAACCATAAAAAGACTGGAATCCTAGAAAAGCTATCTATGCAATTAAGCAGTTTTCGGCTGTATGGTGATAATCACCTAATTATACTATTAATGACAGTTCAACCTGCTCTGAAATAAAAGGACATTCTTCCATAACAGGATACCAGCTGTTTGTTACAGATGTCAAACATCTTTAACGCATTATTATTAAGGGGGGAAAAAAACTATAAAACTTACAGATCCATATTTCTCCCCCCTCCCTCTGGGTAAAAATATCACATTTAACCATGTGCTTTTATAGTGCCTAAGTGGGAAAAATAGAAATAAAATTTAAAAGCCCAAAGGAAAATAGATTGGGGGTGGGGGTGGGGAGGGGAGGCAGGGAAGGAGGAGGGGGACAAACAGCATGTCACAGATTCTTTGAGCGGGAAGGGACCTGAGAAATCTCTAGGCCAGGGCTTCTTAACCATTATTTTTGGTGTCCTGGACCACTTCCGTAGTCTGTTTGGTGAAGCCTGGAGAATCCTTTGCAGAATCATGTTTTTAAATGCAGAAGATAAAACACAAAGGATTATGTAGGAAACCAATTATTTATTGAAATATAGTTATCAAAATATTTTTCAAAACAAATTCCTGGACACCAGGTTAAGAATCTCTGAGGGAGATCTGAGTTCAAATCTGGCCTCAGACACTTGACACACTTACTAGCCGTGTGGGGTTGGGCAAGTCACTTAACCCCAATTGCCCTGCCTTCCTCCTCCAAAAAAAAATGAAAATAAAAATAATAAAAAACTTTTAAAAAGAACCCCTGACCTTGTCCCACCTTCTGGTTTTGCAGCTGCAAGGGACCTTAGACACCTAGTCTAACCCTGAAAGTTTACAAAGGAGGAAGGTTCAGGGAAGGGTAGTGACTTGAATAAGGTCTCCTGGCATGTTGGGAGTCCTGGCCCAGGACTGGTTCCACTATACCCTAATGCTTCTCATCTTTCATTCTCTATGGATGGGATTCATAGGCTTCAAAGGTGGAAGTAACCTCGGCAATGACCTAGTCCAACTCCAGCCTTTTACAGATGAGGACACTGAGGTCAAGAGACGTGAGATCACTCTCCCAAGGTCATACCGCCAGGACTGGGCTTCAAACCCAGGCCTCCCTCTGCTCCCAAGTCTCTCAACACTCGACTGCAATGATCTGACTGTTCCACTTCATCTTGAATCCATCACCAGTAAAATAATCCAAGAAGTGAGAATGTTTATTTAGGACAGGGTAGAGTCTGTGACTCAGGCCGAGATCCCCATGTAAACAAAAATGGTCAAATCGGCTGTCACCGGCAGGCGCCAAATCTGAAGCGCCCCAGGCTATCAGGGGTGGCTGCAGTCTGCCACCCAGCCTTGCCCTGAACTCGGCAGACATATGCTTGGCTTTTTATTCCCTGCCAGTATTTCTTGAAAGCATGTGTGCCTTTGACATTTTGTAGCGCCAAGGTGTAATAAATATCAAACTTTGTCTTCTGACAATAGGCAGCCACATTTAATTAACTGGAGTGTAAAAAGGTGGGGAGCCCAGGAGGAAGAGCATAAGCTCCAGGCAGACATCTGGTTAACCCTTTCAGCAAAGCACTGGAGGAGCTGGAGATGGGGTGGTGTGGTGTGGGGTGAGGTGGGGGAGGGAGGGTGGGAAATGGAAGCTGGGAGGAGACGAAGAAGACAGACACCTCCTCCTCATGTTATGGGATCACGGCTTTAGAACTGGAAGGGACATCAGGGCTCATTTAATCCAACCCCTACATTTTACACATGAGGAAACTGAGTCCCAGAGAGGTTAACTGACTTGCTCAAGGTCAACACAGGCAGGAATGAATAGACCTAGGGTTTGAACTCAAAACCCACTGACTCCACACCAGAGTCTTCTTTTCTGCCTCTCTAAAGCAGGGGATTTCACAGAATAACCCTTTAGGAAGGCAGCATGATCTGATGGAAGGGATGCTACATTTGAGGCCTGGCTCGGCTTGCTCCTCATTACCTAGGTGATATGGGACAATGCATTTCATCTCAGCCTCAGTATCCCCATCTGTAAAATGAGAGGGTTGGACCATATGGATTTTCTAAGGTCCCCTTCCAGAATTAAAGTTGAATTATCCCGAGATTCTTACCCAGAGACAGTGCTGTCACACACAGCTGTAGACAGATCCTCAGACCTGAGTTCAAGACACAATTCTGGGACACTTAGCTGTCTGACTGTGCACAAATCACTTAACCTCTCTGTACCTGTTTGTACACCTGCAAAGCACTTTGTAGGGCAGTCAGGTGGCACAGTGAATAGAGAAAGACGTCTTCCTGAATTCAAATCTGGCCTCAAAACACTGCCTAGCTGTGTGACATCGGGCAAGCCACTTAACCCTGTTTGCCTCAGTTTCCTCATCTGTCAAATGAGCTGGAGAGGAAAATGGCAAACCACTCTAGTATCTTTCCAAAAGAAAAAACCAAAACGGGGTCAAGAAGAGCTAGACATGACTAAACAACAAGAAAGTGATTATCATTATCTCACTGGCTCTTCCCAGGAACCAGAGCAGGTGGGCAGGGCAGGATCACTTATGCCAGTTTGACAAATGAGTTAAACTAAGCTTAGGGAGTTGAGGTAATTTCTCCAAGGCTACACAGGCATTGTGACATTGGCATGTTTTGTGACTCACTCACTCACAGTCTAGTGCTCTGCATGCAAAGACAGAAACAGCATTGGCTTGGAAGTCGGGGGACCTGGGCACAAATCCTGTAGCTATCATCTCTCTATGCCACCTTAGGTCAGACTTGATTTCTCTGGGTCTCAGCTCTCCACATCCTGCATGTAGAATGACGGGGTTGGACTTGACCATTAAGGTCCCACCAGTGCCCTTTCTATGACCTTCTGTATGCAGAACAAGGTAATGGTCACAGCCTTACTGGTTCCTACTCTGCTCACTCTGAAGTCAGAGGAGATGAGTTCACATCTTGACTCTGACCTTTATTACCTGGGTAGCCTTGGGCAAGTCCCCTAACTCCCCCTCATCTATAAAAGGAGGGATTGGACTGGATGGCCTCTGAGCCCATGACCTAAGGAGGCTGCAAGAATTTGGCAAGTAGCACAAAGGCATTTATTGGGTTCTGTCAGTATAATGCAGGGACCACAAATGCAAACCCCGCCTCCAGCAGCAGCTCCTCTGGCCCATTCACAGACTCAGTCTACCCCTCTGGCCATTCACAGCTTCAGTCTAACCCTCCTGTGGGTACAGATAGGGAGGCCATGATCAGGTCTAAACAAAATGCATCCTTGTGCTGGCCCCAACATATGCTATATCCTGGGGGAAGGCTGGAGGAGGGAGGTAAAGAGGCTGGTTAGTGATCTCTCTGCAAAGGCGTGACATCTAGAAGGAATAAGGAAGACAGCCACCAAACACACCCATTACACTGGACTGGAGCGGGGAGGGGGACAGGATGGGAAGGCTACTGGAAACCAGAGCAGAGGAGGAATGATGGAGGAAACTTGGGTGATAGAGCATCGGATCTGGTGTAAGGAAGACCTGAGTACGAACTCAGCCTCAAGACACTTACCAGGTATGACCCCAAGCCAGTCATTGTGCCTCAGTTTCCCCAACTGAAAAATGGGGATAATAACAGCACCTAGCTCCCAAGGTTGTCTTGAGGACCAAATGAGATAAATCTGTAGAGTATCTTTCCTTCTTTCTTTCCTTCCTTCCTTGAACCCAGGTCTTCCCAGTCCCCAAGTTGGTTCTCTAACTACTACACTGTGTGCTATTCCTCTCATTTGAGCACGACTATAGATATTATAAGGGGTAGCTGGGTGGTGCAGTGGATAGAGCCTGGAGTCAGGAAGATCTGAGTTCAAATCCAACCTCAGACATTTACCAGCTGTGTGACCCTGGGTAAGTCACTTAACCCCTATTTGCCCCAGTTCCTCATTTGTAAAATGGGGACACACTGGAGAAGGAAGAAACCACTCCAGTATCTTTGCCAAGGAAACCTCATGGACAAAGTCCATGGGGTCACATGGAGTCAGACATGACTGAACAACCACCAAAGCGATATAAATGGAAGGAACAAAAAAAAAAAAATAAAGCCAGATGCTGTGTAATTATAATGACCAATCTTGGCCCAGAGAAGGAGATGAAGAAATGTATCTCCCTCCCCTTCAATGGAGAGGTAAAGGAATACCCTCTAAGTCTTGGTCACTCTTTAATTAACTGCTCAGTGTGAAGGTCGGTTTGGGGAGTGAGAGATCCAGAAATAACAGTGAAAGGCACAGATGAAACCTTGTTTAAAGGGGAAAAAATGAACAGGTTTGACAAGATAGCCAATAATCTTCCAGATTTAACCATCTGGGGTCTAAGCTCCCATTCTGGCTCTCTGTAATTGGTCTGCAAAATGCAGGCCTCCAGAAATTGTCCAGGTTTATTGTCAGGTTCTGTCATCTTTGCAGGAGGAGCCCATGGCCCACCCAGAGTCTTTTTCTCCTCCAAGCAGGCCCCAGTTTGGGGGGCTCTCCTCTGTTCAGATAAGATGGGTCAAACCTGTCCGTACTCTGTACCTCCAAGGAAAACTCAAGAGAGACACCACGGCAAATGTGTCGCCAGCCCAGGAACTGCTGTGACTCCCCCAGGAAAGATGGAGTAGAACACTGGATTTAGAGTCAGACAACCAAACCTGGGCTTCATTCCCAGTTGTTCAGCTTCCTAAGTGTGGATGAGTCCTTAACCTCTCCAGGCACTCACATTCCCATCTGTAAAATGGAAGCTGTTCTGAATCTTCTGGAATACTTCCAAAGTACCCAGAGTTTAAAGTGAGTCTGAAGAAGACAGATACCGAACATCTCCTTGAATAGATGGATAATCAGTTCCATCACTGCTCCTTGGGAAGTAACTTTGAAAAAAAAATCTATGGTTTCATCAGTTTGGATTTTCTCCCTATTGATACAGATCATGTTCCCCTACCTTCCTCCTTCTCTTTCACCCCCTCCCTCAATTTGGGAGGTAACTTCTTTCATGAGTCGATGTGACCAAAACTCTCCTGCCCCCAGGAACTTCACATAATATTTCAGGAACCAATGACACGGGTGGCACTCTCCACCCATCTGAGCCACTAAGATTTCTCCTCTGCTCAGAAGAGTCACAGAGGTGGTGCCATAGTACACAGAGCACTGGGCCCAGACTCGGGAAGACTAAAGTTCAAATCCAGCCTCAGAAACTTACTAGCTCTGTGACTCTGGGCGAGTCACTTAACCCCAATTAAAAAAAAAAAAAGGAACCAAAGGGGATGGAGCCATTACAGAAGCAGCTGCAGTAAGACCAAGCTGCACAGGCCAAGAAGTATGACTTCATACAGCAGAGTTCTAGGAGGCCTTCCAGGTGTTTGACCAAAGAGGGGATGGAAAGATCTTATACAGCAGGCGAGGTGGGGATGTAATGTGGGCCCTGAGCCAGAACCCTACTAATGCTGAGACGCTCAAGGTCTCAGGGAATCCCAAGAGTGAGGAGGTATATGAAGGTGCTAGACTCGGAATGCTTTCTGCCAATGCTGCAGACGGTAGCAGGGACCACACGGAAATTATGAAGGGGAGCTTAGAGGCTTGACAAGAAGGGGAATGGCATTGTCATGGGGACTGAAATACAACACGTCTTCATCATTCTGGGTGAGAAGATGACAGGAAGAAGGAGGTGGTGGTGACAGGGCATGAGGACACCAACCATTGGAGCATCTCTGAAAAGCCAGTCTGGATGGTGCTGAACGGCTGAGTAATAACTCCCTTTCCCATGTAGAACCCCCTCACTTTCTCCTCTTCTTGCCCCTGATGCAACTAACTACATTTTCAGGGCTACCACCAACATCCTACTCCCAACCCCTACCATGTATGTCATCCTTGGACTATATGCTCTCTGCTTTCACCAAATAAACTTGCTATCTGCTCCTTTGGGGGGAAAAAAGAACCAAAGTGATCTTGTTAGTTTCATTCGTTAGTTACTGATACTGACCATGTCGCTTCGGTGGCTCCCAGCTGCCTCCAGGACAAAATAAAAACTCCTTCCCTTGGCATTTAAAGCCTTTTACAATCTGGTTATCAGGGCAGCTAGGTGGCACAGTGGATAGAGTGTTGGGCCTGGATTCAGGAAGGTCTGAGTTCGAATCCAACTTCAGATACTTACTGGCTGTGTGACCCTGGGCAAGTCATTTAACCATATTTGCCTCAGTTTCCTCATCTGTCAAGTGAGCTGGACAAAGGAAATGGCAAATCACTCCCATATCTCTGCCAAGAAAACCCCAAACAGGGTCACCAAGAGTCAGACATGACTGAAAAAGGACTAGACAACAAAACAACCTGGTTAGCTTTTCCAGACTGATTTTGCATTATTTCTTGGGAGTAACTTGCCTCCATGAATGCTACATTTCAGCCACACTAGGCTGAATCTCCCACCTCCTTGCCTCCCTGCTCATGCCTGAAATATCCTCCCTCCTCATCTCTGTTTCTTAGATTCCCTGAGTTCTCTTCAAAGCTCAAACCAAGTACTTCTTTCCACAACAGACCTTTCCAGACTTCCCCAGTCGTTACTACAAAGTGGAAAAAGCACTCAAGCCACTAGCTGTATGATCCTGGGTAACTAATGTAACTTCCCTCATCTGTAAACTTGGTGACTGGCCTGCATGGTCTCTAGATCTGTGCTCCTAGGATCAACTGAAGGCTGATGACCAGGTGATAGATTTTTTTGGTCATATGACCCATGAAACGAGCTACACCCAGAATTGAGGGGGAGCATGGGAAGGAGGGAAGAGAGGAAGGAGACTTAATTTATATCTAGGGAAAGAGGCCAAACTGAAGAAATCACAGGTTTTTTTTTTTTAAAGTACTGAATGAAATAAGCATGTGTGTGCATGCATGCACACACACACATACACACACACACTCTCTCTCTCTCTCTCTCTCTCTCACTCTCTCTCTCCATCTGTTCTGGGAGTGTGGATCCCCCCAATAGACTTTCCTTTTCTCCAACCACCAATAACAATAAACACACCTTATATCTGTCTGGTCCCTCAAAAACTATCTGTCGCACACATTGTTGTACATTATTAGCTCTTGGTGGTGGTAGGGTGGTTAGGGACTCTTACCATTTCCCCACTGCAAACCAGGGAGAGGAATGTTGCCTGGTAAATGGAGGCAAAGTCTTTTTTTCAATAGGAGCTCCCAGAAGGATCTGGGCTCCAAAGTAGTGAGCCAATGAATCCCTTAAGAAGCTTGACGCCTTGGGTGCTGAGAGCCAGCAGGGCCCATACTGATAAAATCCAGAGTCTCCCTCCCCTCACCAAAGAAGCCAAGAAAACTCCAAGATACCAGATTATAGATTCTAGAGCAGCCCTCTAATTTGACAGAGGCACAGAGAGGGGAAAGTGATATCTAGGTTCAGATAACTCATCAGAGGCAGAAGAGGGTTCTGAACCAAGGTACTCTTATTCCAAATTTAGTCCTTCCACTATACCAAGCTCCATTTCCTTCTCCCTGGGGTCTGTTGCTAGTTCTCTCTGTCACTGGATACCCTGGGATGGATTTGCCCATCCCTGATATTTGGGTGGTATAAATGCCCCTCAAGCAACAATGCTTCCCTTAGAAAGCCTCTGGGGTAGTTCTCCAGCACCCCCATCATCCCCACTGGTCCATGGAAGGCCTAAGGCATTAGTAAATGCACTTGCACTCTCCCCTTTTATGTTCATTCCCAGACTTTCCTATTCTCTTTTTTCTCCTTCCTCAAATAATCACGGGGAAACTAGCAAATGGTTGACATAGTTACCAAGACAACAGAATTTAGGACTGGTGAGGAGATCTGAAAGTTAATTCTGAGTGAGGTAAAAGAACAAAAAAAGGGAGGAGAGTTTACTCTAGAAAAATTCTCCCTACGTGGCCACGAAGGCCAAGTTCAAAGGCCCCAGGTCGGTGGCCTTGGGACAAGGTGAGGCCAGACTTGGCCTTCCCAGGTTGCTAATCCTTCCCCTCACCACTGTTCAATCAATTTTCTTTGCCTGCTCTGGTGGCAAGAAAGTTTGATTCATTCTTGGCACTGAAATAAAGAGTCTGAGGATGTGGACCCTGGGGAATAAAACAATTTTCTCTCTAAGCATCTTGTCCATTACAGCTTCCTATGAAGCAGGCTCAAGCACTGGGGTTACCCAGTTCTGCTCCTGAAGCATGTGGGGTGGGAGAAAAGGAAAGGACAGAGAGTGAATGGTCCTCCAAGCTCAGATGTTGGGCCAAGCTTAATTACATCCTTATTGATACAGAAAATGCTGTTCTGTGCCCATTTCTGGCCTCTCCTACTTGGCCCACTGACAGCTACACTCTGCAAAGTGGCTCCAGGAGCCTAATCAGGAATGTACCAACCTCTCCCTGGTGGCAGAAGAACAGTTCCTCAGAGCCCATGCTCAACAAACTTTGCTTCTGAAAGAACCGCTCAGACAGAACCCTCTCCTTCCACCGGATTCCAGAACCCTCATGGGAGAACACTGTCCAGCCGCATTATTCTAGAACCCTTAAGGGAGAACACTGTTGAGCAGCATCAAACCTTACTCACAACACCATTCATCACCCATAGCCACCATTTCCTGAATACTACCTTGATTAACTTCTTAAAGAGGCCTATTCACTGAATAGGCATTACCTCACTCAAAGTGAAAACCTGAAAAGACCTTAGCCTGAAAGGGCCAGAGTCTCCCAGTGCATCCTGGGCCATCTCCAGTCCTCCTGGTGAATGTCTGGCCACTGCACCCAGATGGCTCTGGAGGAGACAGTGAGGCTGGTGACCTTGCACAGCCCTCTCTCACTCAAATAAAAGTCAACAGCAAGTCATGTCATCATTTCCCTGATGTCATGGTCCTCTTCGAGAACGAAGGACAAATACAACAACTATAACTCTCCTTCCTCCTAGTTCCCAACTGCTCTGTGTTCTGCTCTCCTGTCCTGTCCTTCCCCATTAGCCCTGTATCGTCTGAACTCACTGGTAAGCACTTACTTCTTTTGCCACTTCCTCCTCCTTTCCACCCATCTCCCAATGTACTCTCTGATCTGGTGACACTGGCCTCCTAGCTGAAGTTCCTCACATAAGAAACACCTCCCCAACCTGGGCATTTCTTTTCACTTGTTGTTCCCATGTCTGGAATGTTCTCCCTCTTCATCTTCCCCACCTGACTTTCATCAGGCCCCACCTTCTACAAGAAGCCTTTCCCCATCCTCTGCCTTCCCTTGGAGATCACCTCCAATTTACCCTGTCAATATTTTGTTTGCACACACATGTTTACACAATGTCTCCCCCATTAGATTGTGAGCTTCTTGAGAGCAGGGACTCATGTTTTGACTCTTTTTGTAAGCCCAGTGCTTGCAGGGGGGAAGAACCTGTGACCTTGAGGCCATGTGTAGCCCTCAGGTGGCAGGTTCCCCACCCCTGGTCTAGGGCCTGGCACAGAGAAGGAATTTATCTGGATATTTATCTGCCAGATGACTTGTCTTTGTCCCCTTCTAAACTTCCTTCAACTCTCTTCTACAGATTTTTTTTAAATGCCCCACCAATGCTCCTTTCTTCTCAAGGATTTACTTCTTAATAAAAAGAGTTTTCCCAGCCATTTTCCCTTTGTTTAGTTTGAAAGGTGTGAACTCTCTACTGGGCTTCATGTTCCCTGGGTTGGTTATGATAAGACATAGATCTACAATAAGATTAGATCTTTCCAGTACATCTCAATCAATATTTCAGAAGACCTAGAGATTTCATCAATGTAGCTACTGTCCATCAAGGCTGATTCAACACCCAACATATATTGGCAGGTGGTATTTTGAAACGACTGTGGCTGAAGAATTTCATCTCTCCACTAAGCTGTGCATCAGGTGATGCGCCTCTCTCCAAAGATGGTCCTTGGATGACAGACATGGAGTCCAGCATGATAGGAATGGCCACAAGTTTGGGGACAGAACCTTCCAAAACTCAAGGTGTCATTCTCCTCCCTAACTCCCAGCCTGTGAGGATCTGGTAATTAGTGCACCCCCTCACTGAACCCTTTCAAACTAGGTCAGGATACTCAGTTTCTACTGGTCCAGCTGGTTGGACAGGGATTCGAAGGTTTGGCGACATTCCATCCCCACCAGTAGAGAGACAAGTCATTCACACATACATGCTAAGCCTCAGTTACCTCATCAGTAAAATGGATCAACAAGCATTTATTAAGTGCTTAAGAAAAAGTGCAAAAGAAAAAGCAAAAGTCCCTGCTCTCAAGGGCCTTCCACAGTCACTGTGAGAATCAAAGGATATGATGTAAATAAAGTACTTCTCTTGTTTTAAAATCTATATAAACTTGAGCTATTATTGTGCTAATTACATTATAAAGGCAGCTAAGTGGCATGGGGGGAGGGGCAGAGAGCTGAACTTGGAGTCCAGTCTCAGACACTTACTAACTGGGTGACCCTGGGTAAGTCACTTCACTGCTGCTGGCCTCTGTTTCCTCCTCTGTAAAATGGGGATAAGAACAGCATCTACCTCCCTGTGAAGACTGAATAGGATAACATACACAAAGTGCTTTACAAACCTCAAATTTCTAGGTAAGTGCTAGCTATTACTATAGAGAAGTAAGATGAAGTTTAGCAGTAGTTGGAAGACCTGAATCCCTGCTCTGACACATCCTAAATTATGTGACCCCAGATAAGACATTTAACTTCTCAGTCTCTCTCCAACTACCACCACCCCAAGCAATGCCATAAATTCCAGTTGTTGTTGTTGAGTGTTTTTTTCACTCATGTCCAACTCTTCCAACCCATCTGGGGTTTTCTTGGCAAGGATAATGGAGTGGTTTGCATTTCCTTCTCCAGCTCATTTTATATATGAGGAAACTGAGGCAAACAGAGTTAAGTGACTTGCCCAGGGTCACACAGCTATTTAAGTGTCTGAGGTCACATTTGAACTCAGATCTTCCTAACTCCAGGGCTGGTACTCTATCCACTGTGCCACCCGGCTGTCACATAAATTGACGATCTGCACTGATAGAGGGAGTTTCTTCATTGGGAATTCCTTATACTAATGAAATCAAAGGTCTGGTTCCTCCCCCGCTACCCATGCCCCCCAAACAAAGTGAGGTTAAGGACCTTCCCTATTGGACACCATGACATACACTTTCCATCTGGACTAGACAAATGCAAGTTATCCTCAAGGAAGAAAGATAAGTGTCCTCAAATATATAAAAGGGTTTCCTGGAGAAGAGGAAGTAGATTTCGTCTATCTATCTGTGCTGCTCCAGAGGACAGAATAAGGATCTTGTATTGGGGCAGAAGTTACTGGTAAAGAGATCCCTATAACCTAACATCAAAGCTGTCTGGCCATGGAAAAGGGCTATCTCAGGAAGCTCCCATTACTGAAGTCTGGCTAACACCCCTTCAAGGATAGGGTAAAGGGGATCTTTTTTCCACACTGAGATTCTATCTCTAATCCAGGAGTGGGGAACCTACAGCCTTGAGGCCAGAGTAATTGAATCAGATTCAGTCAAAGGGCAGCACTTGAGGACCTAGAGGGCCACATGTGGCCTTAAGGCCACAGGTTCCTAACCCCCTGCTAATCTCCTAGGCCACTGTGCAAGGGTCTAAAGTTTAGAGTCACTCTAAGGACTAACTTGGACAGAAAGCCTAGCCCCAGTTCAGGTGGGTCCTTCTTTTTACATAATGGGGGCCTGAGAAAAATCTTCTATAGGACAAGGCCTCAAATCTCTGGCTGCAGCTGTTTATAACGTCCCAGCTACTGCCCAGTGGGAAGTTCCATTTTTGATGGTATGTCCCATAGTCCCTCCTAATCCACTGGTTACTGCTGTCTAAGAATAGAGTGTCTTTTCAAGAAGCATGTGAAATGTCCAAGGAGCTTAACTTTGATGAGATATGAAAGTGCTGAAAAATAAAAATCTGTCAATTTTCCAAGGGGAAAAATACTCAGCACAGCGTAATAGAGAACCGAAGTTGGAAGTTAAGAGGCCTATGTTTCAATCCTCGCTCATCCATGTGAATTCCAACGTACAAGACTCAGTCCTCTCATCTTTAAAACAGGGGCTGTGGTAAGGAAAGCCTTTGCTGAGTAACAGAACAATTATCATAATGTACTTAGATTAAAAAAAAAAGCAATGCCCCCCCCAAATCCCTTATTTCCTTGACACCCATTCTCTCTCCCCAATTCATGTATCCTAATGTACCAAACACAATTTTATGAGCCTACCAAGTGAGAGACGATATATTTTTAAGATTCCAAACTAAACAAAATGGTTTGTGCCCTGTAAAGTTCACAAAAAAAATAAGAAATCTGTCGACAGTTTCCCCCAAATTTCCCTTTCCTGCCTCCCCCCACCAATACTTCACTGCCTGCCAACCCCAATTTCCCAGTCCATCTCCTCTCTTCAAAATTTCCAGAAACTTCCTCTAACTGAAACTTGGGCTATCACATAGAAGATGAGGGTCCTTTATTGTTAAGAGGAACCTGAACAATTTCAGAAAAATATAAAATAATGCAAACTCTGCATGAGCAGAGAGTGTCTGAAGTGGTTTTCCATCTACCAGCAAAACCCATGGAAAATTACTGAAAGGGGGGAGATGGGCAAGGATGCCTAGTGGGAACAGAAACATCCCCGGCATAGGGGTGCTCAGGAAAATGGGGCTAATGGTCTGTCCCTGTCACTGCAGGTTCCCCACCCCTGCCTTTGCCAAATTCCTCTGAGTCTCTAGGACTCTGTGAAATGAGGGGGTTGAACTGGATAATTTTTGAGGTCTCTTGTAGCTCCAAGCTTCTAGAATTCCCCATTAGAAGAATCCCACAATCTGCTCACAAACACAGACATATGGATGAATTTGTCCTGAGCACATACTATAAATCACAGTTCTCTCCGGAGTCAGCTACACCAGGAAGATCAGACCAAAAGAGGGGCATGGAACACATCTCAAAGGCCCTATCCATTTAGACTCATCATCATGGCGGCTGTCACCATTCTCAGCCCCTCGATTTGACTTTGACATACATTATGTCTTGGTATGGCAGAAGGTCTGAATGTCCATTTCCACTAGGAATCACATGGTTCCTCTATCTAGACCTCAGTTTCCCTATCTGTAAAATGAAGCATATGGAGACAGAAGCTCCAAATCTTAGCCATTTTACCTCTCTCATTGGCAGCCTGGATGGAGCAGAAACAGCACAGGAGTTGAAAGCAGAGGTCCCAGAGTCTAGAGGCCCAGCTTCTAGTCTACCCAGGTGACCTTGGACAAATCACTTCTCTGGGCCTCAGTTTCCTCCCTTGTAAAAATAAAGTGGTTGGACGAATCGGTCTCTAAGGTATCTCCTGGATCCTATACGCTTTTTGACTTGTCTTGACTATGATTATCAAGACTTAATCAGATGGGCCAAGGCATTTTCATAAAGGTAGGTGTCCAAGTAGATAGAGCCTCAGGTCTGGAGTCAGGAAGACTTGAGTTCAAATCCAGACTCAGACACTTAGTAGCTTAACTTGCTTGCCTCAGTTTCCTCATCTGTCAAATGAGCTAGAGAAGGAAATAGCAAGTCACTTCAGTATCTCTGCCAAGAAAACCCTACAAGAGGTCTGAAGAGTCAGACACACCTAACAATGACTAAACAATAACCAAAAGGACACTTTTTTCTGCTCCTTACACTTTCCCATTTAGCTGCAGCCCAGCCAGGCAGAGAGCCCAGGGGACCTAGCCTTCCTGATTTCTAGCTGGGACAGAGCCTTAAGAAGAGGTCCCCTGTGCTTCCCAGATGGTTAAGGGGAATATGCTGCTATCTGCCCATTTCTCAGGGGTATCAGGAAGATTAATTAGGGACTGTTTGACAAGTACTCCAGAAGCTGGTAGGATTGTGCATGCTGGCTCTGTCAGTTGTAAATAAGGCACTCTCTCAATCACTGCTCAAACAGCAATTGTTTTCCTTTTATCTCACTCGGATGCATGTAGTCCCAATACGCCCCCAAAGAGCACGAGGCTTTGGCTCATGACATCACCTACTCTTAAATTTATCTGGGGGAGATAGGATTACTCCAAGCCCCTACTGGAGCATATAAAGGTCCAGAGAGAAATGGCTTAGCCAAAGTCACTCTAGCTCTTCCTCAAGTCCAAACCTCCAGGGTCCGGGGTGCTTCCTCCGAAGCAGTAAATTTATTTATGGCCCAGAAAACAGGCAGAATGGAAAAATTGTTGGATCTGGAGTCTGAAGGCTTAAATTCAAACCCCAATTTTGCACCAAACTACCTAAGTGATCTTCCCTAAAAATGTGAACTTCTTAAGGGCGGAAACTATCTGGCTTTGTCCCCAGTGCAAAGCAAACAGTAAAGGCTTAAGAATTGCTAGGGGATTGGATTAACATGACTATCAGCTACTTTATCTGTAATAGCTAAAGTTTTCAATGCTCTTTACACAAATTATCTTTTGTTCCTTACAACAACCTGGGTAAGTATTTTTATCCCCGTTAAACAGATGAAGAAACTGAGGCTGATAGAGGTCAAATGGCTTCTTTAGGGGTCACACAACTAGTGTGTGTTTGAGGCAGGACTACTAGTCCAGCAGTCTATCCCCTGGACCACCAGGAAGGAATGTTAGTGGACCTCCACACAGCTGCCTAAATCTAACTAACTTTGTTTCAGCAAGCTTGCCCAGTAACCATTTTAAGGCACTGTTTGGAGGTGGGAGGTGGGGTTAACAAAGATAAAAATACAAATACAGCCAACCTTTATTAAGAACCTGCATGGTACCGAGCACTCCCAGAATACCCAAATAGAACTCTAGTCCATTATACCATAGCATCTCCCAAAGCTGTCAAAAGAAAACTTATGTGACACCAGAAGAATAGCCAGTAGATGAAATCCCTGTTCCATTAATGACTAACTAGGCAGCTCCAGAGGTGGCCAGGTCAGTCATGCATGCAGGCAGAAGAGCCAGAAGATCTGAGTTCTAGAACGGGTCCTGACACTTAACTCCAGATGGGTGACCTTGGCCAAGTACCTTCACACCCTTCCCTTGGTCTTAGATTCCTGCCATTCAAGAAGAGGGTGGTAAGATCCCATAGGAGGAAGATTAAAGCCTGAGGCTGAATGGAAGAAAAGTTCTGTTCTTCTTAAATAAGTTTTATCAAGGTCTTTTTTTCATTGGCCAATTAATAATAATAGCTAACCCTTGATTTATGGCAGGTAGGTGGTACAGTGGATACAGCACTAGGCCCGGAGTCAGGAAGACCTGAGTTCAAATCCATCCTCAGACACTTAGTAGCTATGTGAGCCCAGGCAAGTCACTTCACCCTGTTTGCCTCAGTTTCCTCATCTGTCAAATGAACTGGAGAAGAAAATGGCAAATCACTCAAGTATCCTCACTAAGACAATCCCAAGTGGGGTCAGCACGAATCAGACACGAATGAAATGACTGAACATCTGTTAGGCACTCTGCTAAATGCCTTACAAATATTATTTCATCGTATCTTCACAAGCCAGGGAGGTAGGTGCTATTATTATCTTCATTTAATAGGTAAGGAAACTGAGGCAAGAGAACAGGTGAAGTGACTGGTCCAAGTTCACACAGCTAGTGTTTGGAGCATGCATTCGAACTCTACTCTTCCTGACTCCAGGCCCAGAACCCTATCCACTGGGTGTATGTATGTAGCTGGCAGAGCTTCTCCGATAACAACCCTGCCCTCAAGGGGCTTCCGGCCTAATTGCAGAGACAATTATACAGGCAACTTCTTTTCAAGAGCCTACAATAGGCCTAGGGAGATGCAGACACTTTCCCTTAAGCCCCAGAAATCCCACTTCATGGACAGACTTCCAAGAAAACTGTTGTCTAACACCAGATGCCCATCCCTCACCACTTGGGATAACTGCCCCTCATTTAATATCGTCCCTTGGAGCAGGAAGGAGCTTTAGAGGCTGTTTCATTTAATTTCCTCATTTTATAGATGAGGAAATGAACTTGGCAAAGGCTCCACACACAGTTAGCAATGCCCCATTGGGCATCCCCAACCTAACACTTAAACATGTTAAGGGAGGAGCGAAAAACATGGCCCTAACATTAAACTTGGGGAGGCATGAGAAGGGTGAAACAGGCAGCCGCAACTGACCTACCTGGGCTAAAAGAATTTCCTGCTATCTTTGGGAGCTCCCGGTGCAGCCACCACCAAAGGCCACAAATAATTGTCCTTAATTGCTTCCTATCTCCCAGGCTGACACTTAATGGGCTGTTTCTTTCTGAAGAAAGAGAGACTACCAGATGAATGTCTGAGGAGTAGAGAGGTGGGTGGGGAGAGGCACAGATTTCTGGGGGAATATCTCAAAAACAAGCCTCAGGGGCTAGAAACCTCCGGATCTGGAATTAGTCAGCAGACAGTCCACAAGCATTTATAAATGGCTTATAGAGCAAAGCCCAGAGGGTACAAAGAAAGACCAAACTAGACCCAGCCCATTGAGAGCTCCGGTCCTTAAGGGAATCAGATTTAAATCTCTGCTCTTGGTTTACTAGCTATGACCCCAGGCATATCAAATCAATTCAACTGGAGAAAAAAACACTGAAGTGCTTACTGTGTACAGCAGGAAGGAACTCCAGCTAGTGGATAAACTGGCTTGGGAACCAGAAAGACCTGAGTTCAAGTCTAGCTTTTGACACATACTGGCTGGATTCTTCAATGATTTTTAAGCATGTAAAGGGGTCTTGAGACCAAAAAATTTGCGAGCACATAGACTATACCAGTGAAATAACGATTCCAATCCCAAAGACACAATTCCCCCACCCTCAAAGAGTTTACTACTAACTTTTTCTCTGGACTTCAATTTCCCCATCTGTAAAATGAAGCTATTCTACATCAAGGGTTCTTAAACTGGGGACTATCAGGGCAGCTGGGTGGTGAAGTGCATAGAGTGCCTGGCCTGGAGTCAAGACGACTCCTCTATTTGAGTTGTGTGATCCTGGGCAAGTCACTTAATCCTATTTGCCTCAGTTTCCTCATCTGTCAAATGAGCTGGAGAAGGAAATGGCAAACCACTCCAGTATCTTTGCCAAGAAAACCCCAAATGGAGTGACAAAGAGTCAGACAAGGCTGAAAAATGACTGAACAACAAACCTGGGGATCTATGAATCCCAAAGGGGTCTATAGATAGATTTCAGAGGTCTGTGAATTTGAATGGAAAAATTACACCTATTTTTCCTCTAACCTGGACTTGAAAATTGTCATTTCCTTCAATTATGAGCATAGGCAAAAATCATAATTCTTAGAAGAGGTTCATAGACTTCATCTGTCTGGCAAAGGGGTCCGGGGGATGCAAAAGAAAGGTTAAGAACCCTTGGTCTAGGTGATCTATCCCTAAGCTCCCTGGCAGTTCTAAATTCTAAGATAATATGATCATTAGAATATCATAATACCCTGGTCTTTAGGAGGAAAACCCTTACTCAGCGTCTGTCCCACAATACCCTGCTCAAATGCCAGTCCTTCTATGAAGACTTCCCTAATCTTCTAATCAGAAATCTTACCTTCCTAGAGTTACATCCAGCCTGTTTGCTCATACCTCACTTAAATACTTTTTATCATATTCTATTTTGTATCATAGAGAAGCAACTTGGTCAGGTGAAAAGAGCACTGGGTGTCAGAGGTTCAAATCCTGATTCTGCTAGTTACTATTTACCTGTCCCTCAAAAAAACAAACAACTTTTCCACCTAGATTATAAGCTTCATGAGGGTAGGGACTATCTTTTATCTATGATCTTTTGTGCCTCCCACAGGCTTAGTACTTTTTGGTGGTTGCTGTTTCAGTCATATCCTACTCTTTGTGCCCCCATTTGGGGTTTTCTTGGCAAAGATACTAGACTGGTTTTGCCATTTCTTTCTCCAGCTCATTTGACAAATGAGGAACTGAGGCAAACAAAGTTAAGTGACTTACTTTCCCAAGGTCACACACAGTAAGCGTCGGAGGCTGGATTTGAACTCGGGTCGTCCTGACTCCAGACTTGGCATTCTATCCACTTTGCCACCCAGCTGCCCGAGATTTAGTACAGTATTCTCCAAATAGTAGGCACTTGAATTTAACAGACTTTTGTTGATAAATATCAAATATTGGTTGTCTAAATAAATGGAAAAAGAATGGACGGCAGGTTGGGAAGAGAAGTTTCTGCAAGTAAGCAATGCCCTAATTTACAATAATCTGATTTGCCAACATATCTACCAACAGGTAGGACCAGCACTATTTCAGAGATGTCACTTATGGAGTCAAGAGGCTCAGGGTGGCCACCAGGTAATGATTTTTTTTTTCTGCCACAGCAACTCATGATGCCCATCTCTTAAGGCCCAGGGGCCTATGATCTGTATTTCTGAAGCCAGATTGGGAACTTAACCACTATTCCTGACCCTGGATTGGGAGATTTGGAGAGCTGGGAAGATCTTTAGGGATCATCTAACCTGCCCCTCTCATTTCATAGATGAAGAAACAGAAGGCCAGACAAATAACTTGGCAACGAATAGCAAGGTTAGAAGTAGTGCCAATGTCTTCTTACTCCAAATCCAGTGTTCTTTCTACTGTGAGCCAGGCTGCTCTCGGTGGAAAAAGCCTCTTCTGAGCTCTGAATGAAATCATCTTAGAGCCCCTGGTAGAACACAACACCACCATAAACTGGGAACTCCCATTTCTTGATTCTGAGCTAGACAAGTGCTAGGACCTTGTGAGGGGCTTATGGAGAAGTCGACTACCTCCAACGCCTCCCCAGCACCCAACCAAAAACAACAGGAAAAGCTAGAATGCTTTTGATTTGCGTTTCTGGGACCAAGAAAATTCAATCTAGCAAGGAATAGACATGGATGTGTGTGTGGCGAACCCCAAATAAAGGGGTTTCTCATAAAAATCTGAAATTTATTTTTGGTACTGAATAAAGGGAAGGGTAAAAAGCAGCCAGGGAGTCAGAGTACAGACTGAATTTTCACTGTGTCCCCCAAAGACGACTCAGTAATGATCCTCTCTGTGGCTTCCCCGACATACATACTCCAACCACCTTCATTGAAAACCAACTCTCCAGGATGAGGTCAATGCCACCCAGCTTTACCAAGGGAGGGGACGGTTCACTGCAAATTTGAGGATCCTCCAGGGATCCGAAGTAAGGTTCTAGGCTTTCCCTATTAACAGATCAGTGAATGGGAATGCCAAGAGGCCAAAAGGCATTCGGAGTCGTGAAAAGTGCGCCCCTCTCTCCCAGAGCCCAGTACTTACAAGTTCACCAATAAAAACCTGAATAAATCTTTCCCACGGAGCATAACAACTGGATGCAAGCGTGAGCACATATACACAGCCCCACTCTGGCGCTCCCGAGGGATTACCATTCTCTCTTATGGAAGGATCTTATTCTAAACAAAAACCAGGATCGATAGAAGCCCAACTCCTCGGTGGACTCTTTCTCAAAGCACAGGAAATTTGAACTTTTGAAGGGATCGGGGGTGGGGGTTAGGGGGTGGGGAAACTACAGTCAATTGCTCGCACTAGAAGCCACATGCAAAACCAACTAGCTTCCTGACCCCAAGGGCCTCATCTATTAGAAGTCACCCTAACAGGCCTCACACCCGGAAGGTTCTGTGGCTGTGGAAAAGGGGAGACGACCAGCATCGTCACAAACTTAGACCTCACTTTATAAACTGTAAAGCGCTCTCTAAAATGAGTAGGCTCACTTAGCCCACAGTTGTGGAAGGGGGGAAGGGTGGAGGGATTACCGATTAGGTGGAATAGGGACCGGGGAGAAGAGGGAAAGGAATTAACCCCGCAGAGGAGCATTGCTTGACTCCGAACAAAGATCACTCTGGGCCACTTGTTCTCTTAATCCCTGCCACAGTCCTTCTGCTGTCACCTTTTCCCCTTTGGCTATGCAAGAGCTGCCCTGAAACAGAAAGTTGTGGCCCCTGCTGTCAGCTCCGCCGAGGAGGGTTAAGGAAACAGGAAATCACGCCAAACATCCCGAGCCAGCAAGCTTCCCCCGCCCTCTTCCTCGATCTTCCCTCCTCCTCCTCCTCCTCCTCCTGCGGGTTAACTCCTCCGCTGGGCCAAAAGACAAGGCAGCCCTTGGCTGGGGGTGCTCGCACATGTCATGGTCGCTGCGCATTCACTTCAGCAGCCGCAGGCTGCTCCAGGGGGTGGGGGTAGGGGTTTAGCTAAGGGCCAAGGGGATGGAATGTCTGGGTGGAGGAGGTAGAGGGTGAACACACCAGAAAGCCCTTTCCACTTTAGGGCTGTGCGCACAGGAGAGAGCGATGGGGTCTCGCTGAGCCATGAAAGAACTGGGCACAGCCAGTAGAAAGTAACTTCACACCCGGCTCCTTAATGCACCCTGGGTTACATAAATACTTGCCGCCGCACAACTAAACACAGCCCCGCCAGCCACCCGGGAGCCGGCTCCGGCTCCAGGCAGACAAAAGGAGAGAGCTGCGTGTTACACCCGAAGGCGGCCAGCTTGGGGCGGGGGGAGAGGGAGAGGGAGAGGGCTCCGGGGCTCACGTTGCACACGGAGAGCTCGCAAAAGGGCCAGGGAGAAGGCGAGCAAGGAAGCGGAGGAGACGCGGATCTGTTATTGTCAGAGGCCCAAGGCGGGGAGGGAAAGGGTGAGAATTAAGCCGAAGTCACACACACTCACAAACACACTCACACTCATACACACATGAGGAGAAGAGTCCCCCACCACCAGCCACCGCGCCACGCCGACCGAGCGGCAGCAGCAGAGCGCTTCCTTACCTGGTAAGTAATAGAGAGGTGGCTTCAATCCAAACATGGTTTAAATTAGAGTTCCATAGTGATCAGAAAACGGGGTGACGAAGAAGAAAAAAGCCACAGAATAATCCTCTGTAATCTTAAAAAAAATGGGCAGGACGGCGATCCGAATCGCAATCCAAGAAATTTTAAGTTTGTTTAAAAAAAAATGTCTCGCCAATTTTGGCCGCCTAGGCGCTCAGAGATCCACTGGTGAGGTAATTGACCCAAAACGACAGCACTTGGAGGCTTTAAACAGATGCCTCGATGTCTTCCCTGGGTGTGTATTTTCTGCCTTTTGGACTTGAGATGCAAATAAAAGGGGGGGGGAGGTGTGGGGAGAGAGTGATGGTGGAGAGAAAGAAAGGGAGAGGGAGGGAGAGAAAACGAGAGAGGAGGAGGATTCCCGGGTTTGAGATCTGCTTTAGGGATTACTCATTTGAGAAAAAGAAAAAAAAAAGGGGAGAAAAACAGCCCCCAAGACGTGCGAGTAGCAATCTTTTCTCCATTCAGTCATTTGAATGTCAAGGGCGAGGGTCAATGGATTTGTTTCCAACAGGGCTTCATGTTCAGAATCAGAAGGAAAAAGGAAGGGGGGGCAGCAAGGGGGGGTATCTCTTGTTGCCAAGGAGAAATCGGCTTTGTTTTCGCTTCCCCTTAGCTACTGGTTGAGGAGGGGCGGGGGGGGGGGGAATTGGGGAGGAGGGGGGAAAGGAGGGGGAAGAGGAGAGAAGAGAAGAAAATTAATACTCCAACAGCCAAGAAGTACAGTGAGGATATTTCTTCTCGGAAATAAAGGAACCGATATTGCAAACACAAGTCTCGGTAAGGAGAAAGACTGAAAAAACTGGTTCCCTTTCTCCACGCCCCGCTCCCCTGTCTTTCTCCCCTCTTCCCCTTTCTCCCCCCCGGTTCTTATCTCTCTTCCTCGGCGTCCCACCACTGACTCAGGAAGGAGGGAGGTGGTGGGAAGGAGGGAGAAACTCCCGCAGGCTACAATAACCCAGCCAGAAGGAGAAGAGCTGGGAGAGGAGGGTAGGAGAGAGCGCCCAGCATTAGAAAGCCCCCTCGATCAATTTTCATGCAAGAATCATTATCGGTAAATTGGAAATCTGGCTGGCTGACAGCAAATTTGTCTCCCCTAATGAAAGAGAAAGGGTAGGCAACCATCAGGCATCTGTTCGTGAAAGCAGAGTCTCCTGTGCTTAATCTGTTGTTGCTTCTTCCGTCTTTAAACTGCATCTTCTGAATTCCCCATGCTTTGCAAGACGATAATAGTTTCACCTGCGATCTTCTCGAACAGGAGCAAAGATAGCGAACCCAATCATCAAATCCATGGGGAAACGAACTGCCAGACCCGCCCCGCCCCCCCCCCCCCAAAAAAAACCAATGGCTTCCCTCTCCCAGTGCCGGAGACTGGGGAGGGAGAATCTCAGGCTCCCTAGACGATCTGGATGAAGGTCCTCTTTTTCTTGTTTGCAGGCTGAGGTTTGTTTGGTGATAGTTGCAAGCTGCAGACGCTACCTCGGTTCTCCCACAAAAAAAAAAAAAAAAAAAAAAAAAACCCACAACTCTCCCCACCCCCTTCCCTGTCCGCCAGCCTCAGAACTAACTGCCCGCTGGTCCCAGCCTCCGGCTCCTCTCCAATCCGGGTGCCTTAGGACACAAAAGAGAGATGGGAGCAGCCGAGTCTGGGACTTAACTCTCCAGACTGAAGCGCCCAAAATACTACCTGCCCCAGAGGCTTCAGCGAGTCCTTTGTGAAATTGACACTGGTTGCAACAGACTCTCTCTCTCTCTCTCTCTCTCTCTCTCTCTCTCTCTCTCTCTCTCTCTCACACACACACACACACACACACACACACACACACACACACACACACAAATACAAATCTGAAGCCTAAATCAGCTACTAATGCAAGCGGTTTCTTTCTTTTTTTTTTTCTTAAATATCCCTGTTGCAACAGTAATCAAGTGCCTGATACAATCTCACACATTCTCTCTCCACTGATGCATTATCAGATCCGGGAAGACATGCTTCCAGGCAAATAGACCTAATAAATGCTATTACTGAGATATTGCAGGCTCAGACTGTACCATAGTAACAAGAGCCCCAGCTAATTTGGTTTAAGTAAACGATCAACTGCACAGTCTATGTGTGTCTGGGTAGAAGCCGGCATTCCCTCCTCCCTGAGCTCCTGCTTGGGCTCCTCACAGCAGTTCAAGAAGGCACCATGTGATAATTCCCCCGCACTGAAGGGGGAAAAAGCCTACCAGCAAACCACATCCTGTGTGTTAATTGTCCAGCCCAAACAGTTTTAAAGAGACATAGTCCATTCTCTTCTCCTACCCCATCAATCTTTAAAAAGGTGGGATTTTAACTATTCTCCTCACAAAATGGAACCATAGTCAACGTGACACTCAAGAAGTCAGCTTTTGACCCAAGATAAAATCGCCTTAATTTAAGAAAAGGCGAAGTGAAGACACAGACAAAATCCCCTCCTCGATCTCATCTGTAAAATGGGGAGGGAAGGGGGAGGTAGATTAGATTTCTGATATCCCTTCCAGTTCTGACATTCCATGATGTGATTGTTTGCAGCTTTTCTACAAGGCTGCCTAAATCAGAGGACCAGGGTATCAGACCTGTGCACACACCACTAGACACTGACTGCATAGGCTGCTAAATGGCTTGTCTTTTCTTCAAATGACAATTTCTTCCTTTGAAAACCATAGCTGTGATTCTGTGACAACCAAGCCACGTACTGACCCCAAGATACAATCACCTCATTTTAAGGAAAGACCTGTACACATATCTAACATGCCTTTGCCTAATCTCATCTGTAAAATGAGCTGAAAAATGCAAAGATCTTATGAATGTATAATGAGCCAACCCTAGTCTCACGCCTCAACCAGGACTTCCTGAAAGTCGACTGATGAATGACAGCGCCTGCGGGGGCACTGAGTCAAGTAACCATCTCGTTGGTTCCTCCTGCCCTAGGAGGGGATGTTTGGGTTGGTGATGTGTTTGGGTATGGGTGTGTTTAAATAGAAATGCACTAGAGGGTATCTGTTACGGGGGTGTCCTGGAAATCTGTTTCCACTGCATCCTAATATACGGAGGAGTCCTCCGAGAAGCTTCCCCTGTCCCCCACTCATTCCCACCCCCCAGCACGCAGTCTGGGTCCCAAACTGTTCTCTGGATGAACAGCACAAGCTTCCTATCTCCCCCTGCAGCCGCGGGAGAGCGATAAGCATCGTTTAATCTTCCCCTAGCAGCTCTCAGCCGGGTGCCCCCGCCTCCCCCTCCTCCTCCCGCCGTTCGCCTCCCCGGGAGGGCTCCAGGGCAGCCAAGCCGAAGAGTCGTAGCTAACCTGGTGGCCGCCTCCTTTCGGGTCCTGCGCCCAGGCCACGTCCTAAACTTGTGGCCCTCTCATTTTCCCTGGTGACCCCGGAGGTCATGCTGGACACTCAGTGCGGGTGGCTCTTTGTCTCCGGGGTCCGGATTCACCCCATTTTCCCCAGCTGTGGCTGTTGGCCCATTGCAAGAATGGGTGCTAACACCCCTTTCCCTTGGCCTTCCTTCCAGGCTTCCATCTATTTCTCCCCCCAAACTAGAAAAACTGACCCCATCATAGATCTCTCCTCCTGGCATACAGATCTACAGTCTTACTTCAAATCTTCAGGAAATGCCTTTTTCACAGTGTGAGGCCATCCCTCCAACCCCATGTCTGGGAAGCCTGACCATAACAGCTACCTGGAGAATCTTGCTCTCCAGAAAATATACGTGGGCTTTTTTTGTTTCTTGTTTTTCAAAAGAGAGCCCAAACCGTCAGCTTCTGTTGTCATTCTTTTATCGGCTTTTAATTCGCTGGGATTACGCTAACAACAGTGGTAATTAATAGTAAACCTTCCTCTACTGTATATGCTAATGGCGTGAGCCATAAAAATTAATTTGCAAACATGTCATTACACAATAGCTGTACAGGCAATAAACCTGTAATTATAGGCCAATCATAGATAGGGTACAGAGGGAGGGGTGCTTTGCCAATCTGTTGGGGTTTCCCCTCCCCCCTTTCCTTGTAAATTGTGTAAAGTGCTACTAGAATATAGCTTGCTTTAAGCCTAAGATGGAGTCCACTTGTGGCTAAGACTCCCTCTCCTGAGGAGAAGGAAAAGGTAAGACCTACTCTGTAAAGGATTGACAGTCTAAGGACTTCCAGGGATCTGCTTCCAGAACTTCAGCTACCAAGAACTGGAGACAGATTTCAGGCCTACAGTTTATGTATGGCCCTAGGCTACTCACATCCTCTGGGCCTCAGTTGCCTTTTCTTTCCAAACACTATGTTTTGGTGGGGGTTACCCTAGATGGCCTGACTCTAAGGTCCCTTTCAGCTCTGACATCTCTAGTTCTATGTTCCAAGCTTGACATTCTGTGATTCCATGATCTAACCCTAATAATTATTTTCTCCCTACATCAAATTATTTTAAGAGGCTGGTGCAAGCCCTAATTACTTTCCACCACACCCTGGTGAGGCCAGTCAGCTAAATTTATAAACATAGTAATGGCATCTAGTGTTCATCCAGCCTTTGGTTTAGAGGTCTTAATGTAGGTTATTAACCCTTCCTGGGGACAGGGACCCATTTAGTAGCAGGGAAACTGAGGCTGGATGCCAGTGCAGAATAATTGCCTTCAAATCCAGGAGTGTCTGTAGGCCTTGGGTTATTTACTTTCTCTCTCTGTGCTTCATTTTCTTCCTCTGTGAAATGAAGGGGTTGAACCAGGTGATCTATGAGATTCCTACAATTCCAAAGAAATTGGTGAAAAAAACCAATTACCATAAGGATGAACAATTTAACTGATTCACTTTCTACTGATAGATGAAACAAGCAGGGAAGAGACTGCTTTTTTTCACTCTCAGACAGATTATGTTAGCAAGTATAAAACTATTTATTCCCAGGTATCAGCTATCATTCCCCCAGTTCCTTCTGAGACCGGTGTTTGAGAAACTGTTTGGAGGGAGGATGGGGATGAAGGACCATCCTTCCCAGATCTGGATTGTTAGTGTTCAGTCATCTGTATCTGACTCTTCATGACCCCATTTAAGGTTTTCTTGGCAAAGATATTGGAGTGGTTTGCCATTTCCTTCTCCAGCTCATTTTACAGATGAGGAAACCAAGGCAAACAGGATGAAGTGACTTGCCCAGGGCCACACAGCCAATTTGAACTCCTGATAGATCTGGATGGGCTTCCATAAGGATCTCCCCAACCCCTCATTCTACTCTGAAAGAGAGGAATTCACCTAGGACTTGGGACTGAAATGTTTGAAAAAGAGTTTTGGTTTCCTTCCATTCCCCCTGCCCCTTTAAGTATGCGCACTGTTCTCCTCACAACAATCCTATGAATGCCTTCTCTCCTCCAAGAAGGAGCTGGCTATTTCAAAAATTAGGCAAAAGGGACAGTAACCAGAAAGTGAATGATTGAATAATTATAGGATTTTAGATCTAGAAGAGGAAGAGATATCAGAGACCATGGGACCCAACTGCCTCATTTCTCAGTTGAAGAAAGCAAACCTACCAATGTTAAGTGACTCGCTCAAATTCTTCAAAGTAGGAAGAACCCTTGGACTTCCACCTGGGTTTGACCCCCAGCTAGGGGACCACAGGCAAGTCACTTAATTTTTCTACATCTCTACTGACTCATCTATAAATGGGGATAAGACTGGTCCTAGTTACCTCCCTGGGAAGTAGGTAAACCTAAAAGGGCTACCAGTATATATGATGGAATCCTGAGATTTAGAAATGGAAAGAAGTTTGGCATCTACTTCAATTCTCTCCTTTTACAGATGAAGAAACTGAGGCTTGAGGTTGCGGGATTTGCCATCCGTTATTCAGTCATGTCTGACTCTTCATGACCCCGTGGACTTGTCCTCAGGGTTTTCTTGGCAAAGATACTGGAGTGGTTTGCCATTTCCTTCTCCAGTGTGTCCCTGTTTTACAGATGAGGAAACTGAGGTAAGTAGGGGTTAAGTGACTTATCCAGGGTCACACAGCTAGTAAATGTCTGAGGCCAGATTTGAATTCAGGTCTTCTTGACTACAAGGCCCATAGCTCTGCCCACTGAGCCATCTAGCCGCTCCCAGGGCCTAAACTGACAAGCGACAAAATTCAAACCCAGCTGCTCTGACCACAAATCTGGTACTCTTACAGATGTCACTTACTATAAACACCGATTATGTCAAAAGCACTGAGTTACCATTTCTACGATTTATCATGACCAGGACCAGAAGCAGATCCCCCTCCCTTCCCAAACCCACATGGGAGCCTAGAAAGTTTACATACACTCTTCATGCACCTCCTATCCCTGACAAAATCTGTTGTTGAAGCCATTCATTGTCCTGTGACCCGGAAGTGAGTACACATACACAGGCCCCTTAGGTATGGTGCCTAGCAGCTTTGGAAGCTCGGAAAAGAAAAATCATTTTACTTCTCAATTGGAAAAAAAGCTGGGTTGGCTTACTTCTCAGAGTTATGTGATTAACTCATTAGAGACTTCTGTAATAGAAGCCTGGATTGAACACTAGTCCCAGTTTTTTTTTCTCCCCCTCCAATAATTAGCTGTGTGACCTTGGACAAGTCCCTTCTCTGTAGGCCTGTTTCTGCTCAGTCAAAAAGAGTAGATTGGACCAGGTGCTCTGGAGGGTCACTTCCAGCTCTGACGGTGTGTTAGGCAGCCGGGTCTCCCAGCTCTAACAATCCATGTTCTATCTAAGGTCTCTTCTGGCTCTGACATTCTATGTCCTAAGGTCTCTCTGGCTCTGAAATGCTACGATCTAAGGTCCCAACCAGTTCCGACATTCTGTGTCCTAAAGTAACATTCCAGGCCTCAACATCCTGAATCTATCCCATTTTATGCTATACCACACCACTGCTTGTTCAAGATGGCAGGGTCCCCACACGCCCTCTAGTGGAACAAACATTGCCACTTCAGAAGGGGAGCCAAGCATGGCCAGGAAAGTCATCTGAACATCATAAAAATAGCCTCTCTTGCACGTGCTAAGAAAATTGAGGCTGCAGATACACAGGTCAGCAGTGATGGCCAAGCTGTATGCCCGTGTTCCTTGCTGCCGCAGGCTGCCTCCCTCCCCTTTCTTCCCTTGCCTTCCAACACCATTAACGACAATGAGGTGACATCCTGGCGGTTCCCTTCAGTAGCAGGCCCCGAAGAATGACCCTCTAGTCCAGACTCAGTGACCTCTGCTGCTCATCCCATTAAGTAAAGAAATAGGAGGATGAGAAGGGGAGAGGAGAGGGTCAGGGGAGGAAGACAAGGGACTGGGAGCAACATGCTACAAATAGACAATGCTATGTGGTGAGAAGAACAAGACACCTGGGTTCTAGTTCCAACTCAGCCACTAACTGCGTGACCTTAGATATATCATTTCCCCTCTCTCCGTGCCTCAGTTTCCTAATCTGTAAAAGAAAATAAAGCTGACCTAGGTGAGCTCTAAGTTTCCTTCTGGCTCTAGTATCGTGAATATATATCATGAATCTTCTTAAACTTTTCCTCCAAACATTGTACCATCCAGCTACATACACTGGTCCACATGCTTGTTACTTGGGTATGACACTGCATCTCCCATGTCTGGAATGCTTCCCCTCCTTACATTATGCCACTGAAAATCCCTGGCTTCTTTCAAGACCTAGTTCAAATGCTACCTTCTGCAAGAAGTCTTTCTTGGTCCCACAGGTACAAGTCCCTTCCCCACTCAGATTACTCTCCATGTATTAATATACCTACACTTTAATATAATTAATATATCTATTTACTTGTGATATTATTATATTATGCTTTGAACTTCTCGAGGGCAGCGAGTTTTCTTGCTTTTGTTTGTACTTAGCACAAATTCTGGTATATAATAAATGCCTGTTGACCACCTGTCTGACCTCAGTTTCTCTCTCTATGAATAGAGGAACCAGATTTCTATAGCTTATTTGAAATAGCTAGGAGAAGTAAACTATTGAATAGAATTCTCACTAGATAAAGCCAGACTCTAAATTCAAATTTCCTTCTATTCACTGGATGCCAGAGTGTCTGGTTATATACTGCATAGGATTTGTGGCTGGAGAGGACCTTGGAGATTATCTAGTCTAACCCTCTCATTTAACAAATGAGAACAGGGGAGTGACTTGTCCAAGGTCACCCAGGCAGCAAGTAGCAGAGCCAGGATTTGAATTCAGGTGATTCCAAATCCATCCTGCCATATAGCATTCCAAAATTCAAAATAAGCAAGGAATTACACAGATAGTCTGTCTGCCTCTTCCAGCTCTAAGATTTTGTGAATCCCAAGATTTTGAACTTGAAGATACCTAAAGAGATGATCTGACCCCCTCATTTTGCACATGAGGAAACCAGGGCCCACAGAGGTCCACTATCTTGCCCCAAGTCATATAGCTTTTATAAAACAAACTGAATTGACCTTTCACTTGATGCCTGCTGGGAATCAGCCCTCAGAGCTGGGAAGGCACCTGAAGAGGTCATCTGGGTCAGTCCCCAGCCTCTGGGCAGGTACCAATTATCTCCATTTTACCCATTAGTGTGAGAGGGCAAGTGATTTGGTTCAAGCCTTATTCACTATATATTTTTGGTAAATATTTTGCATTTACAAGGTTAATTCTGTTTACCCTGTACCTTCAGACATTTCAAGTCCCCTTGGGGGTGTTGAAATATAGTCACCTCTTATTTTCTCCAGGGAAAATAAAGACATGATAAAGGGGCTGGATTGGCCAGTTACCCCAACTGAAAAGGACCTAATGGGTGCACAGCTTTGTTTTATTTAAAAAAAAAAAAGAGAATAAAATCAGAATTTCTCTTTTACCAACTCACTGTCCTTTTTCTATTATCTTTCATTCACTTGGATTGTTTTACGAGTGGGTATTTCTAGGTCTTGGCTACAGAATTTCTTCCCAGTCTATGGTCCTCTGGCCCTTCCCAGTCTTCCACTTCCCTAGGGATCCAAGTATCCCTTTGCTTCTGGAGCTGCTAGGTGCTTCACTGGATAGAGTGCTAGGCCGGGTGTCAGGAAGACCTGAGTTCAAATTCTACCTCTGACGCTTAACTAGCTGTGTGACCCTTGGCGAGTCACTTTAATTCTGTCTGCCTCGGTTTCCATATCTATAAAATAGGTATACAGTGGAGAAGGAAATGGCAAACCACTCCAACATCTTCGCCAAGAACTCATGTGGAATTGGACACAATCGAACGACTGCTCAACAACACCGAAATGGAAATGCTAATAGCTCCTCCCTCTCTGGATCGTTGTGGGGATCAAATAAGA
Organism: Trichosurus vulpecula; assembly: GCF_011100635.1. Taxonomy (NCBI): domain Eukaryota; kingdom Metazoa; phylum Chordata; class Mammalia; order Diprotodontia; family Phalangeridae; genus Trichosurus; species Trichosurus vulpecula. The sequence continues at coordinate 384,001,622 of NC_050575.1, read as the reverse complement.
TGGTAACTGTAAAGCTCTTAGCACGTACCTGGCACATAGTAAGTATCATATAAATGTTAAGTGTTATTAGAGTTGGAACAGAGCTTAGGGTTTCTCTCTAGGCTACCAATCAGTCAATTAATAAACTTTTTTTTTTTTGGTAGAGGTAATTGGTATTAAGTGACTTGCCCAGGGTCACACAGCTAGTAAGTATCTGAGGTCACATTTGAACTCAGGTCCTCCTGACTCCAGGGCTGGTTTGCTCTATCTACTGTGCCAAATCAATAAACATTTAAGTAGCTTAAGCACCCACTATGTGCCAGATAATTCAAGCCCTATATTTTATAAATGCTTCCCAAGACAGCAGTTTGTTGGGCTATTGACCTAAGCCCTCCGTAAGGTGGATGCCCTGTCCTAGGCACTGGTGATATAATCTATTCTTCCCTGATTTAATGAAGTCTCTAATTATGATAAGGAAGGTGGAGGGGGGTGCTGTTTTTAATGATGTCTTTTCAACAGAGATGTCTTCACTGACTGACCAGCCATCAGGGGTTGACATTTGCACCCTCTTGTTGCACTTTGCAAACATCATTTCACTTGAGTCTCACAACAAACCCTCAAAGTATTACCCTTCTCATTTGACAGGCCAGGAAACTGAGGGATGAGATGTTAAGTGGTTTGTCCATGGCGACATGCAACACATGTCAAAAGAGGAATTTGAACCTACATTTTCCTGACTCCAAGGCCAAAGCTCTTTCCACCCTAAGGCATCAAATTCAATTCAGAAAACAGTTATTAAATCCTTGTGAGCAACACACTGACAGGGAGAGAGGAGAAGGGGAAATTAAAAAATTAGGTAAGAGAGAACCCCTACCCTTATGGAGCTGAGTGTGCCATGAGAACACACCAGGATTTTATTTGGTAATTGTTTTAAAAGATGAAGTTTATGTTTTTCCAGCAGAGGAAAACAAGAATTGGACCTTCCTCATCTTTAAATTCACCCCACAGACTGGAGGTGGGGTGGGCCCATCTGAAAAGGAAAACTGGCTTTAAGAATGCTGGAATGCCCGTTTGTGAAGTATCAGTTCATACAGAATATTGGGGTCATTACATTTGGAAAGTAGCTTAGAGATCAGTCAAACCCTCCTCACTTTACAGAGAGGGAGCAAGTGCTAGGAAGTGAACATTTATTAAGTACCTACTGTGTACCAGGAACACTGCTAAGTGCTTTACAAATATGGTCTCAGTTGATCTTCACAACAACCTAGTGAGATAGGTGCTGTAATTATCCCCATTTACAGAAGAGGAGACTGAAGCTGGGAGAATCTAATTGACCTGGGTCACAAAGCTAATAAGTGTCTGAAGCTGGCTTTGAATTCAAGTCTTCCTGGCTTCAGGCCCAGTGCTCTGTCCACTCAGCCACTTAAGCACTCTAAAGGTCTCAGAATTAATGGGTGGCAGAGTCAGGTCTCCTGATGCAGTCACCTATGGCTCAGATGCGGAAGGTGAGCAGGCCATGGAATGTGTGTGAAGGTGGTTGGGATCCTCACCAGGTACGTCCTTCAAGTGACGGTTCAAAATAAAGGCCACACTTGGAACAAGGGTTTGGGAGGATCAGCCCCTTGAGTTAGGCCTCTGTGTGACAAGAGCTGACATCTTTCTAGGGCTTTATAATTTACAAAGCACTTTCCATAGATTCCTTCATTTCCCTTCTGCAACAGCCCCAGGAGGCCTAGAGGGTAGGCATTGTTATTGGAAATTTAAGAAGAAAATTAGGTGGAAAGAAGGAAGTGATTTATTCAAGGTCACGTTGATCCTAAGGGACAGAGACTAACTGGGACCTAGATCTTCCTCCTGTGTCCCAGATCCTGCTCCCTCCAGACTTCCTCTATTCCCCAGAGCCCCATGCCCCAGGCCTGATGCATATAAGCATGCTGAGTAAGTGTCTGATGAATGAATGAATGAAAGGGTAGAGTAACAATCTCTCTGAGCCTCAGTTTACTCATATGTACCTTCCCATACTACTAAGCATAGGGCTTGGTACATAAAAGCACATAGTAAATATTTGTAGAATGAACAAAATAAATGAATCAGGAGAGAACCATTGTGATCCTCTGATTCCTCATTTGATGCACAGCCAAGAAGAGCCATTGCACTTGGGAGAATGGATAACTTGGGCTTGAATCCTGCCTTAGACACTCACTAGCTATATTCCACATTTGCTACTCATCATTGACACAACCACCTATGGGGCCTTGGATGCTTTTCCAGACCTCAGTTTTTTTTTCATCTGTAAAATGGGAATATAATAACATTGGCTACCTAACAGGGTTCTTTTGAGAAGCAAAAGAAATGAAAGATTCAGGGGACTCTGTAAACCATAAGGTACCTATAGAAATGTTAGCTATTGTTAGTAAAATTACTGGATCGTCTCTAAGGTCCCTGGTAGTTTGGAATCTTGTGAACCCAGAATGATGACAAAAAAATGAAAAAGAGTGTCTCCCAACAATAATGGGCACAAAAGATACTATACACACACAAGGACATCCTGACTGTAGCCCAGCTTTCTGAAGATCCTGTCCTAGCCCTGCTTGTCCCAGTTTGTCTAAGGAGGGTGGGATGGGGTGAGGGAGGGCAAATCTGAAAGCTTTCTTCCATGTTCAGGTGACTGAACACAAAAGACAACTCTAACCCTAGAAAACTTGTTCAAAGGAAAGGCTTTTTCCTTCTATCTGATAAGAGGACAACATGTACGTCCATGAAATCAGTTAACCAGCTATAGGTGAACGAAGGCTAAGTCTTCTTTGTCTTTGTAAAGCACTTTACAAACCGTAAGTGCTATAAAAATGCTGGCTATTATAGAAATGCTAGCTCTTCTTCTTCCCCATCTTCTTGCCATCTGCCCTGTGGCTCCAATCTAGAGCCGTTCCCTGCCCCCACTTCTCCCCCCACTCCCCTCCCTCCTCCCCCTTCCACCCCTTCCAACTCTGGAACTGTAATCGGTTAGTACAATATTGGGCATACAGTAGATACTTAATAAATGCTTCTTGACTTGACCGGATTTAATCAAATCAATGCTGTCCTTGCTACTGGTAAGGGTATATCCATCAACTTTCCTAAGGGTCCAATCGCTATGACATCCCAAACCGAAATATCCTGGCCACCATTACCCTATATGTTTAGTCTCCCCCACTGGAATGTCAGTTTCTAGAGGATAGGAACTGTCTTGATTTTGTATTTGTGTCCCTAGCTATTAGCACAGTCCTTGGCACACAGTAAACACTTAATAAATGCATTTTTATTCATTCATTCATTCAATGATTTCTAAGGAAACTTCCAGCTTTAAATCAATGATACTATGATCTCTTTCCACAGAATGCAAACAAAAACCTGCAGATTTCCACCCTGATTCTCTTTGCCTTACTTTTTTTTTTTTTTTAGGGGGAGGAAGTGGGCTTTAAATGCTTTTAATAAATAAAAACATAACTCCCCAGGAGGGTAACATGCCTCCCGCTTTTCTTGTAAGTTGTTTGCTCCTGGCTCTGGGCGAAATTGTGAAGGAGTCGATTCCAGGCTCCCTGGTCTCTTCTTTCCCTGCTTTCTCCTGTTCTTATTAAATGCTACTCTTAAGACAGGATCTGATATCATCTTATGCCTCAGTGGGAGTTGAAGCCACTCTCCTGGGGCAGCAGCATTCTAAGCTTTCTTTTTTGTTAGGGAAAGAGAATGAAGGACCCTGTCTTCTGGTAAAGAGGAGCTGGAAGACACAGAATGTCAAAGCTGGAAGGGGCCTCAGGACACAGAATGTTCCAACACAGAACATTTTATCTGAAACACAGAATGTTATATCTGAAAGATACTTCAGGAATCATCTATTCCAAGCCTGGGAGGCTATGGGAAAGTGGGGTGGGAGGAAAAGCTCTTCCGATAGGGGGATGGGGAACACACAGTATGAGAGGCTGGCTTTGCTCTAGAAAGGGAGATGAAGACATGCCAATGAATTAACACCTTGTTTGAGAGACAAGAGGGGATTGGGGTGGGTGTACAAAGATGAGAGCTTCAAGATGTTTGGGAGGATGGGTGCCTTCTCAGAATAAGGTTTGAGTTTCCCCAGGACTACATGCCAGTTCAAGATAAGGAGTATATACCACTGCGCCCCCTCCCCCCACCCACCACCACCACCAAGGGTGGCTATTAGCTTCCTGGGTGATAAGAGGGTCCTAGATTTAGAGGTAAGTTAGGACCCAGGCACATGACTCCTGATAATGCCTCTTTCATGAATGAGCAGCCAAAGGCTGCTACCCAGGAAGAAAAGAGATAATCATTTACATGTGGAGAATAGCCCAAACTCATTTGGAGAAACCCATTGGAGCAGTGGAAGGAATCCTGGATAGAAGACCTAGGGAAGCAGGGTTCCAGGTTTTGCTCTGCCACTGGATGAGTGTATGACCTTGGACAAGTCAACCCCTCCATCTACACTAGGTGTTGGTTTCCTTCTTTCAACAATAAGACATTTGGACTCCATACTCTTTAAAGTTCCCTCTTGCTCTGACATCCTGAGAGTCAATGTGGTCAGTCATCAAGCACTTACTAAGACCTTGTTGTATGTGTCCTTTGTTCTGGAAGAGGACCATGACATCAGGGAAATGATGACACGATTTGCAGTTGACTTTGATTTGAGTCAGGGAGGGCTGTGCAAGGGTCACCAGCTTCACTTTCTTCTCCAGAGCCATCTGGGTCCAGTGGCCTGATATTCATCAGGATGACTGGAGATGGTCCAGGATGCATTGGGAGACCCTTGCCCTTTCAGGCTAAGGTCTTTTCAATCTTTTTTAGTTTTGATTAAAGGGGCCATCCTTGATTAACTTCTTAAAGAGGCCTATTCACTGAATGGCTGTTACCTCACTCAAAGTGAGAACATAAAAAGACCTTACTAAGACCTAGCGATGTGAGGAAGGGTAAAAACATTGTCCTTACCCTCATGGAGCTTACATTCTGATGGGGAATACAGTACCTAAAAAGCTAGGCACATACAAGAAACATATATAGAGTTGATAGTAATTTCAGAAGAAATGAAAAAATTCAGACAAGCCATCTGTTTGTTCTGACATTTAAGAAACACTACAGACAGCTTTCCAGAAGAGGAAATCCAGTGTTATGATTTTCTTTCCATTATTCAACTACTCTGAAGAGGGGTTCTCCTTGCTACCCCCTCCCCACCTCCTACCCTATTCTCCAATCCTCCACACTCAAAAACTAGGAAGGGAGTTTACTGATTTACGTGTCTATCCTCCCTCAGGAGATTAACAATTGGAGAATTGGTTTGTAGACAAGGTAGGCCCCAGGCAAAAAACTGAGAAAGAGTCCAAGCTTGTCTTCTACACCTCTTCCTTCTGGGCACTCTTTCCTAAGCCAGGCAGCCATCTTTCTGTCCTGGAGCCTTCATGCTGCCTTTGGCTGCCCAGAGGGTGTTAACCCTACTCTCCCAAAAGAACCTTGTATTTATAAAGCCTCTCTTAATAATAGAGCATTCATGTTTTATCTCATCTTATCTCATCATAGCACTCCGGTGAAGTAAGGAGATGATAGACTCTCTCAGATTTAAGGACCTCAGAACTCCTCCAGTAAAATTTGCACCTAAGCAGGATTTCTTTCTATGACACCTCTAACTAAAGGCCCATCCACCTCTGCTTGAAGACCTCCCTGCCTACCGCCTCTCTGGCCATCCATCCTATTCTCAAATGGGCTCTGACTGGTAGGAAGCTATGGAGCCAAAATAATTAGCACATGTCACTTTGTTTCCGTGGGCCTCAATTTTTTCATCTGGAAAATGATGCGAGTCAGAAGAAATGGCTTCTGAGGTCTCTTTGAGTGGGACAAGTCTTCCAATGCCTTTAAAAATAACTAAAAACAGCTGTCATGCCCTTCCCAGTCTTCTCTTCTTCAGAGGAAATACCCACAATTCCTCCAACCAATGTGTGAGTACCCTTACAATCCTGATTTCTCTCCATTTCTCTTCATGTTCCAACTTGTCAATCTCCTGCCCAAGGTGTGCCTTAGAAAAGAACACAGAACCCAAGAGTTGATCTGATCCGGGCAAAGGATACTGGCACTGTTGTTTTTCTTGCTCTGAACACAGCTTCTACTAAATGAGAGCCTAGCACAGGGGTGGGGAACCTGCGGCCTTCTAGGTCCTTGGGTGCTGCCTTTTAACCAAGTCCAAGTTTTATAGAAATCCTTTTATCAAGGGGGTCTGTTCTGTGAAGTTTGGATTCAGTCAGAGGGCTGCACTTGAGGACCTAGACGGGATCTGTTCTGTGAGTTTTGGGTTCAGTCAAAGGGCCACACTTGAGGACCTAGAGGGCCTCCAGGCTGCAGGTTCCCCACTCCTGAAGGACGTACATTTACTCATTCACGGTAGCTGCTGTTATCATTTTGACAAATGAAGAAACTGAGACTCAAACAAGAGCAAAAATCTGTGCGTTAATAAGCCACGAAAGGCAAATTTCTGAGTCCACATTTTGGACTTTTCTTCTGCACTAATGACAATGCTCTCCTGGGCTAGGACAGCCATTGTCATTCTCTTTTCCTTTCTCTCATTATTATTATTAGTTAATAATGATAATAATAAACATCCTGCGTTTGTACGGGAAGTCTGCCCAACTGAGAATGTCCCTTATATATAAACAACCACCCCCAACTACAGCTGGTAGGCGCAGGAACATCCCTTTCCTACAGATGTCCCTGCTTAGAACTTCCTTCTCCTTCTGTCCTTACTTTTCCCACCACCCTGCGACTATTCACTCTTCCTGATTCTCCTATTTCTCACCATGTACCAAGGACAGTTACGGGATCACAGCCTTTGAGCTAGAAGGGACTTGGGATGTCATCTAGTCCAATTTAAATCCTTTCATTTTCAGATGAGGAAACTGAGGAACGGGGAGGGGAGTGGGGGCAGTGATTTGCCCCAGGTCACCCTGGAACAGGGGCTAGATTTGAACTCATGTCCTTGGTCTCCAAATCCATCCCCTCCCTCATTTCCTGTAAGGAAATGGCCAGAACAGCTTAAATCTGGTGTTCTTAACCCTTTATCTGCCTGGATTGATAGTGCCTTCTTATTCCTCCTTACCTTTTCTGAACTCCCTAAACTTGACCTCAACCATAGTACCTATCAGACCATCTCCTGTCCACATAAAATGACCATTCTGATCCTCCAGGGCCAGCCCAGTGTGATACTTAGAAGATGAGCTGCTCCCATTCAGTGTGAGAGGGATCGTAGGCTCCTAGAGCCCAGAATCAAGGGGCATCAGCTAACTGGTCCCGACCTCCCCATTTTAGAGATGTGGAACTTGAAGCTCAGGCACATTATTGAAGCTCACCGAGGTGGGAGGTATCAGAGGCGAGATCAAACCCCGAACCCCCAACTCTGAGGCCAATGTTCTTTCATTCTATTCAGTGTGGCATACGAGTAGGTGAGTGGAGGTGACTGACATTACATTTCTGTCCTGTTTGGCTTCTCTCTAATACTGGGCCATGCTAAGTCTCAGAAACAAACCCTTCCACCAAGCAGCCAACACTGCAGAAAAACAACGACAAAAACCCAGAGGTGTAAGGACTGTTGCACAAAGCTGGATCCTTTAGGCCAAAGCCAGCACCCCCCACAGCTATAATTTGGAGTTATCCATTCTTTATTACAATGCGGGGGCCTTGGCTTTCAAAAGCCCTCTACCAGGGATCCTTTCTGTGGGGGCAATTTGGGGGCCTGCAATTAGCTGAACAGGCATCTTTTGTGCCTGCTGAAGTACTCAATTGCAGGTATAATTAGGTTCCCTCACCCCCGAAATCCAGGGAGAGCTGCCTGCCTTGACTAACTGCACCCACAATTAAGTGCTTAAGGCCAGGAGGATGGAGCCTGCAAACATGTGCGCATGGCTAATAGCAGGGCGACCAAAAGCGGTTTCAGAAATAGAAACTGGGGATGGAGAAATCTGGCCCTGTGCATTTGTTTGTAAAACTGCTCCGTCCAGCTGGGAATAATGATTAAAGACAAACATGCCAATTATGCTAGGGCCTATACATAAATAAAGACGGGCTGCTCCTTCATTAAGCCATTTATAGGAGTGGGGAAAGGCTGGGAAAGAGGGGAAGAATGGGGAAATAAGATGATATTCACCCCACCCTTACCCCTACCATCTCACTCCCAGCTTATGCATGTCCAAGGTCAGACAGCCATCCAAGACCGTCGACTATAGATTCCACATTGGCCAAGTCAGAAGATCCAGGCAGGAAATGTGTCCCTGCCAGAGATCAGCACCTGGACATTACTGGTTGTGAGGGAATGATGATAATAATAACGGCTCATGGGGAGCCACATGGTAGATGTAAATAGGTTCCAGCATGTTACCAACAATGGCTTGTGCATGAGAAGGGACCTCATGGGCATCGTCAAGGGCATATCCAACCGGAAAAAGGAGTTGGGCCAGCCAGCCATCTAGCCATACTATAGCAGGGTAGAACAGACAGGGCTCCTGAGTGCTGGGACTGGTGTCCGGGAAATAAATGGTAAGGGAACCAAAGGAAGGTTTCTACCAGAGATATTCTGAAAGACCTAGGCAAGAATTGCAGAGGAAAAGAAGGCAAGGATGGGTTGTGATGTAACAGGAGTACTCATTCCCATTAAATCACAGAATCATTGAAGTACTGAAGCAATAAACAGCTGACATTTCTACTATCTTATAGGATTTATAAATTACTTTCCTCCCAACAGCCCTAGTGGCTTAGTGGATGGAGCCCTGGACTTACGGTCAGAAGGATTGAGTTTAAATCCTACCTTAGCCATTTGCTAGCTCTGTGACCTTGGGCAAGTCACTTAACTTCTCTCCACTTCAGGTTCTTCATCTGCCAAATAGAGATAGTAAAAGTACCTACTTCATAGCGTTATTGTGAGGACCAAGTGAGATAATACACATAAAGTGCTTTGTTCGATAGTAGTAGAAACATAATTATCACCATTTTATAGATGAGGAAACTTGAGGGAGCTCAAGTGATTTGCCAAAGTTGCACATGTAGCAAGAGACAGAGATCACCTGAATCCAGACTTCCAAGTTTCCACAACATTCGTGTATTGTAAGTGAAGGAGAGTGGCTGGCACTGAGGATGCCTCCAGGAGCCCTACCAGCAGCTGCTAGGGGGAAAAGGCAAGGACATTTCTAATCTTCCCCATCTATAGGGACAGGGAATATAGGGAGAAACGAGGGTTTCCTAAACCCAAGGCTTTCCCCACAGAGACTGAGAAAGGAGGGCATCATGCCCAGATTTTCCGCTCTTCCCAAGATCTGTATTCTGATCTCTGAGACTCTTGCAACATACACATCTCATTCCTTGCCAGTGGGGCTGGCTCTGCATCTGACTGTACTCAGCACTGAACAAACCCACTGCTGGTTTCCCAGCCCTGCAACATCCTAGGTGTTTTAACCTGCCATTTCTAAATGGGGTCAAGAATGGGCTGCAGCCCCCAAGGGACTGAAGGGAGAAACTTCCATGGCCTTGGAACAGAGCTGCTCTAAGCACATTCTGGCTTCTGCACAGCTCAGCAGTCACAGCAGGATGCAGAGGGCACCAGCGATATTTAGACAATTAAAAACCCATCACTTTTCCTTGCCAGCCCATGGGCCCTCAGGGGGCTCAGGTGTTCTCCTCCTCCCCACCCCTAACTAAGCCTGATATCCCTAGGGCGTTTTTATGCTTTATCTTCCTTCTTCCCTTCTGCCCTCCCCTTCCCTTCTGTTTGAAAAATCTAATCCATATATCATAACCCAAATCAATCAAATGAACAAATATTTATGAAGTGTCTACCAAGAGTGAGGAGAAAAGAGGCAGGATCTGGGGCAGAGAAAGCAAAGACCAAAGTGCTTCTAAGCAGGGTAATGTTCTCCGACCTTCAAGAAATTCTTTCCCCCAAATAAGACTGAAGTCAGGCTATGATAATGCCCATGAGAAAAGAGTGAAGCAATGACTAGCCTTCAGAAGAGTCTATCCAGATAGCCATTTTTCCATGATGGGGCCCAGAAGATCAATGGGGTTGTAAGTCCTGGTCTAGGAGGACAGAAAGGTGGGCCTGAGACCTGAATAATTTACTCAGATCCAGAACAGCCTCAGGGTAGTCTTCTGGCTTTGCAGCCTTCCCAGGTGGTGATGGGAGGTATGGATTTATCCTGGGGTTCTCAGGATTAGAGATTAAAAACTGACAGAGACCTCAGAAGTAAACTAGTCTAACCCCCGATTTTACAGAAGATAAACCCAGGACTAGAGAGGTTAAGCAATTGGCCTAAGGACACAGAGATAGGAGAGCCAGTTTTCAAATCAGACTTCAAATACAGAGTTCATTCCATTGCACCCTATTTCTGCAGAATGTCAGAGCTGGAAGGACCCTCAGAACACAGAATGTCAGAGCTAGGAGGGCTCTTAGAACACAGAATGTCAGAGCTGGGAGGGCCCTTAGAGCATAGAATCTCAGAGCTAGGAGGGACCTTAGAGCATAGAATGTCAGAGCTAGGAGGGCCCTTAGAACACAGAATGTCAGAGCTAGAAGGGCTCTTAGAACATAAAATGTCAGAGCTGGGAGGGCTCTCAGAACACAGAATGTCAGAGCTGGGAGGACCCTCAGAACACAGAATGTCAGAGCTGAGAGGACCCTTAGAACACAGAATGACAGAGCTGGGAGGGCCCTTAGAACACAGAATGTCAGAGCTGGGAGGGCTGTAGAACACAGAATGTCAGAGCTGGGAGGATCCTTAGAACATAGAATGTCAGAGCTGGGAGGGCTGTAGAACACAGAATGTCAGAGCTGGGAGGATCCTTAGAACATAGAATGTCAGAGCTGGGAGGGCTGTAGAACACAGAATGTCAGAGCTGAGAGGACCCTTAGAACACAGAATGACAGAGCTGGGAGGGCCCTTAGAACACAGAATGTCAGAGCTGGGAGGGCTGTAGAACATAGAATGTCAGAGCTGGGAGGACCCTTAGAACATAGAATGTCAGAGCTGGGAGAGCCCTTAGAACTTAGAATGTCACTGTGAACAAGCATTAGATACAGAATATTGCTAAGGTCAGGAGAAAGGGGGAGCAGGGGAGGAGAATATTAACTCCCCTATTAAAGGCAGTTTCACATCAGATTTTTATACATACTTGAAGTCATAGACTGTTAGAATGGAAGAGCCCAAAGAGATCATTTGGTCCAACTCTTATGTGTCAAGGTATGTGATGTGCCCTACAGCAGATCCAAAGCTGTGCCACAGTGAGCTGAGTTTTAACAGAGTCAAATAGCATTTAACCCAGAAAAGGCATCAAATTTGATTCAGTTAAAGAGTCCCTAACAAGGAGCTTCCACAATGCATTCAACTTTGGGAATGATTACAGTGCTATTCCAGGAGTGGATTTAGAGCGCTGGTTTAGAACCAGTCCCTCCTGGTACCTGGCAGCCAAAAAGTTTTCCCTATGACCCATTTCTCCAGCTCTAAGATCCTGAAAGGTTCCCACAGCCTGGCCATTTTCAGGGTATACCTTCATTTAGCACTGATCCAGTGTGAACTTTCTTTGCAGTCTGCAAAGACTATGGCAATAAAATCTCAAAATTCCCTGAACAGTTAAAGGTTTTCAAATATTTTCTGTGTGACAGCCCTGTAAGGTAGGCTAGGCAACGCAAGAGTGATTGACCTCATTTTTAATAACCTTATTTCAATCGATAAGGCCAGTCCTTCTCCTTGTGTCCTTGAAATCACCCCTTCTCACCACCTCTTCACTTTCTTTTCTCTAACCTTTAATCATCCCTTGTTGATTGACTCCTTTCTGGCAGCCTTACCAACATGACCAGGTCTAGATGCGTCCATAAAACCTTCACTTGTCCCTACCATCCCCTCAACTTATCTTCCATATCTCTCATATTCACAACCAAACTTCTACAAAATTCCACCACCTATACACTTCCTTTCTTCACGTGCTTCTCAATCCATTCCAATCTGGCTTCAAATGTCATCATTCAAACTGTCACCAACTTTATCACCTGAAAGCACTCTTTCCAAGGTTACCAATAACCGTTCAATTGCTCCATACGGTGGCCTCGGTTCTAGTGTTTCTTGACTTCCCTGTATCATTTGGCACAGCTGAATATACCTCCTGCTTCTGGATACACCTTTTGTTTCAGGTTCTTTGTCTCAGTCCCAATCCTAAAACATGATTGTCCCCCAAGGCTCTATCCTGCTCCCTCTTCTTTTCTCTCTACTTCCCTCTTGGTGAGCTCTTCAGCCCCAATGAGTTCAATGATCATCCCTACTCACAGGACTCCCAGGTCTATATATTCAAGCCTAGTTTCTCTCCTGGGCTCCAATTCTGCATCCTGTACTGTCAAATGGACATCTCCTAATGGATGCCACATTGGCATCTACCTTAAATTCAACATATACAAAAGAGGATTCATTATATTCTCACCTAGTCCCACCCTTCTTTCTAATATCTCTATTTCTGTCAAGACTGCCTCTGTGCTTCCAGCCACCTAAGTCTGCAGCTTTGAGGTCATCCTTGACTCTTCCTCACCCCACATATCCCTTTCAGTTGCCGAGTCTTGTAGACTCTACCTTCATGACGTTGTTAATGTTTGTCCTTTGGTCTCGAAGAGGATCATGACATCATGGAGGTGATGCCACGACACGCAAGTGAATTAACCTTCAGGACACTTTTTACATCTCTCTCCATGCCTTTCTTTACATGGCCTTGGTCCTATCTATAAAATGCTTGGCACAGTGCCCAGCACTTTTAATAAATGTTTGTTCCCTTCCCCTTACCATGGCCTCTCACCTGGACTTCCAGATAGCCTCTCAATTGATCCAAATGGTGCCTTTCTGTTTTCCAATCCATCTACAAACACTCAGCTGCTAAACTGATACTCCTAAAGCACACACTCCCCTGTTCAATTTGGAATAACATCCAAACTCCTGTCTGGCATTTACAGCCTTTCCCGATCTGGCTTCAACCCATCTTTCCAGGTTGATTTCCCATTATTCCTCTAGATGCATTCGACATTCCACCCACGCTGGCCATGTCTCCCACTCTTGTGTACTCCTTCCTTACCTTTACAATCCCTAGTTCTATGGAAGGGTCAGCTCAAATTCTGAATCTTATAGGAGACCTTTCCTGGTCTCTCTAAGGCATTAGGCCCCCTTCCCCCATTATGTAAATTTTGTATATGCCTATCTGTGTACTGGTGGACTCCTCAAGAATCTCATTACCTCCTTGAAAGCAGGAATGGTTTCTTTTCTTTTCTTTTCCTTTCTTTTTGTCAGTGCCTGACATAGGTGCTTAATAAATGTTTATTGACTGACTATTTAATGAATGGGTACTTGGACTAAGTGGCAGAGGTGGAATTTACAACTGAGTCTTCTAGACTTCCAAATCAGGGTTCTTCCCACTACTCCACCCTACCATTCACTTAACTTATTTAACAATGTTCTCTTCAATTGTTAATCATCTCTGAGTGTGTAAGCCCTGAGTCTCCAATTAGACTGTGAGCCCTTTCGAGGGTGGAGACTAGTCTTATACCTCTGGGCACCTATAGTATGGGGTCCTTCCCACAGCACCTGCTTAATAACTCTCTGAAAAACTCTCTGTTTGCCTCAGTTTCCTCATCTGTAAAATGTGGATAATAACAGCCCCCACCTTCCAGGGTTGTTATGATACATACATATATATGTATATATATGAGATATATGAATGAAATAATAATTATAAAGCACTTAGGCCAGCGCCTGGCATAGTATATAACTATATTAAATACTTATTCCTTCCCTCTCTCATCCTGGTCTCAAGCCTTCCGCCTTTTCTAACATTGTCCTCCAGGGCTGGAAGAGACCTCCCCTTTGCACTGATCTCACTCTCCTTTGTTTCAGTGATTGGCATACTTACCTGTCTCACTCCCTGACTCACTCTCTATAGCTTTCTAAGTCTTCACTGTATCCAGTATGTGGTAGCCATTTTAGAAATGTTGAATGAATGAATGAATGATGATGATGATGAAATGTCTTGGGGACAGCGTAGGGGTGGGAGTGGTGGCAAGGGTTTCCACCCCTGTGGTATAATGGAAAGGTAATTGGATAATGAGAGTGCTTGAATTCAAGACACCAATTAGCTGCATGACTTTGAGGAAGTCACTTCAATTCCCTTAAGCGTCCGGTTCCTCGTCCGGAATATGGGACCGATAATATTTGTGTTCCCTCAACTCACAGGGTGTGGCTCAGTAAGCCTTAAAATACTACAGAAATGTGAGCTGTTGTTTTTATGATGGGGTAACACGGAGGGCTGCTGTTCCCTTCTCCACAAGGCAGCAGGTCCAGGAGAATGGGGATGAGGGAGTCATAACTAAGTAAACTAAGGGGTCAACTGTGGATGAAGGCAAAGAGCTCGCTTTGGTTAAGCTGGACAGCTAGAGGAATTCCCCAACCTTCCAGTTCTGCCGGCTGCCAGGGTCAGAGCAGACCAGGATAACCTGATTGCCGGTCTACTCCCATGAAGCCACAGCCTGGGGCTGAATCTGAAAAGCTGGACTCCCAGCCAAGAATGCTTGAGCTCCCTGGGGCCCAGAGAGCCTCCTCACTCCTCTGGCTGACCTTCTGCCTGATCTTGTCCTCTTCTGGATGCACCAGTGAAAAGCGAAATCCAGAGAGGTTCCTCTCCTGACAGCTCAGTCTTCATTATCTGTTGTCATGGGGACAGGAAGAGCAGGGCTAACAGTAACTCTCTGATAACCTCAAGCCCCAATTTTCATTGCTGTTTAATCTGCCTTCCTGATCAAACATGTGACCAGTGTAACCAGCACCTGGCAAAACGAACTGGTTTGAATTTCTGTTCCTTTTATCTCTTCCCCTTCCCCATTCCCTAATGGAGGTGTTACTGAGGCCAGCAGAAAGAAGTCATAGGAATGCATCCTGCCCTAGATTTTTACATACTTAGCCACTCACATGGTGTTTTCTCCCAGGAGACTGTAAGCTTCTAGAGGACAAGAATCTTCATTTTTGTCTTTGTCCACTGGCGATGCCTTAGTATAGCACCTGGCAAAGACGTTTAATAATCATTTTTGCTGAATTGCATTGAACCCTACAGTATCTGAGTTGGAAAGGACTAGAAGGGCCCTTAGAATACGCTGAAGGGGCACAGAGACAGTTAGACGAGAAGGAAACTGAGGCACCGATGAGGAGAATAGACTTTCCTAAGGTCACACAGCTGGTTAGAGGCTTCTGCTCCCTTTTATCTTGCTCTGTTTTATAACAAGGACACAGGAGTTTTGTTCCCTCCCAAAGCAACTCTTATCTAAAATTCTAAAAATTGGACCTTTCTCTAGGAGAAGAGTTCTGTTGCTTAACTATAATACGTAAGATAATAATAAGAACTAACACCACTTTAGGACTTACAAAATGCTTTACATACACTACATTATTATTTAATGCCTTCTTTGTAGCACAGTGCCAATGGGATAGTGGCAGTGAGGATAGAGTGTCCAACTCTGAGTCGAGACAACTTGGGTTTGAATCCCACCTCAGACACTTCCTACCTATGTGACTCCGAGCAAATCCCTTAATCTGAGCCTCAGTTTCTTCATCTGTAAAATGGGAACAAATATCGCACCCACCTCATGGGGTTGTGAGAATCAAATGAGATGATGTATCTAAAACGCTTTACAAACCTTAAAGTGATACCTTAATGTTAGCTGTGATTATTAATAGGATAGTTGGACTGTCCTATAAACAATTCAGTGTCTCTGAGCTGGTCAAAATTCCTTAGGAGGTATTGTCATCCCTAACGATAGAGGAAAAAATGACTAAGCAACAATATGGGAATGTGCTTTGGTAGAGACTAAGTCAAAACCAGAGACTTACGACAGGTATGTAGAAATATATCTTTAGTTATATTCATACACGTATATAATATTAGAAAAGTATAGATGAGACCAATGAGCATATTCCTATATTCTTATCTTAGATATAGGAAAATGTTTATATATATATAGTACAATATTGCTTAGATATAACATACACGTTATATAAAAATATATATAATGCACGCGGTATGTATACAATGCAGACATTATGTAATATATAATGCACGTAGCATGTACAGTATATATGACACACATATGATATATAATACACATATTATGCATATAATATAGATACGTGGAGAGATATATCTATATCCCTATATCTAAGATGAACATGTAGGAGCATATCTGTAGGCATATTCTAAAAGATATATACGCCTAACTTAGTCTCAGGTCAAAGTACCTTAGCAGGCATTTTCCATTTCTAATATCTTCAGGCCTAACTCTACGCCTTTTACTGACTCCTAATTCTCACCAAATCTGGGAGGAGTTTTGGGTATGAAGCAGCTGCAGACTTTGGTTTGCTCTGATTCTCAAAGTGCTCTGCCCAATGAGGCTCTATGCTGGGGGGCAAGGGGGCATTCCAAAGGCAGCACACCGCAATGGAAACGACACTGTATTAGGATTCAGGAAACCTGAGTTCTAATAATGGCCCCAATAATTACTCACTATGTGCAAGTGACTTCACCCTGGGCCTCAGTTTCCCTATCTGTATAACAGGGATAATAATAGCTGCAATATCGACCTTACCAGGTTGTAAGAAAAGGAATTTATAAACCTCAAAGCACTATAGAAATCTAACTCTTTTTTTTTTTAAAGGAGAAGATACCTCCCATTGTGACTGTCTCTTTTTTGCTCTACCAGAAATAGAAAATGAAAGAGTAATGTTCTTTTCTGTTTGGATTCTCCAGAGTGAGACTTAATCCCAAATTTTAACGAAATGCAGCTTCAGATCAGTGACACTTGACCCAAAGCTTCAACAACTTCTCTTTCTCCCTCAAGGTCACCAAGACCACAGAGGAAGGGACCTTCTCTTATCACCCCCAGCCACTCCCAGCAGGGGGTGGTGGCTATAGTTTTTTTCTTTCTTCTCTTAGCCAGATAAGAACAGTGACCTTTACTCAGTGACACTTCCCTTTCAGGGAATGGGGGCAGTGTGAGGGGTCTGTCTTATTCGGTCAGTTCCTCCTGATCTGTGGGATGCTGGGTACTTCCTGGAAGTTTTAATGTCTTCAGAAGACCCACAGATTTTGGAACAGCAAATTGGTTCCTCTTCCCTCAGTGCATTAGTTTCCTGTCGGCCCTGAGAATGTAAAACCAAAAGGTGGTTTTTCTCAGGGGCCTAGATTCTCACCAAGTAGGGGGTCTTTGCCTTAGAATTCACACTTCTGGAACCTTAAAATGTCACCCAAACACCAAATTTGGAATTTGAGGATCTGGGTTCACATCACAGACCTACCACTTAATAATATCCCTGGGCAATCTTTGCTAAGCACCTAGGGCACTGACTTGGAATTTTCTCTAAGGTTCTTTCCTGTCCCAAGGTCTAAAACAGCATGTTCTCAGCACCTTCTCTCTCCTAGGTCCTATGAGGCAACCAAACATATACTCCTGGCCTCAAGACCTGATAATCTTACCTAAAAAAAAAAAATTCACATTACCAGGTAATTTATGATTAGTGTCAAATAAGCAATCAGGAGGAAGTAAGGAGGAAAGGGAAGTTACTTTAGGCAGAAGAGAGGCCAATTTGGTACAGCAGTGTGAACACCTGATTTGGAGTTCATATCGCTACCCATCTACTTGCTATCTGTATGACCTTGGGCAAGCCACCGTCAATTCTTTAGGCCTCAGTTTCCCCATCAGTGAAAAAGGGACAAGACAACTTCTAGGATCTTACAGCTACTCTTGACCTCAGACTCCTCAGCTGTTCAAAGAGGAAGCTGAACTACACCAGGCATTCTCAACTTGGGGTCCATGGGATGATAGATTTCAGGGGACTGGTGAGCTTGGAAAAGGAAAAATCTTACATCTTTATTTTTTTAACCTCTAATTAAAGTTAGCATTTCCTTCAGTTATTGAGAAACATTATTTTTGAGAAGGAGGCCATAGACTTTACCAGCATCCAAAAAGGCTGAGAACGGATGACTTTCAAGTTAGATCATCACAGATGCATAAAGCAGAAAAAGAATTCTGTTTTATAGCCTCATTTAGTCAGAGTACTCACTCTCCAGGCTGCCCAGTCCAGTTCATTCCAATTCAGGGTCCTTTTCCTATTCCTCCCTGAGGTTCCAGTCTGTGTAGGTTTGACTAAGCAGTGGTGACTCAGTGGATAGAGCACTGGGCCTGGAGTCAGGAAGTCTTGAGTTCAAATGTGACCTCAGATACTTACTACTCTGTGACCCTGGGCATGTCACTTAACCTCTTTGCCTTAATCCACTGGAGAAGAAAATGGCAAACCACTCCAGTATCTTTGCCAAGAAAATTCTATACATACCTGCCTCTCATGAAAGGTTATGACTGAACCCCCCCAACAACAATCAAGCACATTCAATCAGTCTGCTTCTGGTATCTAGTGGAGGGCATTCTGGGCACAGGGTTATGAGGCCCTGGGTCTAATGCCAGCTCTGTTATATACACGAATACATGTATATACATATATGTATATGTGTATATAGATTCACACACATGTACATACTTTGACCATGTATAAATATATATACATATACTTGTATCTCTGTATATAGAAATATGTATCTATACCTATCTATCTATCCATCTATACATATATATACATATACACATACACACACACAAACACATATTTTTATTTTAAAAGACTGGAATACAGTTGCTACTCATGAACCCAATCCCACTCCTGAATGACCAGGATGCTCTGACCCCCTACTTCTTTTCCTGGACCAGTCTACTACTCTCCTCAGATAGCCTGGTGATGCTCTCCCCCTACCCTCCCACTCCCGGGAGTTCACTATAACGGTGCCAGACTCCGAGTGGACACCCAATCAGCTTAGCCCGCTGCAGCTCAGAACTCCTAAGCTCAAGCGATCCCCCTAGTTTCAGCCTGGCCCCACCTCTGTGATTAACCTGCAGTATGACTTAGAGCAAATCCCTTCCCCAATCTATTTCTGGTTCTTCCTGTAGGTTGGTCTATTATCTAAGGTCCCTCTTCTACTCTGGAATTAACTGTTTCTTTTCTTCCAAATCCATATTATTTTTCCTTTTCCTTCCCCCCCCCCCTTTTTTTTTAACAGATCTCCTTATTTTCTCTGTTGCCAGACACCTGTTTTCCTTTTTGTTCATACGGTTTTCTAGACCCAAAGCCAGCCTGCTCATCTTCAGGGAGGCACAAAGGTATCTTCTGCTAAGTCACAATCAGTTAGCTGCCTATTAAAAACCACTCCCGTATCCCATATGAGGCATAAGCAAATGATAACTCACGGGCAAAGACAAGGGAGGAGGATAGTAACGGGCTCTAATAGCTAGCTCACAGATCTCCCATCTCTGCCACAGAATGGAAGAGTCAGCAGTAGACGGTTCCGTCGGTGCCCATGCCCATTCCGTCTTCACATCACCTCTCACCTGAACGACAGCAATTGCCTTTTAATAGGCTTCCTTGCTTCCAGTCCCTCCCTTCTCTAATCCATCTTCCACACAGCTGCCAAAATGATTTTCCTAAAATGCAGGTCGGACCATGCCACTCCCCTACTCAGGAAGCTTCAATAGCTCCCCAGGTCCTCCTTAATTTTAGTGCCTTCCTTCTGATAGCAAGTCCGATTTATCCTGGTTATGTCTGCTTTGTACATAGTCGTATGTAACATTTGTACCTAGATTGCTCTTTCCATTAGGCTGTGAGCTCCTTAAAAGCAGCGATTGTCTTTTGTCTCTCTTTGTATCCCCAGTGCTTAGCACAGTGCCTGGCACATAATTAGAGCTTAATACATGCTGATTGAAATGAACTGATTGTTATCTTTGGGGCCCAAGTCTGCTCCTAATGCTTAAACACTATTAATGAAATCAGGCTGACCTTGACTCCTGTGGTAAATGAGTACTTGTGACTCTTCCAATAAACTAGAGATTAAAAAAGAGTTGGGGGGGGGGGAGCCTTAGATCAAGGGGAAGGCAGTCAACCACCCATGTTGTCAGGGCTTCCTTGACTCTGGTAGAATGGAACAGTCAACGGAGCCAGCAGTATATTCAATATTTCCCATCTTCCCCACAGTGGCTTGTGGACACTCGGTGATGACTACCGATAAATACATCTCCCTTCCTCTTTACCTAACCAACTCCTGATGTTCTTGTTTGTCCTTTGTTCTCCAGGAGGACCATGACAGCACGGAAGTGATGCCACGACTACCCCTCTTTCAAAAGCCTGCCCAGATGTCACCTTCTCCAGGAAGCCTGCCCAGATAGATGTCTCCTTTGATCAAAGTGATCTTTCTCTTAGCACTCTGCCCGGACCTCAGAGGAGGTAAGGTTACAAAATGCACTAAATCATGAGTTAGAAGATTTTATTCCCTATTGCCTGAGTGACTCTAGATAAAGCTCTTCTCCCAGGGCCTCAGTTTGTTGTTTAGTCATTTTTCAGTCCTGTCTGACTCTTTGTGACGCCATTTGGGGTTTTCTTGGCAAAGACACTGGAGTGGTTCACCATTTCCTTCTCCAGCTCATTTTACAGATGAGGAAACTGAGGCAAACAGGGTGAAGTGACTTGCCCAGGGTCACACAGCAAGTAAGTGTCTGAGGCCAGATTTGAACTTAGGAAGATATGAGTACAGGCTGGGCCTGTGAAATGAGGAACCTGAATTTGCTCCCATCTCTAAATCCCGAGATCTCCTTTGTCCTTATCTTATTCTTACTCTGCATTATAGTTATTTCTCTGTGTCCTCTATTAGCATATCAGCTCCTTGAGAGCAGGTCTGTGTTTAATTTGTCTCTGTGTTGAGTAGTCAATGTATGTCCTACTGTGTGCAAAGTAGGCATGTAATGAATGTTTGTGGAATTTAATCAAATCCAGCGGTTTGATGTCATTGTCATTGAGGAATACGAAATGAGCGCTGGCTCACCTGTGTGACTTCTTTAGATTGGAAGCTCCAAGAGGACAGGGACTGCGTCTGGGCTCTGCACTTGGGAGATAAATGACTTTGAATGAATGAATGTATAGGCACTGGAGCAGGGACCTTGGGGGATACGAAGAAGCATTAGAGCTTTGCCCCTTTCTTTGTGGGGCTTCAAGGAACACAGTCTACTTAGGGGGTAAATAAAATAAATAAATATTATATATATATGTATATATGTATATATACATATATATATAAATAACAATAAAAGGTGCAGATAAAAACAGAAATAATAAGATATAGAATGTGAGAGTTGAGAGGGATTTTAGAATGCACAATGGGAGGCCTTGAAGGAGCATTAGAAAACAGACTATCAGAACTGGATGGAAGCTTAGAGATCACATAATCCAGTGCCTTCATTTGACAGATGTGGAAACTGAGAACTCAGAGAGGATATGACCTGCCCGGGGTCACTTAACCTTCCTTGAAAATACAGAGGAAGCAAGATCGTAATAAAAATAATAATAATAGCTAGTGTTAATACAACACTTTAAGGTTTGCAAAGCATTCTTCAAATATTATCTTGTTTGAGCCTCACAATAACCCTCGGAAGTAGGGGCTATTAGAATGCCATTTTTACAGATGAGGAGACAGAAGTTAAGTGACTTGCCCAGGGTCACACAGCTAGTGGTTGTCTGAAGCTGGATTTGAACTCAGGTCTTCCTGACTCTAGGCCCAGGGCTTTATCTGGTTCATCAAGCTTCATTTGGTATGAAAACTAAAGGAAGCCATTCATCTGGAAAGGAACGGTTTTGTTTCCACGTTTTATTAAAAATAGAATTCGATTTACGCTAAGCTTTTCAGAACCGTCCTAGAGGAGGTGTGTGTGTATGGCAGGCAGTGTCTGAAACATCCAAGGATTAGGTTTGTTCTTACTTGGCCCCAGAGGGCAAAACAGAGAAGGCAATTTAGCAGGAGGCAGGTTTCACAAGGAGGAATTACCCGGAGCTCATTGCTGCCCGAAACTCAGTAACTGGGGAACTCCCCATCACTAAGGGTATTTAAGAAGAGGATGCTGAGTGACCACTTGTAGGGAAGGTTGTAAAGAAGATTCATGTTTCAGGTCAGTGTGAGCAAGGTGGCCTCTGGGAAACTTCCCAATCCTAAGATTAGGCGACTCCTGGGTTTAAGAGGAAAACGAGAAGTACTTTGAGATTTCCCTCTCTACCATTCCATCCATCTGCACAAGGGGAGGGGGAAGGGGAGGAGTCCGCAGTCTATAGACAGCAATACATTGAATTAGAAGGTAATGGCCTATAACAAGTTTTTACCATGTACAAGGCCCTTGGACCAGCAATTCAATTCGATTCAAAAAATATTAAGCACCTTCTAACGAACAGGGCCAGGAGTCTATAATCAAGATTGGGATGAGCGGTACTGTTAAGACGACCTACCAGGTTTTGTAGAGTGCACAAAACCTTGGCCTTGAGAGTCAGGGGGAATCTGAGTTCTAGTCTTGGTTCTGATAGTGCCTACCTGTGGAACTAAGGGCAAATCTTAATGACAGGAGGAGAATCATAGTCAACACATGTGCTGACCTAGGAGTCAGGAAGGCTCAATGCTATTTCTGAAATTTACTAGCTGTGAGATCATGGGCAAGTCACTTAACTGCTATGAGCCTCGGTTTCCCTGTCTGGAAAATGGAAATAATAATTCATGCAGTGCCAACCTCAAAGGGCTGTTCTGAGTATCAAGTGACCCAAACTGCTAGATTACAGTTATAGTGTATGATAGAGTGTGGGGCCAGGAATTGGGAAGACCAGAGTTCAAATTCAGCCTCAGATATTAACTGTGTGACCCTGGGTAAGTCTTTTAACCACTCACAGCCTCAGTTTCTTCAACTGTAAATGAGGATAATAATAGCGCCTATGTCACAGGATTCTTGGGAGGACAAAATGAGATCTTTGTAAAGCCCTTAGCACTGTGCCCAGCACATAACAATAGGTGCTTAATAAATGCTTCTTCTCTTCTCTCCTTTCCTCTCCTCTCCTCTCCTCTCTTCTCTTCCCTTTCCTTCTCTCTTCTCCTCTCTTTTCTTCTCCCTTCCCCTCCCCCTTTGTCCCCTCCCCTTCTCTTCCTTTCCCTTGCCCCTCCTCCCCTTCCTTCCTGTCCCTTTCCCTTCTCTTCCCTTGCCTTGCCTTGCCTGGCCTTGCCTTCCCTTCCCTTCCCTGTCCCTATGTATATATTTTGCAAACCTTAACAAACTCTGAAAATGTCTGTTATTACTGAGTCATGACCACTCTCTGATATTTGGCTTCCTCATCTGTGATAATAAACCAGTCTTACAGGTGGTAAAGGGCTTTTTGCAAACCACAAAATGAACTAAAATAATAATTAATAGGTGACGTTTCTATGGCCCTTTCTTGCTTTACAAAGGCTTTACAGACATTATCTCATTGATCTTCACAGTGACTCTGTGAGATAAATAGTGCATGTGTTTCATTAGGCCCATTTTACAGATGGAGAACCTGAGGACTCACCTGTAAAAGTGACCTGCTTCAAGTCACACAACCACCATACATGGGAGCTAGAGCTTGAACTCACACGAGGTTGAAGCAAGGTACCCGAAACTCAACTATATTCTTCTTGAGAGCAGGCTGCTGCCTTTAGCTCCTTCCATGACTCACAAGGTGTCTAGCACAGGGCTGGACAGGCACTGCGGGCCCCCAGAAAAACTTGCTGATTGACTGCTTCAAGGAGGTGGAAAGCTCAGAGAGTCCAAGAGGAGCTCTGGGGGATCTGATCCCAAACCTCCTGTTGGAGAGAGGATGCTGGCTATTCCAACAAGGGTCCCTGGACAGGAGAATGAAAAGAATCCTTCTAAAACAGCTGAAAAAAACAAACCCATTAACATCCCCCCCCCCCCAAAGAAAGCCTTCATTTCTACTGCACAAAAGCAGCCTCACTGCATGGAAGGATTTTTATTTTATCTTCTTATTAGACCTGATTATCTCAAAACGGAATCACTCTGGATGCCGTAATTGTTTCTTCCGTATACTATCCATTAATGAGGACTCTGATCAACTGGCTGGCTGTTTGGTGAGGCTTCAGGTAGCAATTTTCCATTTGTGTTTCAAATTTTAATGAATGTTCCTGTCTCTGCCTGAGATGAGCAGTGATAATCCGAGGCGGGCGGGTCAGCCTGCGACCAAAGGCTCCGGCTCAGGAGGGATTTTTACAAGGGTTTGATTTCTTCAGGGAATAACCCAGACAAAAAATGGTAATCGCGCCAGACATCCCCCCTCGTTCCGATTGGCTCCAGAGGCCGGAAGGCTACAAATCATAAGGTTATTATTTCTTTCCGACATCCCCAAAGTATGCTACAGCCCAAGATGGAGAGTAAAGTTCAGACCTGATAAGACTGCATTGCTGGGATGAGATGCACTCTCTTTTTCTCTCTTGCCTCTCCCTGCATTCTCTCCTTTTCTTTGAATATAATTCCTCTATAATCTTACCCAGGGCATCTGGTTTGGCTTCTCAGCAACCTGTTAATACCTATTTATAGCCTCTGATCGATATCAGTCTGACCACGCTCATCAACCATCTCTAGGCCCTGATCACAGGCAGACAATGGGATAGAAAATGAGGACTGAGGGAAGGGACTTCCCTCCAGAATTTCCCACTGTGCTCTGGAAGCAGGAGGTATATCTCCTATATCACTGTTCTGGAGCAGGAGATGAAATCATTCCACATACACTAAGTATTTTCAGAAATGCTCCTTCTTAGGAGATTTGTGACCATCCTGATCCTCCCCACTCCTGCCCCTCCACCCCTACCCTGGGAACCACAGTTCAGGAACAGCCAGGAAACCAAAGCCTTGGCATCTTCTACTGCTCTGTTCACTGTAGGTCCCACTCATCAGGAAAAGTATCTTTGAAAAACCCCACCTTCAAACTAAGGGGATGTCATAGCTCAGATGTTCACAAAATGGGTCATGGGATTAACAGGTGCAGAATGCCATGGCTGGGAAGGATATCAGAACATGGAATGACATTAAGTGGATGGATGAGGGGCATTGGAGAAGGGAAGAAACTTAGAGACCATTTACTCCAATCTTCCCATTTAATAGATGAGGGACTTGAGATCTCCAGGGAAAAAGTGATTTGCCCATGGTTACATAGTCAACTAATAGCTAAGCAAGGACCCAGACCCCACTTTAAATCCACTTCCCGAATAGGCAACCCCAATTTTAGTACCAAGTGGTGCTGGGAAACGGTTTGGGAGTCTTAATCATAGCCTCTCCATCCCAGAGAGAATTAGGCTGCTCTCCAGCTAGCTCCTCTAGGAGGGTAGAAAGACATGAGCTGAAGGATGTCTTGGCTGGGCAGATTGATCTATCTCCTTCCCCTCCAAAGTCTTCCTTCTTGTCAGGGTGATGGCCAAGGTTGGAGGCAAGATGGAGAACTCATCCTGAGCCTGACCTACTTGGGGAAATGGTTATTTTTTAAAGTAGTGACCAGGTACTGATAAAGGGACACCCAGGCTCCAGCTGGAAATTCTACCTTCTCCTGATGCCAGCCAGCTATTTGCAAGGTAGCGATAAGCAGCCGTCTGAGGATTCCATAGTGTCTGGCACTCCTAGGGAAGCCCCAGATACTTGGCTCTTATAGAATGATCCTTGGGACCTTCTCCTTGTGTTGAATCAACAGAAGAGGAAGGATGTTTGGAGCTCTGCTGAAGCCACTTGTCACTGGCTGACTATCTGTCCTGTCAGTGATGGCCCAGCAACCAACCGAAAACCAGTGCCCGCTGACAGACAACTTCACTCGCCAATGATGTTAGTTAAAGGGACGGAAAAGTGAGAGCATTCCCATCCACCCAAGTAAATTCCAGTTTTCATATAGGTTCAATTACATTTTTACACACCCTATAATTACGTGTGGGGCCTGCATGGGTACATGTTTCCTGCGTATGCTCCTGGGGTGAAGCCTCCACCCCAGAGTTCAAGTGCCCAGAACATTTCAACAGTCCGAATTTCTCCCTCAATACAAAGAGCCTACTCTCCCTCCTACCCTAGGCAGGCACCAAATCATGGGCACTTGGCAGGCTGTGCCCTTCAGGCCCCATCCAGAGACAAATTTGTCTTTGTATGTGTCAAGAATGGGCAATGTGCTAGGAACCAAGAGGCTCGGGTCCTAGTCCTGGCTCCCCCAGCTGTGTGACCTTTGGGCAAGTGATAGATGGGATCTTAGGTTCTAGGATGGTAAGGACCTTGGCCAACATCAAGTTGATGGTCAAAAAGACCATGTAGACCCCCAGGGTTCTTCACCTAGGGTACATAAAATGGTTTTCTTTTTAAATATTTTGGTAATTGTACCTCGATATAATTGGTTTCTTTTGTAACCCTACATATCTTATTTTATGCTTTTAAAAACTTGATTCTGAGAAGGGAGTCCATTGGCCTCCCCAACCTGCTGCCCTAGAGATCCAGGACACAGACAAGGTCAAGAACCTCTGGATTAGCTGAATATGATCATTTAGCAGATAAAAACACTGAAGCCAAGACAGGGTGATATTTTGCCCAGGGTCACAAGTAAGAATCAAAGTTAAGATTCAGACAAAGATCTTCTGACCCAATTTCAGGACCCTTTGAACTCTGACAGCTGATGGAACTGAAGCCTAGGTCTTCAGACCTTAGTCCATCGAGCTGTCCTCGCCATGCTGCTACAGCCCCTGGCTTTATCCCAATCCTCTTCAGCCTGTAGGATATTTCCACAAACCTCACTGCAGCTTTCTGAGTTTTTGGATTCACTTTCTCTTCTTTACCCCCTTCTCCTTTGCAGTAGCAGTCCTGTTCCCCATAAATCAAGTTGCCACTTGGTTGACAGTACTATGAACTGCTTTCCCAGCTGCCCCCATCCCCAGTTGGGGAGATGAGGGAGGGAGGCCACACGCATGTGTGCCCATAGGCAGACAGGAGCCTCTTTGGGTATATATGGACTGCTCTGTGTCCATGGAGGATCCTCCTGGTTACCAACATCAGCTTTAATAATCCAACATGTTTAACAAAGTGACAACATAAACTCAAGCAGGAGAGGGAGAGAGTAGTGAGGGTCAAGGCTCGGAGCTCCCCAGGGTGTCTCCCAGGGCTTAGGTCAACCAGCCAGAGGCAAGGACCCTGGGACACTGGTCAAGCTGAGAAAGGATGGCCAGGAGGTCCTGGACAGATCCTCCAAACCTTGCAAAGAAGACATTATTTTTATAACCCTGTTTTGGCACATCTACTGTGAACTTAATTTAACTTCCATATTGCTGCTACTTAATTAAATAAATGAACTCATTTTATATTTGCGAATCTTAATTCATCCAGAACAAAATTGGCCATGTTTGGGGCTTTATCCACCACTAACTCACTGGAACAAATGGCAGGCTTTTGGAGTTAACTGAGAGTACAGGTTAAAAGCTAATTATCAGCCTTGATCCTGTGTATTAACTTTATTTATCACTAGGTGAGGCCTGCTTCCTGATGAAACAGTAGAGGTTCCTGGGTTGTTCACTACTTCCTAGGTGCTATGGCTGGCTCACCAGTTACCACGGCCCTCCGGTCCCATCTGGCCACTGTCCGCCTGCCCATCTCTGCCCCTTGGATGGAACTCTATGCCACACCTTGAGTGCATGCATTCATAGAACCTGACAGATGGAGGGGGCAGAATCGTGGAATGCTGAACATGGGAGAGCCCTTAGAACACAGGATATCAGAGAAAAAGAAAAGAGACCTTAGCACTTTAAGTAGGAAAGCTGGAAGAGACCCGAGGACATAGAATGTTGGAACTAGAAGGAACCTTAGAACACAGAAGTGTCAAAGCTAGATTTCTATTCAATGAGATTCAATTACCACTTATTTTTTATTTTGCTTTTCTTTTAGGAGATGATTGGGGTTAAGTGACTTGCTCAGGGTCACATAGCTAGTAAGGGTCTGAGGCTGAATTTGAACTCAGATTCTTCTGACTCCAGGGCCAGTGCCACCTTCAAAAATCTCTATTAAATGTCTACTATAATTAAGACACTAAATGTTAGTGACCATGCAATCTAATTGCCTCCCCCACCTCCCCCACCCCTGCAATTTTACAGAAGAGAACTTTAGAACACAAGAGGAAACCATAGGTCAGAGAAGGGATATGACTTGTCCAAGGTCACACAGAGTAGTGGGCTTCTGGTTTCTCCAGGCTTCTCACGATCCTGCCAACACATCATATTTATTGTCTTGATGGGCTCAATCTTGTTCTTCCCTCTGTCACTGTACACACACTTGGGATGTTCCCTCTGCCTATCCATGAACATCCTACCTACCCTTCAAGGCCTAGCTTACATCCTTCTGTCCATGTACCATTCCCTGATTATGTCATTGCTTGGCAACCTCTTTCCTCTGAACTCTTCGAGACCAGGTCATGTGATGTTGGTTTTTTTTTTTTAAGTTTCATTGTTGCTTTTTGTTTTTACATCATGGTCATTTCTGGAAGTACTCCCTGGAAACTGAACCCTCCTTTATAATGAAGACTAACAGTTAAGTAGAAACACCTGAGAGAGTGACCACATCTATCACTGTATGCCACATTTTGTCTGAGGAGTTCCCCACCTCTCAGCTGAGAGGAGGAGGAAGGTATGATATGTTACAGGTGTTCCTGGACCATTGCTTCATTAGAAAAGAGATATATTCAGGTGCTCTTAGACCAGTGCAGAAGACCTAAGACTAAGAAGGTGATGCTTCTCTAGTCCTCTCTGAAGCTCTCCTCCAGGTGCCTGAGAAATCTCATTTTTAGTGACCCTTTTCTTGATCTGGCAGACTCCAAGGGTAAGCAAGCATCTAAGGGATAGGGTTCAGGCTCCTAGGTTTTTCAATAACACAGAGTTTGGTTTCATTTTCATTATTATGCCTCTGATTCTCCTAATTCTGCTTATTTTCATTCTGCATCAATTCACAGAAATCTTCCCACGTTTATCTGAATTCTTCTGCCCTTCCTTACTGCACTAGAATAGTCATTTTCCAACTGATGCGTACCCACTTTGTTTCTGGTTCATTGTTGCCACAAGGAGAACTGCTCCAAAAATTTTGGTTGCATCATATAATTGAGTGGGGGCAGCTAGGTAGTGTAGTAGAGAGAGTGCCAGGCCCAGAGCTGGGAAGACTCATCTTCCTGAGTTCAAATCCAGCCTCAGACACTTACTATCTGTGTGACCCCAGGCAAGTCACTTCACCCTGTTTGCCTCAGTTCCCTCATCTGTAAAATGAGCCGGAGAAGGAAACGACAAAGTACTCCAGTATCTTTGCCAAGAAAACCCCAAATGGGGTCACAGTGAGTCAGACGTGACTGAAAAACGACTGAACCATAAATATCACTTAGTTCTGAATTGTAACTGCTACCTATTATGTGTACAGCACTTGTCTTTCCGACTGGACTATAAACTCCACAAGAGCAGGGATCACTCCTTCTGTGCTTCTTTAACCCTCAAAGTTCATGAAGATTATCGAGTACATAGCTGGAACTGTTTGCCAACGGACTGACTCATTGTTTTTGGAAAACAAGATTTCACTTGTCTAAAAGGTAATAATCCCTCATCTCTCTATGGTACTTTACGTCCATTATCTGATTTGCTCCTTCAAGGTGGGTAGGATGTAGACTGTTGTACCATTGCACAGAAGAGGCTGGAGGAAGCTGAGACTTGCCCCAAGTGACATAGCTAACAGTACCAGAGTTGGGAAGGAAGCCTACATCTCCTGAATCCCAGAGCTATTTTCCCACTAATTAGAGAAGACAGTAATGGCAGACACAGAAGAAATAGGAGCATCTTTCTTACAAGCTGAATCCATGGGCCATTTTATTATTCAGTTTTCTCTCTGGTTCCAGAGGAAAAAACAAACAAGTTTAAGGGGGTGAACCGGTGACTCTGTGGGATTTTAGGAACTAAATGTTAGTCATCTAGAGCACTGGGATTGTGTGATACTGCCCACGTCATTCTCTTTCTCTCAGTCTCATTTTCCTTCTCTATAAAGTTAAAAGGCTGGAATTGATCATCACCGAGGTCTTTTCCCGCTCAACAGTGTATGAGTTAAGGCCCAGCCTTTTTCTCACACCTTTTTGGGCAAGGGGTCTTAACTTGGGGTCCCTGAACTTGGATGGGGCAATTTTTACATCTTATTTTCACTAGCCCTTAGTTGAAATTTATCATTTCCTTCCCTTATGAATTTCTAAAAGAAAAACATTTTAAGAAAGAGCCTTTAGGCTCCACCAGACTGCCAAAGGGTACCACGACACACAAAAAGGCTAAGAATCCCTACTCTAGAGAGACTCCACTGATGTGAATTTCAGGTCGGCAGAGGAGATACTTGGGGCCAGAGGAGGCCTCCTCCTCCCCATATTTCACTCAGGTAGTAATAACAGGTCACACCTATATTGTCTTTAATGTTGACAAAGCACCTTCTCTGACATTCCTCATCCTATTTTACGGATGAGGGAACAAGAGGTTAAATGTCTTGCCCATAGGTCACGTAGCTACTAAAAAGGTCAGAGGTGGGATTAGACCCGGGGCCTCCAACTCCAACAGTCATTTTATTATGCTTGGAGGCCCACAGGTAGGGCAGGTCGTGACTGAATGGAAGGGAGTCCAAGGCATTCTTCCAGGAGTCAGCATACGTTGGCATTAAGCTTCTAAGTCGAGAAGGGAGTACGGTTTGACCCAGAAAACTGCCTGAATGAATGAGCCTTGGTTTCCTGGGGCTGGGTCCAAATAAGTGAGTTGGGGCTGGATCTCAACAGGAAAGCCTCAGGATTCAGGTTGAGACAGCAAACTCTTGTGAAACATCCACAGGCCAGTGGGGCCCCTTGGTGATGCAACTGGCCAGGCCGGTTGCAGGGAATGTGGCTGATGAGCCTTGGAACACCCAGGAGACAGCTCCTTGTTTGTTCAGGAAGGAAAGGAGATTGTGTCAAGAGGCTTCCACAGAACAGGGGAGGGGGAGGTGGGAAAAGAAGGCAGCCTTACTCATTAGCTTTAAATCCCAGTTATGGCTCTGTAAAGAATGCATCCCTACACCCTAGCGGGGTGAGGTCACCTAACCTAGTCTCTCGGGAAGTCCAGAGATAGGGAGAGGCTGAATATTCCAGTGGAAAGATGAGGCTTGCAGTCAAAAGACCTAGATTCAAATCCTACTGCCCCCTCCCTGGTCCTCAGTCTCTTCTTCTGGATAATGAGGGGGTTGGATGAAAAGGATGCTAAGTTCCAAAACCTATAATTAATTCTACCTCTGACATGTTCTATGATCTGCAACAAAGATTAGGTTGCTACATGTGTCTCAGTTTCTCTCTTGGTGAAATGGGAATAAATGCCCCTCCCCTCTGTTAGCCTTTGGGCATACCAAGTAGGAAGCAAATTTCAGTACTCTGTTATCTAAATGTTATAGCAATTCTCCAAGCTATTAACATTACTGTTTATGTTATTACCTCTGAACAAAGCTCTAACACTCAGAAATAGAGGGACTGGTCTAGATTAAGCGTTCTTAACTTGGAGTCTATGAACGTGGGTTTGTTTTTAATATTTTGAGAGCTATATCAATGAGCCCTTGGTCAACCAATCGATCAACATTTATTAAGAACCTACTATATGCCAGGCACTGTGCAAGGCGCTGGTCAGGATGGCCAAGAGTGGCCTACACTTATTAACATGAGTGTTTGGATTATTTCTACCTCTGGACAGTGCTCTTACACTGAGAATATTAAAGCTAGGAAGAACCTTGGAAAAAGGTGTGATGAATACAGCATGGGACTTGAAGCTGGTCAAGAAAGACCCACAAAGAATCCCAGCTCTGACATTTACTGGTTCTGTGACCTTGGGTAAGTCACCTAACTTCTGAGTCCCTGTTTCCTCATCTATAAAATGGAGATATGACTACTTGTCCTAAGGAAAATGCTATTTAAAAACATTAAAGTGTTGTACAAATTTCAGTTATCCTTATCTAGGTCAAATCTTTAATGTTATAGCTGAGGAAACGGAGGCCAGGAGAAATGGCATGATTTGTTGAGGTTACACAGTGGCAGAGTCGAGAGATCCAAGGTTCTTTTCTACCCAAACCACCCTCAGGGCCTTTGTTTTAAAGTCAGCTATGGTTGAGCCTCCTGAGGGCTGTGGTTGTGGGGCCACCTAAGGCCCTTCCCAGGTTCGTTCAGCCCTACCAGCTCCAAGTCCATCATGCTCTGAGGGCAGCTGACACTCAGTCTGCAGCAATCCTGAGAGGTCTGAGGAGGGATGCCTCCTCTGGCCCTTCCTTGATGCCCCAGCACAGAAGAACAGCCCCACTGGCTTCAGTGGAAAAATAAGCTGGATTGGTCAACCCAAGGAGAGTCAACCAGTACGATAAGACAACCATCCTGAGGATGGAGGAGAGCTGGATACCAAAGGAATGCCTGTGAATGATGAGAGCCAGAAGAGGCCTTAGATAACATCCAGGCTCGTGGTTCTCAAAGGACAGTCCAGGGGTCCCTGAGGTCCTCTCAGTGGGTCCACAAGGTCACAACTACTTTCAGAATAATACTAGGATGTGTTAATGTTTAGCATGGTAAATATTAATAGATATAAATAAAATCCTTTGGGGGGGTTCCTCAATAATTTTTGTAAGTTATAAAGGGATCCCGAGACCAGAAAGTTTGAGAATTATTGATCTAGTCCAACTCTCATTTTACAAATGGAGATCAGAGAAGGTCAGTGAGTTGGCTGTGGTCAGGATTTAGAGCTAGAAAGGACCTCTGAATTATAGAAGGTTAAAGCTCAAAGTGATCTGAAAGAGTCTCTCATCCAAGGGTCCTTAAGCCGGGGTATTTCCGGGGGCCTAGGAACTTGGACAGGAAGAAATTATGTATTTGTGTCACTACCACTGGTTTCCTTTGCAATCCTATGTATTTTATTTTAGGTACTTAAAAACACGATTCTGAGAAGGGGCCCATAGATTTCCCCAGACAGCCAAAGGGGTCCAGGGACACAGAAAGAGGTTATGAACCTTAGGGCTAATGTAATGTCCTCATTTTACAGATGAAGCTTTGAGAGGAATTGAGTTGGTTAAGATCACACAGATTTCTGGAAGTGGAAGGGACCTCTGAACTTAACAATGTTTGAGGTAAAAGGGACCTTAGTGACAGTCTAATCCAATTTATTTTACCAAGGAGGAAATTGGACATCCACAAGGGGAAAGTGACTTCACCAAAGTCATAGGATTTGTAACTAAAAAGGCCTTTTGTAATAATGTAGTTCAATTCCATTCATTGTACAAATGGGGAAACTGAGGCTCACAGAGGCAAAGTGATATTTGTTCAAGGTCACACAGCAAATGAGAGGCAAAGGTAAGACGTTGGCTCATGTCTCCTGCCTCCCAATCCAGGAGACTACCTCCAGTAAGTAGCAGCCATTTATTAAAGCATCCCAGAGAAATT
This sequence comes from Trichosurus vulpecula, assembly GCF_011100635.1. Classification (NCBI taxonomy): domain Eukaryota; kingdom Metazoa; phylum Chordata; class Mammalia; order Diprotodontia; family Phalangeridae; genus Trichosurus; species Trichosurus vulpecula. The sequence goes on along the minus strand of NC_050575.1, from coordinate 383,968,164 downwards.
CAGCATTCATGGGGAAAGGGTTCCCCCAAGGTACTAGAAGGAAGAGAAGCACTTGGCCTAGAAGCCCCCATTCAATTCAAGCGATCCCTGAGGCTGAACAGGTGGAGAATGCAGGCTGGGACCTTAGGTGAAGGTTACAAGAGATGTCTGTAGGAAAAGGGAAGGGGGGTGGTGGCAGGGAGAAGGGAGGAGGACTCAGGTTTCCCAGAAACACAATGTTCTCCCCAAGAGGCAATGTCTGTGCACAGAGCCCCTTCCCCCGGACCCAACCCCTAGTTAACAGTAGCTCAGTTGTGTTTGCCACTTCAAGGGCCGGGACATCCCCAGCTGCTCCCCCTTGCCAGCCCCTGATACTGACAGCATCTCTGCACACCCAGACCTGCCTGGCAGTTAACTGCTGGTATTTTCCTCTCTGAACTACCTACAGCAGTTGTGGGGAGATAAGCATCTCCCAGGCTGGGCCAAGCAGTCCCCCAGCACATGCGGCAGCAGCGGCAAGAAACGTGAATTGGATTCTCCAGTTACTCCAGTCGTCCCCAGACTAAAGACTTCAGGGAATGTGGAGAAGCAGGTGTTAGCTCCTGGCTCTCTGCCGAGGCAGAGGTGGGTCCCCGTTCCCTTTTTTCCACACACTGAATACGGCAACAACCTGCATTTCTTGCACTGTTTCCTCTCCTTGGAATTGCATCACCTCAAAGCTTGGAGGCCAGGGGCCAGGGAGCCAGGAGAGGCTGGGGAGGCAGGAAGCCAGTGGTGGGGTGCTCCTCCTTTTCCTCTTCTCTCACTCTCCCCACCCCCTGTTAATCAGTCTCAGGTGACTTTCTGAAACCAGGAGAAGTGTTAAAAGTTCACCCAATCCCACTGCTTCCACCAACAAATAATCTACTGAGACCCTACTATGTGAGGAAAGCAGAGCACTTTAAGAGATCATCACTCCCCAGGCCAGCTGCATTTATTAAGCACGCACTGTGTACTAGGCACATAAGAGACAAGGATCAGACAAGTGAAAAAGTATCCGATGAGTTGCAGTGCAGGGCTCTGGGAAGAGCATAAAGGCCTGGGTTTGAATCCTGGCACCATAACTTATAATCTGTGTGACCCTGGTAATCACTGTCTTTGACTAAAAGTTTCCTTGCTTTACATTGCAAAAGTGATCTCTCTGATGCCTTCTGGAAACTAGGTGGTTCAGTGGATAAAGCATTAGGCCCAGAGTCAGGAAGACCTGAGTTCAAATCCAGCCTCAGACACTTGCTATGTGACCCTGGGTAAGTCAATTAACCTGTGCCTCAGTTTCCTCAACTGTAAAATGGGGATAATGATAGATAGCACTTGTGAGGATCAAATGAGATAATATTTGTAAAGTACCTGGCACATAGTAGGCACTTAATGTCTGCCTGTCTTCTTCTCTTCCTTATAGCAATAGCCCTTTGGAAGTGGAAGAAACCTCTGAACTAAGGTCTTTGAAATCCTGTATTTAGGCCCAATTAAGTAGGAGAGCTACTTAGCAGGGCTCTTGATTTAATTGGGGAGAAGTCTCCTACCGGTGCAGGGTGGCGCCTTCTTGGAAATGTACAGTTTTGGAGAATTTCTGGAGGCCAGGGGAGCTCAAGTTGCTGTCCAGGACCTTGCAGCCAACATAGATCTGAGGGGGTACTGAGCCTAGGGCTTCCTGGCTCTGAGATCAGCTTCTCTGCCCACAATGCCTCTCAGATTAAGTGGGTGCTGTAGAAGCCCAGAGCAGTGAGTCAGGCCTCCCGACTCAAAGGACTCTTTTCTGGACAACCCACTTCCTCTCAATACGCAGGGTCTCGAGGTAGATATAAACATACATGACTCACTCCATTCCTGCCCTCAAGGTGGGAAAGGTGTGTGCACAGATGACCACAAAGCGAGGCAGCATGGGGGGAGTTAGCTGGGCGTGTGGTAGAGATGAGGATAATGACGGGAAGTGGGTGAGATCCCTCCAGGCTGGGGGTGAAAAGGCAGGTATCTGAGCTGGGCCTCGAAGGAGGAGGGCAAAGAGAAGCACAGCAAACAGCCCTCCTACCAAGGCTACAGAGAGCATCCAAGTCACATTAGGGGACAAGGCAGAGAGGAGGGTCTGTCAAGAGAAGGAGTAGGCATTATGGTGGAAAGTTGGTTTGGATTGGACTCCAAAGGCTCTCCCTCCCACCAGACTGCCTCCCCAACTTAAGGGTAGTGGTAAGATTCTTCAGAGGGGGTGGGCTGCACTGGAAACTGGAAACCAGAGATCCTTACGCCAGAGCCTGTGAACTTGTGTTTAAAACACACACACACACACACACACACACACACACACACACACACTCATGCACATGCATACACACATATATTTTCATCATTGAATTTCAATATAATTGAGTTTTTTCATCCTTTATATTTTCTTTCATGCATTTAAAAAAGATGACTTTAAGAAGGGCTTTCTTGGCCTAGGACACAACCAAGGTTAAGAACCCCCGCCCAAATGCTGACCATCTTGGTCATCTCTTAATAACCCCCTTTGCTGCAGAGGCTTCATTCATACTGAGAATATCAAAGCTAGGAAGAACCTTGGAAAAAAGTGTGATAAATACAGCATTGGACTTGAAGCTGGTCAAGAAAGACCCACAAAGAATCCCAGCTCTGACATTTACTGGTTCTGTGACCTTGGGTAAGTCACCTAACTTCTGAGTCCCTGTTTCTTCATCTGTAAAATGGAGATATGACTACTTGTCCTAAAGAAAATGCTATTTGAAAACATTAAAAACAAACAATAGTTCTGTGATGTAGGTTGGGCACATATTATTGTCCTCACTGAACGGATAATAAAAGTGAGGCCCAAAGTTGGTCCCAGTGCCTTTCTCAAGGTCACTGAGCTAATGTGCATCAGAGTCAGAATTCAAACCCAGGTCTCCTGACTCCAAGCCTAGTGGCCTAGGCACCCCTCCCTGCTTCCTTCCCTCCCACATTTAAGTCTCAGATTGTTAGATCTCTGTGCCTCTCACTGACCGCTGATCCTCAAAGTTAAATGGGAGGTCTAGGAAAGCAGGCTGAAGCCTTCCAAGCAGGAGAACGGAGAAGCAAGCATTAATAAAGGCCTCCTCCAGGGAAATTCTCCTAATTCCTATGAATCTCTTTTCAAGGGGGTTCCTTAAAATGCTAGCTCTCAGACATATTTCTTCCAAGCGGGAGAACCTTGCTTCCCACGGCTTCCCTTCCTGAATCTGCTCGCCAGTGGCGTCACTCAGGCTTGTTAGCAATGCCCCGTTCCCAGGTGGCACAAGTAATTATCTGACTGCTTTGTGCTACTAAAGAATTCAGCATGCCAGGGTCTTAAAACCCTTCTGGGCCCTTGGAGCAGCAGGGCCAGAATAATCGTAGGTTTACAGGCAGAGAATACTGAGGCAATGTGGGGCCAGGCTGATGCTCCAGAACTCTAGGAAGGGGAACTACTGCCCTGCAGGCGTCTGCCCCTTCCAAAGCGCTGGCTTTGAAAAAAAATAAAAATAAAATAAAAAACAAAGTGCTGGAGTAAGTGGCAGCTGACAGTCAGGCGTGTGGTAGAAAAGAATGCCAGGCTGGGCATGAGCAGGCCCTGTCACAACCCCACCTCCCATACTGAAGAGCTGTGTAGCTGTGAGCAAGTCCATCGACCCTTCTGAGCCTCAGCTTTCTCGCCTCTGAGATGGGCCTGTGAGTGTCTGTGTTACTGAACTCACCAGGTTGTGGTCAAAGCAGGCCTGCCCCATCCCTTGTCTACTTTTCCCTCCTCTTGTCTTTCGGTGCCTGGTAACTTATTATTCTTTCATCAGCTAAACCTACTTTCTGGCGAGGATCTGCTACTAGACACGTCTACGTTAGCGTGAATTTAGGCGACGGTGAGGACAGACTGCTGTGCCTGATGCCAGGAGATTCGGAAGGGCCGAAGTCCTGAAGTACCAGGGTTCAAATCCTTCCTCTTAACTGTTATGAGCTATGTGACTTTGGGGTTTCAGGCTCAGGTTCTTCCAGGGAGACCAGTAGATGGATTCTAAGAGTCGTTGGGTTCCGATAACAATCATAATAACGAACATTTACACAGTTACACAGCACTTTAAAGTTTACAGCGTGTTTTACAAAAAGTATCTCAATGGATCCTTACGACAGCCCTGTCATCAGTAGGTGCCGTTGCTGTCTCCATTTTACAGATGAGAAAACTGAAGCTGAAAGAAGCCCAGCGTTTCGACCAAAGTTATACACAGCCCAAAATATCTTTGCCAGGATTCAAACTCCAGTGTCTTCTGGATACTGGGATCCTTCACTCCGCCCACTGCACTACATTGCCAATGACCCTGGCAAAGGCCCCTACCTAGGGATGGACTTCCCCAACCTGCTTTTGGAATCTCTTTAATAGAAGTTCTTCTCAGTCCTGGATAATTCAATCCCCAGTAGGAGAGAGAGAAAGAGAGAGAGAGAGAGAGAGAGAGAGAGAGAGAGAAAGGTTGAGGGAGAGAGAAGAGGGGAGAGAAGAGGAGGGGAGGGGAGGAGATGAGAGAGACAGAAAGAGAGAAACTTAAAACACCAATTCTCTTGGACAAGAGTATACAATGACCTCAATTCAAGTTCATGGACCCCCCAACCCCTCAAATTTATTCTATTTGGGGCCCCATGTTATGAATTTCTGGATTGGATGATCTCTAAGGTCCCCCTTCGCATCCTGAAATCCTAAATCCTATGATCTTGGTAGCAGCAAAAAGAACAATGAACTTAGGAGTGCTGAACTTAATCATGCGTCCTGGGTTCAAATCCCCTCTGCCACTTCCTATCTTAGTGACTTGGTTTATATAAGTTACTTTATCTCTCTGAGGCTTCCGTTTCTTCATCTGCAAAGTGAGGGAGTTGGTCTACAGTCCTTCCCAGCTCCAAGGCCCTGATCCTCTCCTCCTTCTTGGCTTCAACATGGTCCCTTTGAGGAATCCAGTGGCTTGGTCTCACCCTTGCTTTTATAGCTTCCTGTTTTTCCTGACCTGCCCCTGGACTGGGAGCCTGGTGATCTCAGGCACTGGACTTGCTGACCTTCCTGAGGCTGAGCAGCCACAAGGAGGAAGAGCTCGGAAGCCCTATTTCAATGAGGGGCCGTGGTCACTTTACACTGGAGGGAGGCTTTCCAGTCCTGGCTACTGCCAGGGAGAAGGTCCCTCCTGAGTCACCATCCTGCCTTGCTGATTCCACTCACCCCTACATAGGCCTCCTGACAGATGCTAACAGAACTGTCCAGACCCTTCTCCAAAGAGGCCTCCCTTCCTAGAATAAGCCAACCCAGGGGCCTCCCCACTGGAGGCATCCAAAGACCTGTCAGACCAGTCTCTTTGCCAAGTTGCAGCAAAGGTGCCGGGGCACCAGTTAGAGAAGCCTGTGAAGACAGGTCTCCCTCTGTCCTCTGGTCCTCCAGCTAGGCCATTGCCCCTCCTCCCCAAGCATTCTCCCTTGAGGGAACATCTTCTCCACAAGTCCCACACACCCATGTTCCCTGGCAGGAAATGAGAGAGACTAAGAGGGTGTGGATCCATTACAAGCTTGGAAACTAGCAGAAAAGGGGAGTAAAAGGGGGAGAAGGAGAGCAGGAGGTGTCCCCATAGGAGGAAGATTTCTTCTGGAGGGTAAGGACACGCCTCTCCCTTGGGTTAAAAAAAAACATAGCAACAACTCAGAGAATAGTGGGGCTGGAAGACCATGAGGGACCACATAAGTCATAGAATTCTGGCAAGTCAGAGTTGGAAGGGGCCTGATATAGATCCCCTTAGCCCAAGGCCAAGGAGCCTGAGGCAGAGAGGGGAGAAGTCTCACCTTCCTCTTTCCATGGCCCCTTACCAACCATCAGCCTTGGGTAAGGAAATCTGGACCGGCAGCCTCTGTGTTGTTGTGGGGTCCGTGTCTCACGTGCGGTCCCTGTAAGCTCCCTGGTCTGGGCCAGGTCCCAATAATTCAGGGCAAGGAAGAGAAAGATCCTCCTTTCCTATACACCCAACTCTGACCTCCAAGATCCATACTGAATCACCTGGCCTATGGCAGGAGGCTCTGACAGGACAGGAAGCCCCCCAAGAGCCACCCTACCACTTGTTCCCTGAGTGTTGTAGATTTTCCAATGCCTATAAACCACATGGTCTGGGAAAAAAGGCCCTAAACCTACGCCAGGAGGAAGTAGAAGCTGAAGGCTGTGAAGGGGAGTGGGAAGAAGGATGAATTTGGAATCAGAGGACTTGGGTTCAAATCCCAATTATGCTGTTTTTTCATCTATAAAATGAGGTGGCTAGACAACATGGCCTCAGGTCTTGCTCCCAGTTCTCACTCCCATCCTGGAAATAGAATCTTGTTATCTAAAGAAAAGAATCTTTAAGGTCATTTAGCCTAGTCTATTGCAATCTTTTTTTTTTTTAAGGCAATCAGGGTTAAGTGACTTGCCCAGGGTCACCCAGTTAGTAAGTGTCTGAGGCTGAATTTGAACTCAGGTCCTCCTGACTCCAGGCCCAGCGCTGTATTCACCAGGCTACCTAGGTGCCCCAGTCTATTGTAGTCTTGTAGGATTATATAGATTTGGGGCTGGAAAGGAGCTTAGAGGTCATTGAGTCTAACCCCCTCATTTTATAGATGAGGAAACAGAGGTTGAAATAACTTGGTGACACTGTTTATAAACATGAGAGGTAAGATTTGAACACAGGTCTTCCTGACTCCCAGCCCAGCATTCTGTTCACTGTGCCACCCAGCTGTCTCTTGAGCTACAGGTAGTGAGCTACCTGTCAAATCAGCCTATTCTAAGTTCACATCGTTGTAACCACAGGGTCCTTTAAGCATTGGCACAGCCTTTTAAGACAGAAAGACTTTGAAAACACGCCAATCAATGGACTAAAGGATTGTCAGCCAAAGGCCAGCCTAATTAAGTGCAAAGATTCTCATTACCAAAATGTTGGCTGATGGGGGAGGGGGCTTTTTCAGCCTCCACATTTCATAAAGATCATTATAGCGAGGTTGGAACTTGGCTCAGTGAAAGGAGCACCTCTGTCGATGACAATGCTGACCCTGGAGTCATGAAGACATCACAATAGAAAGACTGGCGAGGCTGGCTAGGGTCTACTTCACCCTCCTGAGATCTCTTCTTTGGGGCTACCATTGGGCTTCTCCAGAGGAGACAGAGTTGGCTCATGAGACCTAATTCGGCTCCAGGCTCAGCCTTGAAAGCTTGGCCCATCAAACTGGAAGAGATGCTATTTCTATCTCCCAAAGTTTTCTGCTTCATCTGAACTGGAATCTCTCATGGTTCAACCTTCCCCCGATCACAGTGCCTACAATGACCCTCCTGATCAAGACTCAGTCTTCCCAGGCTGACTTCTCTTCCCTCCCTTCTCCCTAGGAATACAGAATTTAGAGCCCTCCATTCCTCCTCTGTAAATGAAGGGGCTACTGTCCTTTCCAGTTCTAAATTGATGATCCTGTGACCCAGAGGAAGGGAGGGATTGTCTTTGGTCATGCTGGTAGTGAGTAAGTAGTGAGTAAGGCAGCTGAGATTCCAACCCAGGTTCTTCTGACTCTAAATCCTGAGTGCCAGGGGCACTCAGCACCCTCTGTGCCAAATCAGAAGGATCAGCAGAAGCCAATGACCAGGGGTAAGGGGGGCAGAGCGGGTAGGTAGCCTGATAACCAGCGGTCTCTGCAAGGGGGAGATAAATCTAGCCGGCATCCAGGAGATGAGTTCTGCTCCACACTAATAGCGTCTGTCAGGGCATTTGGGGCCCTGAGCATCATTCCTGGGGCCTGAATGGGGGAGGCCAACAGACAGGGACAAGGGAACAGCAGAAAGCGACAGCCAGCTCACAAAGAGCATGTCCTCTGGAAGAGGAGATAAACCTTAGGAAGAGGAGGGGGGGAAAGAAAAGGAAGCGTGAGCTGTTGTTTAGGAGATGTACCACATGCTGACAGGGCAAATGTGAAGGCTTTTACGGCCACATGGGTTTCCATTTGCAGTTATTCATAGCGGAGGCCAGCACTTTATCTCACTTACATTATGTGCGGCCACAATGCAGACACTTGTACCGCAATGCACTCGGTTCCCTTAGAAAATATTAATATGTAAATGTCACTCTCTCTCAAGACCAGAAATGAAATGCCCGACTGGAAGATTCTTTGCTGGGAAGATAAAAACCTTCCCAGGGAAGAAAAAAAAAAGAAAGAGAGAGAGAATACTCAGGAGAGAAAATGACAAGAAGGACCAAATGGCATGAGGGATGAATTGTTGATTGGGCGTGGGGTGGGGGGAAATAGCAGGCTGGCTGGTGCCTCCCTTGCCCTTTCTGTTCCCCCCCCCACCAGCTTTTATAATATCATAGTGTTACAGAAGGAGAGATGGCCCCGGCCATGTGCCATGGCATGGGTGCTGGTACAGGTATATAACTACCAGGGGTTCATCTTGAAAGAGATGTGGGGGGTCTTAATGGACTGCAAGCTCATGGAAGGCAGCCCTCAAAAGCTACTTCCATGTTAGGCTTCACTGTGAGAAGCAAGGGGTCTGAGGGGAAGAAGCTGATCCTCCTCCTGTCCCATGACCTGGTCAGACCATACCTGGAGTAGTGGGTTCCATTATGGGCACCCCAGTTTAAGAAGGGCACCAGGTCCAGAGGGGAGACACCTAGAATGTAGGTACTTATTAATAAGTGCTCATTTGGGTGATGTTCTCCAGAAATGCCCCCACGCTTTTCTACCACCTTTCCTATGTTGATGATCTTCCCTGTGCCAGAGTTTCTGCCAGCTCCCTCCATCCCCCATCCCCAGCACCCAGGGATGATTCCAGACATCAAGGTTGGCACAGTGGATGGAGTACGAGCCTTGGGTTCAAATGCTGCTTCTGATACTTCCTAGCTGAAACACCCCAGTCAAGTCCCTTAACTTCTTTGAGACTCAGCTTTCTCATCTGTAAATGGGATAATAATAGCACTGACCTCATGAGGGTGGGGGTGGGCATTGTTGTAAGGATTGATTGGGATAATATTTGCACAGCACTTTTGCTAACCTTAAAGCAATGTATAAATCAATGTTAGCCATGATGAAGATGATTCTTATTTCCCACCCTTCAAAGCCCAACTCAGATATCACCGCTAATGATGATCACAGATGATACTGCTTTAAGCTTTACCAAGTAATTTCCTTACCACAACCTTGTAAAGTAGATGGTACAAGGACGAATAATCCCCCCTTTTACAGATGGAGGAACTGAGGCTCGACAAAGTTTGGGGCCTTATCCACTATCACTCAGACAGGTAGCAAAGGTTAGAGCTAGAACCCGCTCAGGACTTCTGACTCCAAAGCCAATGCTTTTTCAATCTCTCCCAGTTGCTTCTTTAAGGAAAGGCATCAAGGGCTGTGGAGCTTGGAAGGGGTGGCTGGTGAGGGTCCCACCCTCATAGGGTGAGCTGAGAAAATGTCAGGAAGGCTATGCTGGGGGGAGGGTGCCCAGGCAGGGGGAGAGTGGTTCGGGGAAGTCACTGCTGGCTTTCCCAGCCTTCCCATTTCCCTGGAAACCATCAGAGAAAAAGCTGTCATTAAGAAAACATCCCTCCTGCTTTCCCTAGGGCATCTGAAGCCTTGCTGTTCTCCATCACCAGCCCTCTCCCTCCCTAGAGCAGTCTGCTACCTCCTTCCCTAATTGTCCCCCCTGCATCCCTCCCACCCTCACCCCCCACAAAAGTTCCTGCTCCACCTAGTCCTCCATTTGTCTGGCTAGGCCACCCAGACCCCAGAAGGCTCGTGGGGGAAGCTTGCTCTCTTTCTCTCCCTCCTCCTCTGAGCTATCTCCCAGCAGGCCACAAAATTGTCTTATTCCTACTTCAATTCCCAATCCTAAAAACAAAAGCAAAAGGCCAAATTTAATAAATCAAGATAAAATAAAAATCCACTTCAAACCCTTCTGTAGCTGCTAGGCTTTGCTTCACCTGCTTCTTACCTTCCCCTCCCTTTCCTGCTTGGCCACTTTCAAGAAATGATCTTCAGAGTCTCAGGATGACCTAGAAGTTCAGAGGCTAAAAGCAACAGTTGTTCTTTCTCTTTCTCTGTCTCTGTCTCTCTCTCTCTGTCTCTCTCTCTCTCTCTCTGTCTCTGCCTCTGCCTCTCTGTCTCTCTCTGTGTCTCTCTTTCTCTGTCTCTCTCCCTGTGTCTCTGTGTCTCTCTCTCTCTGTGTCTCTATCTGTTTTGTTTTAAACTGCTGCCTGCTCTCTGCTTGACCTTACAGAGATCTTGGAATCACAGCCAAATGAGACTGTCTTCTGGCCATCAGCTGAGTGCCCAAGAGTTGTGGGTCCATCTACAGCAGCCTCCCCACTCAGGTCTGGAGAAGTCCAGGGAGTGGAGATGAGGATGGTACGGAGGGAGACAGAGATAGGGAAAAGAGACCCACTTCAAGCAGAAAAAAAAAATCATTCGAAAAAGGTGCAATGTCTGTCAGTCAACAAGCATTTACTATGTACCCGCTATGTGCCAAGGTATAGGGATACAAAGAAAGAGGAAAAAGGTCCCTGATGATAAGGAGTTCATAGCCTAACAGGGAAGACAACCTGCAAACAACTATTTACAAAAGAGATATAAACAGGCATAATTAAACACAATCAGTAGAGAGAAAGCATCCTCAGAATCACAGACCGCATGGGTTGGATGAGACTTTGGTGAGGCCATAGTCTACAAGTCTTTGCCTTATATAGATGGGGAAACTGATGACCAGAGGAGTAAAATTGCTTTCTCTAAGTCCCCTAGCCAGTTAGTGGCAAGACCATCCTGAGGTCCCATCTAGAGGATGTTTCATGCCCCCATACTCCTAGCAGGCATACCACTTTACTCTAAAGGATGTTCCGAGTCTATGAAGAGGTAGCTACCAGAGCAGGGGAGCCTTCCCCCCTCCTTCAGGGCTCCCCCAAGAAGCTGCAGCTCCATGGCCTAAGCCTTTCACTCAGCCAACAGAGACTGTAGGATCTCCTCCCTCACAGGCTCCCTTCCTTGCAGGTTCAGACAGGAAGTCTTGGCTTAGGCCTTGGGCCAAAGATCACTCAAATCTTACCAGGGCCGAGCCTTCAGCCTACATCCCTCTTCCTCCCCTGCTCATAACAAGGGCCAGTTCAAGGAAGGTGGCTGACCAGGAGAAGAGGATGTTGAGCTAACTTGGAATTGGAAGGAGTCTTAACCTTGGAAGGAGAGACGAGGGGAAAAGGAAGAAGGGAGAGACGTTAAACCTTGGTAACCACATGCAGTCTGGAAAGAACCTCCCCAATCTTTCTAGCCTGAACTAAAAGTTGTTGGGGTTGAGGGGAGGGAAGCAAAAATAAAATATATCAGTTAAGGGTGGGAGTGGGGACAGATGAATTCATGGCCCTTAGGGGGTCTTCTGGACTCTAGAAATCTTTATAATACATTTTGGCAACAGCATCTTTCTCTTTTTTTTTAAAAAAATGAACAATGGAATACATAAATCCTGTGTATGTATGTATGTGTAATGTGTGTGTGTGTGTGTGTGTGTGTGTGTGTGTGTGTGTGTGTGTAATGGAGTTTGGCAACCTCTTAGAGGAAGTGTGCCAAATCGTTTATTCATTCCCTCTGCTGTCAAGAAGGTGGGGTGGAGGGTGGAGAGGAGGTGCCAAAGACAATGTCTCCTGGGTCAGCCATTTTGTTACAAACACTATATTTGAGGGTGTGGATGGCTTGAGTTTGAATCTCAACTCTCCAGTTCACTACCTGTGTGACCCTGGGCAAATCACTTAAGTCCTGTGAGTGGGAGGGTAGTTTTCTCAGGGAATGGCTCTAAATCTATGACCTTATGACCAGATGACCTCCAAGTTCCCTACTAGCTCTAAAACTTAATGATTTCTCCTGCCACCATCAGTAAGCATGACTTACTTAAATCCCTATCATAAAGGATCAGAACAGTCCTCCTATAAGAGGCCACACTCATGCAGCACCCTCTCTTTGGGTTTTCACCACACAGACTACCCTCTCTTGATGCTCCTTCTACTTGTCTGGTCACTCCTCAGCTTCCTTTGCTGATTCTTCACCCTAATCATGCCCCTTAACAGTGGCTGGGCCTCAACCCCTTTTGGCGTTTTCTTGGCAAAGATACTAGAGTGATTTGCCATTTCCTTTTCCAGCTCATTTAACAGATGAGGAAACTGAGGCAAACAGTGTTAAGTGACTTGCCCAGGGTCACACAGCTAGTAAGTGTCTGAGGCCAGATTTGAGCTCAGGTCTTGCTGACTCCAGGCCCAGTGCTCTATCCACTTCACCTCCTTGCTGCCCCTCTTCTCTCTCTACACTCTCTTATTTGGTGACCTTATCAGCTCTCATGGATTTAATTATAATAATTATGCAAATAACTTCCAGATCTGTATTTCCAGCCCTAGTCTCTCTCCTGAGTTTTAATCCCACATGACCAACTTCCTCCTGGACATTTCAAACTGGTTGTCCCATAAGCATCTCAAACTCAGTAAGTCCAAACCAGAAGTCACCATCTTTCCCCCTAAACTCACCCCTCTTCCACTTTCCCAGTCACTGTTGAGAGCACCACCATCGTTCTAGTTACCTAGATTTGTGACCTCCCTGTCCTAGCCGATATCTCAATCTCATTCACCCTACATCTCTGATACATTGCTATTTCGTTTCTCTTGCATCTACTGCATTCTCCTTACCCCCACAGCCACTAACCTAGGCTGGCCTTCATCACCTCTTGTCTGGACTATAGCAATAGCCTCCTAAGGAATCTCCTAGCTTGGCCTCTTACAATACCCTGGTCTCCCTGTCTCAATTCTCTCCTCTCCAATCTACTTTGCACACAGCCAATGGAATAATTTTCCTAAAGTCTAAGTCTGAGTATGTCACTCCCCAGGTCAATAAATTCCAGAAGCTTCCTATTACTTCCAGGATCAAATACAGAATCCTCTGGTGTTTAAAGCCCTTTGCAACCTGGCCTCCACCTACCCTTCCAGACTTAGTACTTCCCTTTCACACTTTCTACAATCCAATAACACTGGTGTTCTTGTTGGTCCTCATAGGTGGCACCCAGTTCCCCATCTCCATGACTCCCACTGGCTGTCCTCCATGCTTGTAATGCACTTCTTCCTTACTTCTGCCCCTTAGAAACTTGACTTTCTTTCAAGGGTCAGTTCAACCACCACCTTCTACATGAGACCTTTCCCCACCTCCTCATCTCCTAGTGTTTCCCCCTACCCAATGATCTTGGCTCTTGTCTACACTTGGATATGATGAAGTTATTTCCTACCTCTCACCCCCACCCCAAGGTCCTTGTGGTCAATGATTCACTTATGTTTCAATTATATATTTATACCCCTAGTACCTTGAACAGCACCGGGCACATCATAGATGCATACTAAATGTGGACTGATTAATTGAAGGATTGACAAAGCTTTTTTCTTCCTAACAACCTGGTGAGACAAGTAGGGTCCATATTATGATTCCCATACTACAGATGAAGAAACTGAAACATTCAGGTCTCAAGTGGCAACCTGGACTTGGAGTCAGGCAGACCAGAATTCAACTTCTGCCTTGGACATTTTACCAATTACCATGAGCGAATCACTTAACCTTTCTGCTTCAGTATTCTCATCTATAAAATGGGGGGACAGGGCCTCAGTGGCCTCTAAGATTCTGATTAAAATCTACAACTTTAAATTCCTGATAAAATTCCTGCTTAAAATCTGTGACTCTAGGAACCTGCCCACAGTCTCAAGCTTAGGAACTATTAGAAATAGGGCTGTTATCTGGTCTGGCTAGTATTCGGTTACCTCATGCTGATGTGTCATGTTAGGGCTACAGCTTTGTGGTTCTGACTCGGGAAAGCCTAAGGAGAGATAGGATTCGAACCCGAGTCTTCTGACTTCAAATATGATGTATTTTCCACCATTCTAATCACTTCCCCCACATGCCTGGCACATTTGGGGTTTTGCATGGCAGTATTTAAAAGGTAGATAGCTCCTTGAATTTGGGGCACTAAAGGGGAGAGGGAGAGAGACAGAAGGGAATGACTGTAAAACTAGAAATACAAGAAGGGTAATTTAGCTCTTTATTCTGCTATAGTCCTAATAAACAGCATTGGGTCTGGAGTCAAGAAGACCTGAGTTCAAAACCCAACCTCGGAAACTTATTATCTGGTGACCCTGGCTTCATCTTTTTACAAATGTATTGTATTTGGTCTTCACAATAACTCTGTGAGGTAGGTGCTATTATGATGCCTGTTTTACAGTTTAGGAAACTGAGGCAGGAAACGTTTAAGTGACTTGTCCAGGGTCACACTGGTGTGACCATAACAGTTGTGGGCTTCAGGTGTTCCTTCATCTGTAAAATGAAGGCACTGAATTTCATGACCTCTGAGCTATGCCTTTCTGCTCTAAATCTATAATCCTAGCTCAACTCACTTATTTTACACATGAAGGGACTGAGGCCCAGATTCAGGAACTCGCTTCTCTAAGGATCTCAAGGCTAGTGAGTACAAATTGAGATGGGAGCCTGGGTCTCCTGAATTATTCTGGTCATATCTCATTCTAGCATGAATGGGTCCAGGGAGAGGGGGGGTGGTGATTCACAAGTTCTGAAGGTTGATATCAAAGTTAGATTAGCTTTGAGGAGGAGGGGGAAGAGGAGTAGAATTAGCACTAGGATTTCATGTCCCAGGCTCCTTCATCCAAAGCCAATTGGCTTACCCATTACATGGCTGCCATTACTGGCTACCTGCCTGACCTTGGGCAAATCCCTTCCCTTTACTAGATCTCTGTATCTTGAGACTAGATCATTTATAAGGCCCCATAGGCTCCAACCTGTGACCGGCCTTATGGTCCCATGATGTGGCCTTTCTCTTCTCTGGAAGGAGGGGAGATTGCTGGCCTCTCTGTAATCTCCTAGTGCCTCACCCCAAGCCCTTGCAACAGATAGGCAATGAAATCAGTGTTGTGTCTCTGCTAACAATTGCCAAGCTAATAAGACATTTCCCCCCTCCCCCCAACCCTGGTGTGATGGGAATGCTTTGATATCAGAGTGGACTCTAATGGGTTTGGTGGAAGGGACCCTTAATTTATTATGTGTCTGTAATTGATGTTTATATAAAGTAGCTCTTACAGCTATTCAAAGTGAGAGATGAAAAGCAATCAATCCGCCATTTGCCTCAAAAGAGAGGGAAGAAAACACCACAGATATCAAAAACATCCCCGAAAAAATAACAGGGAGGGTGTTGGATTAGCACATCGACACTTTGAAGCTACGAGTTTCAGCCACACAGACAGACTGCTGATTGGGAGAGGTAGAGGAACAAGAAAGCACCCAAGCAGGCAATTTGCAGCCAGAAGGACTCAAGTCAGAAAGGTCTCCTGATATTGATGGCAAGCCTGGACTCCCATTTCTAGGCCCTGGCAATCTTCCCCAGCAGGCACATCCTTCCCACCCTGGGCCACTCCCCGCTCCTTCCAGTCCCTAGACGGAGGCTGCCAGTGTCTCTGTTCACCCTTTCTTCCCCAGGGATCCTCTGCCTCTCAGCCCTGTTCTGTTTCTCTGCTTCATCACCTTCCAAACACGTGGCTCTAAGACTCAGCCCAGATCTGAGCAGCTCTCCTTGATCTTGATCTGAAATGCCAGGCTGGCCCTCAGTTTCTTAAAATGATAGGATCATGGAGCTTGAAAGCACTTAGAGACCACTGAGTCCAACCTGTTCAGTTTACAGATAAGAAACTGAAGCATGGACAGTGGTTAAATTACTTGCCCAGGGTCACAAAGCTAGTGAGTATCTTCCTGACTTCAAGTCTAGTATTTCATCCACTGCTCTTTCTTACAGATCCTGGATCTGGAAAGGACCTCAAGAGATCCTCAGATCATAACGGTGCTGTGCTATTATAGATGATCTAGTCAAAGGGTTCCTAACCTTTTAGGTGTCCTGGACCCCTCTGGAAGACTGGGGAAGCCTGTGGCCAGGATTCAAACCGCATCTCTCTACTCAAATCAAGTACACTTTTCATTAGACCAGGCTATTGGTTAGTTGTTTGTTGTCCTTTATTCTCAAAAGTGACCAAAATGACATCATTATGGGGTCAACTTTTCATTGTACTAGGCTAGGGTCCCACGATAGATCTGGGACTAAACCCCCAGTCTCTCAATTCCCAAGTCCAGGGTATTTTCCATGATACTCCAGTCTCTGACTCTTGCAGGATGAGAAAGGAGCACCCTTTAATGTGAGGCTAATGCTTAGCCAGCCCCCAATCCATAAACTTTGCAATTACTGCAATCAGGAAGCAGTCACAGAGGGGGCCTGTGGCTTAGTCTCTGTGGCCATTTTACCAACTCCCACTCTATCTTTCTCCACTGGCTTCCTCTCCTTCCCCAACCCACAGGCAGAGTTTATCATCATAACCCCTGCCCTCACTGTTCCATCCCTCTCACATTATCTCTCCCCTGACTCTGCCAGGTTCCTCTATCTGCCGTCTTGAATCCTACCAATCTCATTGCTCTGGGGCCAAGCGACCTTAAAGAGATCATAGCAATGTCAGAGCTGGGAGAGCCCTTGGAACAGAATGTCAGAGCTGGGCGGCAGGGGAGGGGGAGGTCCTTAGAACACAGGATGTCAGAGCTGGGAGGGCCCTTAGAACACAGAATGTCAGAGCTGGGAGGGCCCTTAGAACACAGGATGTCAGAGCTGAGACGGTGTAAGGTTAATGGGGAATAAGATCTTCCCCACCCATCAATAGGCCTCTTGTGGAGCCCATTAAGGGAAGCTTGCTTGCTTCTAGGAACGCTTACACACTTTTTGCTAATTTCTAACTAGGCACTGAGTCAGGAGGATCGTGAAGCCTTCTGGCTCTGAGCCTATTAGCTGGAAGAGTATATATTCTAAGAGGTGAGCTTTTGCTTTGGGGGCTTGCCTATAAGAAGGACCTTGTGATTCCCTGGTCGAGACTCAATGTTCAGAGCTCCCCGACTGCTGAAAGGTAAAGTCTCTCTTGATCCAGTGGTGAATGTAAAGTATATATAGCAATACTGTTTTGATTCAGGCAGTTTGAGCCCTGTCTGTTAATCTTTATTTCTCTGCTCTGTATTTTCTTTGTTTATATTTTATGTAATTAAAGAAGATTGTTGACCCCTGAGACAGCTATCTTTCCTACTAAAGTAGATCTAAGACCTTGTGCTAGCAGCCAACCTGGGTATGCCAGTGTGATTGCTGTTACAGAGGGCCCTTAGAACACAGAATGTCAGAGCTGGGAGGGCCCTTAGAATACAGAATGTCAGAGAGGAACACAGAAGGGACCTTAGAACACAGATTGCTAGAACATAAAATACAAAATGCTGAAATTAGAAAGAACTTTGGATTACAAACTATTAGAACTAGAAAGAGCCTAATAGACCATCTAGTCCAAGGGTCCATAACATTTTTTTTGTGTCCTGGATTCCTTCGGAAGACTATGGACCCCTTCTCAAAACAATTCTTTTAAATGCATAAAATAAAATACATAGGATTACAAAGGAAACCAATCATATTGAAATACTAGTCATCGAGATATTTTAAAAACAAATTCATGGATGCCAGCTTATCAACCAGCCCCTTCATTTTTATGATGTTGAGAATTATGGTCCAAAGGTGTAAAATGACCAGACTTGAGTCACACTGCTAGCCAGGGAAAGAACCAGGAAGAGAATCCAGCCTCCTGATTCTCAATCTGAGGCTCTTCCCACTACATTAACTTTATAGGAGCTCTCTTCTCTTCCCCAACTCTCTCCTCCCCACTCCCACCCCCACTGTTCTGGTCCTGCCCTGTGAGATCCATAATGGAAACATCTCCCCCATGCCACCCTCACTTGCGTAGGGAGGGCAGAAGCTAGGGAGAGATCACATCCAAGAGAAGAGAATGGAGGAGGTAAAAAAAAAAAAAACCCAACCAGTTTGAACATTTACTTCTGTCATGTTACTAAGGCCAAGCTGTGAGGCTGCCTTCCTAATAAGGTTCCCCCCCACACCTTACCTCCACCCCTCTCTGTTTTTGCTAGCATCAGGCACCCTTCCATAACCCCTGCATGCACAGCAGCAGAGATGGAGAGAGGTCACCAGCTGTGTGTACTGGGTACAGAGGTGGGCGAGCGTGGTACATACAGCCCCATCCTGGCTGCGGCTCCTGATTCTCAGTTCCGCATCAGGGGGCAGGGCTCATGGTGACAAGGGGGTGGGAGAGGGTCTGTTCCAACACCACCCTCCTGGAATTGCTCCCCACATTAAGAATTTATCAGCCCAGAGGGGAGAAGTCTTTAGCTCAGGTTTTCCTGGAGTGGCATCTACGGCAGTGGCAAAACTTTGCTGCTGGGAATAAAATTGAAATTCAGCCCCTAGAGTATAATATAAAACCGGCTCATCAGGTTCTTTCCTTGCAGGGGCTGCTCAAATATTCTTCCTTAGCTGCCCTTACAAAAGAGGAGTGGGGGGAGGGAGGCCAGGAGTGGGGAGCCCAAGAAGTGTTGAGCCCCAGTAAAGGCAGGAAAAAATCAGAAAATGGCAAGCCAGGTGATGAGTTAAGGGTTTCTCCAGTCTGTGCATAGCCAGCCCAACCTGCTTAGCATCGGCCTGCTTGAACTGGTATATGGTATGCAGGGTCTAATAAACCCACGGCACTTGGGAGTCACATTCAATGCAGTTCCAACAGGGGAGCCATACGTCACCAAATCCAGCAAAAATTTGTGCTAAATTGAATCAATCCATCTTGGAAATGGCTCTTGTCAGCCTCTGTCAGGAAAACCGTCTGCAGGGGAGGAAGGGAGGGAGCTCAGGAGTGGGGGAGGGAGAGCTCAGGAAGGGGAGAAGGAGAGACCAGGAGGGGCGAAGGGTTATGTTGGGGAGGGGGCTGACTGAAGGAACCAGCAGACAATACTATGGTGAAACGGAACGCCTCATTCCAGGCTGCCCAATTATAGGGGTTTGAGGATGGCTTATAGGCATGCATATACCAGGATGGGGACATGTAGGGGGTCAGGGGTGTGAGCCGAATCTCTACCTCTACCCCACCCCCACTCCAGGGACAGCAGCAAGAAGCAGCTGAGTGGCTAGATGCTTAATCATGGGCCACTTACAACCCAAACACACTCTTCTCTCTCTCCCTCTCTCCCTCTCTCCTTCTATCCCTCCCTCTCCCTCTCTCCCTCTCTCTCTGTCTCTCTCTCTCACATACTCACACACACACTCAAACATACACTCACACTCTCTCTCTCTCTCTCTCTCTCTCTCTCTCTCTCTCTCTCACACACACACACACACACACACACACACACACACTCACAAACTCCTAGACCGAGCAATCTCGTCACTCCCATCCTTAATGGACCCAAGGAGAGACAGAAGGTAGCAGAAAGGACAACATCAGCTTCTGAGAATCCCCCTGGAGGCCAAGAACACATGCCTCCCAACCTCCCCACCCCCAAGAGCTGGTGCTAGTAACAAAGACCTCCTGGGAACTGGCCACTGAGGGTGTGAGCCTCTTAGCATGGGATTTCCGGAAACCACTGTTACTCACTAATGCCCTCCTGAGACATGTTTCTGTCCTCAAACCTCAACACTTAAAGCTGACACATACAGGGTGGTAGGTAAGGATAGGCTCCTATGTCTCAGACAGCCAGAGACTCTTAAAGCTGTGCTACAGGTCACGGAGCCTAACTCCCAAGGAGAAAGCCCAAGGAGAAAAGGCAATCTGGCTAAATTCACACAGCTAGTTAAGTCTAGGTCCCAAATCTAGAGGCAGCTGTGTGGTACAGTGGACAGCAGGCTAAGTCTGGAGTCAAGAAGATCTGAGGTCAAATCAAGCCTCTGACACTTACTAGCTATGTGACCCTGGGCAAGTCACTTTAGTTGTCTGCCTCAGTTTCCTCATCTGTAACATGGGGGTAGCAATAATAATAATAAGAATGATAATACTAATAATAGCACCCACCTCAAAGGGTTATTGTAGGATCATATGAGATAATATTTGTACAGAAATGCTTACCACAGTGCCTGGCACACAGTAGGCATTCTATAAATACTTATTCCCCCCACTTATTCCATTTACCCACAGAGTAAGACACTGGGAGAGACACACAGGGTAGAAAAAGACAATGTCCCTACCCTCCTACAGCTTCCAGTCTAAGATCCCTACAAATTTCTAGAATAGACCATAATACATGATCAGCCATGATAAGTGCAGTAGAAAAGGATCAAGGATACTAGGGGAGGTCCAAGTTACCTTCAATGTGTGTGTGTATTAGAGGGGAGAAGGGAAACCACTTTGTTCCTCCGTTATGACACTTATCTCATCCTGCCATGCATTATGGTTATTTGTGTATTTGCAGTATTTCCCCTATTAGAGTGTAATTTCCATGAGGCTAGGAACCCTACCCACTGTCTAAGCACAGGGCCATGTAAAGAACAAGTCTCCTCCTCCTGCCCTCCTCTGTCCCTGGGCTACCCAAGACCCATCCAGGTTGTCTGGGTGCTCGCACAGCTTGGATGAGATGAAAATCACCCACTCTAGTCCTTCCAGTGAGATGGAAGGCCTTACCACCAGGCCCTACCATCTGCTCTGCCATTGCTTCCCAATGTCCTCATCTGCCGTGTCTCTATGTCCTCTGGACTTCTCCTTGAACTGGTCAATTAAGATTTAGTAAGCACCTACTGAATGCAAGGCACTGAATTCCCTTTGCTTTGGATATCTCATGTTTTCTTA